>NC_088422.1:21435136-21747636 GCF_034236695.1 Oncorhynchus nerka | reverse complement strand
GTTGTAGAAGAGGCCGCGGTGGGAGTATTCGAAGGCAGTAAACTACTCGCTGATGTTCTCTGTGTCATTGGCACAGGTGAAGTGGGAGTAAACAGTCTCTCTGTCTAGGTTCTGCTCCTGGTACATATTCAGGATGAACTCCCTGGTTGCTTTAGGGTCATTCTGTGTGCGTTTCTCTATCAGAAGGCAAGTCATGTCAGGTTGCAGTCCGCGTGTCTGTAAAACAATGTGTTTGTATG
Source organism: Oncorhynchus nerka (assembly GCF_034236695.1). NCBI lineage: Eukaryota > Metazoa > Chordata > Actinopteri > Salmoniformes > Salmonidae > Oncorhynchus > Oncorhynchus nerka. Next base: position 21,747,397 of record NC_088422.1, on the reverse strand, counting down.
TGTGTCAATGTCACTGCTATGATTGTACACAATTATGTGCCAGAAATGTCTCCATCTCCTAAATATACATGTTTGTTTTTTATATTTTCTTTGAAGAAGTAGGACTTTCCTAACGGAGCTCTGTCATCACATTACAATTTGTTTGACAGTTACTGAATGACGTGCTTGTAAAGATATTGTGGCCAAATCATTGTGGGACTCAGAGCACTGTTTTTAACTGCCTTGATGTGTCTATGTTAAACACTTATTTTACTGTTGATATAGGAGGGGGAAAAGCATTTAAACTTTTTGTAAAATCAGCTCATTAGCGGAGTCCAGTCCAAGATGCTAATGATTCTGTTCCAAGGCTCACCCTATTCCATTCCACCTCTTCCTAAATCACTAACTGTTGTTTTTCTACACAATTCTGCATGCATTTTTTTATATGTCAATCTGCTCTACATTAATTTCAGTGGGGTGTGTATACTGAGTGTACAAAACATTAAGAACACCTGCTCTTTCCATGACATAGACTGACCAGGTGAATCCAGGTGAAATGTATGATCTCTTATTGATGTAACTTGTTAAATCCACTTCAATCAGTGTAGATGAAGGGGAGGAGACAGATTAAAGAATGATTTTTAAGCCTTAAGACATGGATTGTGTATGTGTGCCATTCAGAGGGTGAAATGGCGTGACAAAAGATTTAAGTGCCTTTGAACAGGGTATGGTAGTCGGTGCCAGGCGCACCGGTTTACGACAAGAACTGCAATGCTGTTGAGTGTTTTACACTCAACAGTTTCCTGTGTGTATCAAGAGTGATCCACCATCCAAAGGACATCCAGCCAACTTGAGACAACTTTGGGAAGCATTGGTTTCAACATGAGCCAGCATCCCTGCAGAACGCTTTTAACACCGTGTAGAGTCTATGCACTAACGAATTCAGGCAAATGAGGGGAGGGTGTGGAGGGTAATGGAGTGGCAGCAGTGTTGGATTTTCTGGAAACCTGATTTGCCGTGGCTACAGATAGAGATGTACATGTTAGTCATTTAGCAGGCACTCTTATCCAGAGCGACTTACAGTTAGTGCATTCAAGATAGCTAGCTGGGACAACCACATCGCAGGCATAGAAAGTACATTTGTCCTCAATAATGTACCTATCAGTAGAGTCAGCTAGGGGGGGGGGGGGGGGTCAAGTGCAAGTGCTGGTACATTTTTCTGCGCATGTTGGAATTTTTTACGTAGCTGCTGTCCACTCCGCATGTTCCAACTACTGCATTCCATCCCTCAGTAGGCTATTAAGCATGATTTCATGTTATTTTTTCAGGAGGGGGGGTTAGGCTACATGTAGCTATTTACATGTTATAGCCTACACAAAAGACATGATCAACATGGTCATACAAAATTGTTTTCTATTTTTTCTTTTCTCCCCAATCGGTAGTTACAGTCTTGTCCCATCACTGCAACTCCCCTACGGACTCGGGAGAGGCGAAGGTCGAGAGCCATGTGTCCTCCGAAACACGACCCTGCCAAGCCACACTGCTCGCTTAACCTGGAAGCCAGCCGCACCAATGTGTCGGAGTAAACATGGCCAAGTGGCAACCATGTCAGCGTGCATGCACCCGGCCCGCCACAGGAGTTGCTAGAGCGCGATGGGACAAGGACATCCCAGCCGGCCAGACCCTTCCCTAACCCGGACAATTGTGTGCCGCCTCATGGTTCTCCCAGTCGGCTGCGACACAGCCCGGGATCAAACCCGAATCTGTAGTGACGCCTCTAGCACTGCGATGCAGGGCCTTACACGGAGCCCAAACTGGCTGCGCGTGTGTGCCATCGTGCCCTATCGAGCATAATTTTATTTTGTCCCCCTACACCAAACGCGATCATGACACAGGTTCAAATATCAAAACAAACTCTGAACCAATGACATTCATTTGGGGACAGGTCGAAAAGCATTAAACATGTATGGCAATTTAGCTAGTTAGCTTGCATTTGCTAGCTAATTTGTCCTATTTAGCTAGCTTGGTGTTGCTAGCTAATTTGTCCTGGGATATAAACATTGAGTTGTTATTTTACCTGAAATGCACAAGGTCCTCTACACCGACAATTAATCCACTCGTAAAACGGCCAACCGAATCGTTTCTAGTCATCTCTCCTCCTTCCAGGCTTTTTCAGCAACTGGGTTTGCTGTGCAGGGTTTTCCAAACTCGGTGCACATTTTGGTGTTTGCCCTAACACTACAAAGCTGATTCAAATAATCAACAAATCATCAAGCTTGATCATTTCAATCAGCTGTGTAGTCCTGAGGACCGAGTTTGGAAGGTGCTGGCGCTAGTGGCAACGATATTGCAGCAACCACATCACCAAAACGCAGATAGTTTTTGCCCCAATTCAATGTGTAGGGACTGCGTCCTGCTTGTGTGACTGCATTATCCATTACAACAGATGGAGAAGGTTGTAGCCTTCATAATGGCCTTGAATGTTTGTTCAAATCACTGAAGGGTTTTAGTTGCAGCTGTTCAGGAATATCCGGCTACATCATGGTTCAGAAGACGGTGTGTAAAGTGAGGGAGGTGGAGTGTGAGCAGCAGCTACGTAGAAAACATGTGTGCGTAAAATAACACATTCACAGAATGTGATCTGTAGCTTTTGAGAAATAGTTTTCCAGAGTGGTGGGGGCAGAAACTCTGGATTCGCAGCCAGGTCCTTTAAAATCTATGGGTGGGCTTGTGTCTCCTCATTGGCAATTTTCATGTTTTCATGCAGCAGGTATGCAGTGCCATTAACGACAGAGAGATTTTAAAATATATTTACAGTACCAGTCAAAAGTTTGGACACCAAACTTTTTAAAACTATTTTCTACATTGTAGAATAATAGTAAAGACATCAACTATGAAATAATACATACGGAATCATGTAGTAAACACTAAATTGTTAAACAAATCAAAATATTGTAGCGACCCGCACAGACAGCTGTGTGTTATGTGCTAGGCTAGGAGGTGGTTGTGTTGTACTGACCAGTACCCGGTGTTCGCGGGGTCCGACATGTCAATCAACCTGCTATCTGCCAATCACGGGAATGCCTGGAATGTTCTGATGCCGGGCATCCTGGTGGTTGGCGGAGTGGCGTGGAGGGGGGTTGGGCATTGAAAGTTAAGACCAGGTTCAGCCTTTGTTCTCTCTCTCTTACGTCTGGGCTTCACAAGAGAAGGTCACGATTGGCTTGTGGGTTATCTGTCATCTATTTGGCGTGTGCTACGGCCCAAACAGTAGCCTGTGTAAAGTTGGTTCAATAAACCGTCAATTCGCAAACTCAAGCCTCTGTCTGGACAATTGTTCATTTATGATCTAGTCAGGTCATTACAATATATTTTATATTTCATATTCTTCAAAGTAGCCAATCCTTGCCTTGATGACAGCTATGCTTGTTGTAGAAACATCCCAGGTATGATCAATGGAAACAGGATGCACCGGAGCTCAATTTTGAGTCTCATAGCAAAGGGTCTGAATAGTTATGTAAATATGGTATCTGTTTATTCTTTTTAATACATTTGCAAACATTTGTAAAAACATATTTTTTGTGGGGGGTTTTCATTATGGGGTATTGTGTGTAGATCAATTACTTTTTTTTACAATTAAATCTATATCTGTCACACTTCAACTCAACAAAATGTGAAAAAAATGTTAAAGGTGGTATAGATCTATAGGCACTGTATATGTCTATCCCCCAGTTCTGCTTGACATTTTTTTTACTGACACGCACCAATAAAGATTTTACATCAAATAAAATGTTATTTGGCACAGTTTAAGGCAGGTATGAAATGTTTATGTGCTAGCTCCCTCAACAATGCAGTACATTAATCAATAAAAGTCTACATTTAACTACTGTAACAATTTATTGAAACGTAACAAAATGTATCTTGAATTTATTTTTGAAAGAAACAATGTAGAAAATAACAGATGCACATAATGAATAAGAAAATAGTCACAACAATTTATGAACAGAATTCTTTCATGACCAAAAATCTGTTATTGTTAGAATACATATACACTTAGGGGTGAATCCTCACTGCTGAAAATTTTGTCCCTATGTTATTCCTCTCGCAAGGCACTTTGGACAGATTACTTGGCTAAAACATGCACGCTTTCTTCACTGTTTAGATATATGGTGATGTATTGAAATAATATATAAATACCGTATCTGTATGAAAACCAAAACAAATTGCATTTTTTTCAGCCAAGTGTTGCTTTTCTCACATTTAAACAAGTAAAAGACTTGGCCAAATAATGAATTCACAATTCCACTTGCACTCTCATCACACTAGTGCTCACTGAGGAGTGTTAGACAGGGTTAGGTAGGTTGCTTTCTAAATGTTATCCATTACAGTTATTAGTTACCTGTCCAAAATTGTAATCAGTTTTTTAAGTTATTGACTACCCAAACTCAGTAACATAATCTGATTACTTTCAGATACTTTTGAATTATTGTCCCCTTAAAAGTCATTAGAAGAAGACAAAAAGTATCCATCAAATGCATTTGGTGTGTCATAGTGGTCTCTGACGTGAGGTCAGGCTCGCTCAGGTGGAACAAACTTAATCTTGCACCTCTAAAAATTTTAGGTAATCCAAGAAGTAGTCTTTTAGTTTTTCAAAAGTATCTAATCTGATTACATTATTTTGCTGTTAACGTAACTGATTACAGTTAGTTTTTGTAGTTACCTGTCCAAAATTGTAATCAGTTACTCCCCAAACCTGTAGATAGATCATAGTTTTACTGTTATTTTTTTGTTGTAAATCAAAAGGTGCTATACTTAACTCCTTCCTCTATACAAGATAAATCAATTCAAATCATCCATTTCAAAGAACGACAAAGACGATACAAGAAAAATATATTTTACGTTAAAAAAATACTTTGGCATCCTCGTCACAGTGAGTAGACTTTTCTTTCTTTCAAAAATATATGTACAGGAGATTCTCTCTTTAGTGATCTGATGGTTTTTATTCAGATACTATTTCCAAATGGTATAGATGCTCAACCTAACAAAAGCACTCTGGACAGAAAAACAGCATTACAAATCATGTTGGAACCAAAATGATTTTCCAATCGTTTCGTTCTGAACAGAACAACACTTTTTTTTGTTCCATTCTACTGTTCCGAACAGCAAAATAAAGTTCTGAACCAGTTCGAATCCCAAAAAAGTACTGGTTTATATCATTCCTTTCTGTTCCTTTTTTAAATCTGTGAAATCATCAGTTTTGTATGTACAAGTCTAATTAAATGACTTCAACAAACAGTGCAGATAGAGCAGGCAAGCTAGTTGTTTACATGCGTGATTGACAGATAAGTGTAGCCTATGGACCAAGATGCAACTGAGGGTCTCTGGGAAGAGAGAGTGTTGAGGAGGAGGTTTGAAGCACTGGGCATCTTGTTATGACATGCATTATCTGAATTAGGTCCACAGAATTATACCTAGGAGGAGCGGCTTTTATGGAGGAACTTTGAATGTCTTTTGAGCTAGCTAACAAGCTTGAGTGTGCAGAATGAAACACTTTTTATAGTTAATAAATCCTACGTGAAACGTTACAACAATGCACATAGCATCCTTAACTAGCATATAAAAAGTTAATCCGTTCTTCTCTAGCTAATTAAAAATGTCTCTCCCCATCTTCTGAATCATGTTTGTAACATCAGTACAGAATCCTATGCTTCTGATGGGGGAGGGGCAGGTAGCCTAAGCACGCACCCACACTGGCAAAGATTCTCAGCTTGCAGGCAAACACTGGAAAACGTTTCTGAGTGACAGAGTGAGGGCTTTGCATAGGTGCATTTTTGTGTTTTGTGAGAATAGAACAAAAATGCCTGGAACGTAAAATAACGTTATTAACTGATTCCCATGCTTTTCAAATAACGGTTCTGTTCCGGAACAGTATGGATCACTTTCATTACCAGTTCTGTTTCTGTTCCTTGAAAAATGTTATTGTCCGGTTTTCGGTTCTGTTCCCTGAACCGGTTCCAAACCATGCTACAAATCTTGCAGTCAAAGCATTTTCTTCTACCGCATCAATCTAACTTTCCAACCTTATACATATACTCTCAAGTCTCTTAGCCTGATCCTAGATCTGTATGCGCTTTAACCAACTCATGTCAATGACAGTTAGAGGAGTTGTCTAGAGCACATGCTACAGATCTGGGACCAGGCTAGATGTCTCTTAACCTCACAGGAGCCTTGGCTCTCCTCTAAATAATGGCGAAGTCCTTGAGGTGATTTTTGATGATGGTCTCTCTGATAGCAGCAAAGACAAAGCGGATGTTCTCTGTATCAGTGGCACAGGTGAAGTGGGAGTAAACAGTCTGTCTGTCTAGGTTCTGCTCCTGGTACATCTTCAGGATGAACTCCCTGGCTGCTTTAGGGTCATTCTGCGGCCCTGGAAACAACAGCTTTAGTTATGGTGTGTGCATGCGTAGCGGAGGTTTTTCGGTGAACTGCCCTCTTTTGATGAGTAACCTTGCTTGAGACCTGAAAACCTGTGTTAGCTCCCACAACGAATGCCTAGGCTTTAGCTCAGTGGGCTAACATGGCATTGAGTCATGTGGCCATCTGGGTTTGATACCTGGTTGGTCGTGTGTGTTAACTAATGGGTTCTCTTACTATACTGATAAGAATAGCGGTCACACAAACACTACTAGAGCTTACCAGTGTATTCTGGGAAGTAGTTGACAAGGTGGGAGTGCGTGATCTTCTCCTCTAGGATGTCGGTCTTGTTAAGGAATAGGATGACAGAACATTGCTGGAACCAGGGGTATGTGATGATGGTCTTAAAGAGTGCTTTGCTCTCCTCCATACAGTTCTAGGGGACAGACAATGCATGTATAGTAAGCGGATATGAAAGCCCATACTTAAGCCATAAGGCCAGAGGAGGCGTGGTATATGGCCAATATACCCTCAGCCATGGTGTATATCACAAACTCCCGAGGAGCCTTATTGCTATTTTAAACTGTTTACCATTGTAATTAGAGAAGTATAACTACATGTTTTGTCATTCCTGTGGTATTCGGTCTGATATACCACGGCTTTCAGCCAATCAGAACTCAAGACTCAAACCACCCAGTTTATAATCTCACATAATGTGTGAGATACAATTGACTTTTACTTACCAATTTTACACAACAGCATGTTTGCTCATGGATGCGGCCCACAGGTGTATCAGTAAAATATGTCCAGTGCCTGAACACTGTGCTCTGACTGACGGGGAGCTCACCTGGTCACATTCAGCCAGCACCTGGTCGTATTCACTGAGCGCGGCCAAGAAGATGATGGATGTGATGTTCTCAAAGCAGTGGATCCACTTCCTCCTCTCTGATCTCTGACCCCCCACATCCACCATCCTGTCACATCAAGCCAATGTTAGGAGCGTTGCTTGTTGGTAATAGTGTTTCCTCAAAACATGTGCTCAGTTGAGATTGGAGAAGGAGCATCATTAACAGAACCAAAGTTTCCCCTCACCTGAAGATTACTTCTTCCATGTCAAAGTGGTACTCGATGATTCCCGTGGTCGGCACTCGGACCCTCAGGATGTCCTGCTCAGTGGGAAGGTAGGAGGCCTTTGCGATCCGGTCCAGGTCACTCAGATAACTGAACAACACAGCATAAAGAGAATATGTTTATGGGAATTGTGTGATCACCCAAAGAAAAAAAAAGAACAACAATACTACAAACAATGAATTAAAAACTTCAGACTGGTACAGTATATGCCCCCAAAAGAGTGTCCTTTTGAAAGACTCAGCTAGAGTCTTAACATTGTCCATGTAATAACAGCATGCTGGCAGCAAATTTACATTCCAGTGTAAAGATTGATTTAGTTCTCTACCAGGACATGCAGGGGGAAACAATTGCAGCAGCACAGATTTAATCTTTAATTAATGTTCTTTGAATGGCTTTGCAGTCTTACGTTATAGTGTAATTACTTTTGTCAATAGAGATGTGGTCTTTGTTACCTGACCAGAAACTCCAGGCCCTAGTTATAGCCCATAACCAGGGCCTGTGTTTTTTTCCTGATCATTATCAGGTTAAGAGCAACTCCTGCCCTATGACTTATGTCTACTCACTATTTGGCGGCGTCGGATAGCTGGTACTCCCTGCGGCGGGCATAACATTCCTGCACTCCACCGTCCCTCCACAGGCTCCTGATGGCGTCCACATGGCCTCTCTCCAGATCATTCACCATGTCCACCTCCACCTCACTCAACATGCTGGCATAGCCCTGGGAGGGAGCGAGCAAACAACAAGATGGTTGGGGTGTTCATTAGGGCACGCAAGGCAAAATGCTTTAAAACTCTTCACAAATTAAAACTAAAATTGAGTTTATTTTTGGAAAAGTCCTTGGCTCCGTGATCAGCTGGTGCGGAAGCAGACCTGAGGTGTGATGTGGCTGGGATTCTTGCCTTATTCTGGGCCTCCAAGAAGGGGATGTTGAGGGTCTCCATGGCGTGAATCATGGACTGCATGGCAGTAAAGATGTTGTGGTACACCAGCTTGGTGAAGCCTCGCTTGTCCTCCTCTGAGTAGCCGGCGCCATGGATGATTCTCATCTGTTTAATGAAGGTGCTCTTCCCACTCTCTCCAGCACCTGGTAAAAGGGGAGAGGGGTGAGTTGAGGATGGGGAAGGAAGGAATATATGGGTAATTGAAGAAGTGCAAGGCACTATATCCAGACAAGGATAGCATCTGGACAAACAAACCAAAATCCATAATCACCTATTACAGCCCTATTCACATTTAGACACACACACATTCTCAATCTCCTTTCCCAGCTGCTCCTGCCAGCTCCTTAGATTTCTTGGCCTGGTCAGTGACCAAGAACAACATCTCTATGGATACAATAACTATTGTGATGTGAGCTCTAGATAATGATCCTGGAGAGATCCTTGACAAGGTTCCTCAACAGAACCTAAATGTACCTCTACCACCATAACAGAACCTGTCTGTTATGGGCACAATTTATTTAATTTTTTTACTGAAACAGGGAGTGACTACCAGAATATATCTATATATTTTTTAACTAGACAAGTCAGTTAAGAACAAATTCTTATTTACAATGACGGCCTACACCGGCCAAACCCGGACGACACTGGGCCAATTGAGCTCCGTCCTATGGGACTCCCAATCACTGCTGGTTGTGATACAGCCTGGATTCAAACCAAGGGGTCTGTAGTGACACCCCTGGCACTGAGATGCAGTGCCTTAGACTGCTGCGCCACTCAGGAGCCAAATATAAGCAAATATAGGACCCAACATCTGATTTGGACCAAACGTCCTCGTTCCATTGAGGAATCCAATAAATTAGTTCAAAGCCACCCACGGACCCCCCACATCCCACCCAACAACCAGTATCAGTTCTATATGTCTGACAAGTAGTATGGAGGTGCGGTTTGGAGTTTTGCTTCTTCATCCTTTGTAATGTATTATCTGTGAATTTGGTCATGTTTTTTTCCCCTGTTTAGAAAAATGTGCAATTGAAGTGGTTAGCATTATTTAGCATGAATTAGTGTGGAAATACTAGGTTTTGTCCACTAGATGCCACTGTTCCTGCTACTGCCACACCCTTTCATACATTTTTCTGGTCGCTTGCATTTATTAAATTGATCACAACATTTTCTTTGCAGCTTTGGGTACAAAACCAATAGCTTTTGCTCATGATGAAAATAAATTGTGTTGTCAAGCCAGTCCTCCATGAAAGCAATTACATTTGTCCTTCTCTTAGAAGCCTAATACGTCAACCCAACTCTTTGAATAGTGGGGTATTAAGGGGGTATTAAGATACTGTATGAAGGGTTTCAGAATAAAAAATATTTTAAAAATTACCCCCTTTTTCGTGGTATCCAATCCAGCTACTATCTTGTCTCATCGCAACTCCCGTACGGGCTCCGGAGAGACGAAGGTTGAAAGTCATGCGTTCTCCGATACACAACCCAACCAAGCCACGCTGCTTCTTAACACAGCACGCATCCAACCCGGAAGCCAGCCGCACCAACGTGTCAGAGGAAACACCGTGCTCCTGGCAACCTTGGTTAGCGCGCCCGCCACAGGAGTCGCTGGTGCGCGATGAGACAATATCCCTACCGGTAAGGCCCTCCCTAACCTGGTCTCATATACTACACGTAATATAGTAACATATCAAACTAAATGGACTGTCTCGGATTTACGTACATGATACGAAATGCTCCGAGACCAGGTTGGTTAGCAATCTTTTTTGCTTTGTTTCTGAGAGGAAGACAGACAGGCTCATTCCTGGCCACCCTTTATTCACAATTCCTGGAGCCACTCAGGATTTAAACATGTCAGCATGGATAATTGTTGCCAACAAACACCAGACCCCAACAGGTACAGAAGACAGTTTCTCTGTTGCTGGGTCTCCTCTGTCTTTAGTCTGCTATGAAGACTTAAACCCCAATGCACCTCACTGAAACACACACCCTCCTTCCAGCCATTCATTTTCAGCTACCCTTGGAAGGCAATGGAAGTGGACTTCGAAAATGCTTCTTCAAGTTAATTGGACAGTGTGTCTGTATGTGTTGAGCTCTAGGGGGTTTCCAAGAGACTAAAACCAAATAAATGAGTTGTTGCTAAGGAAACTGTATTTGCAGACATATGTAGATATGTTTTAAAGCCTATTGAATGAATTTTACTTTCAAAAACTAGCCAGTCAATATTCTAATGAGAACAACATGAAAGTGTGTACTCAAATAGCCACCACCCCACACAGATCCATCCAGAAGACATAATGGGCAGGGACTTGTGCCTGACAATGACCAATCAGAGGCCATAGGCACTTGTGAATATTAAGTTGACCAATCAAAGAGAGAGTTAGCATGTATAACTGACCAAAGCAGTCAGAGAGGGACCTGGAGTTTGCACTTACCCTCATGGCCTAATAAGCCATAGAGATACAATATAAATGTTCTATTTATTTATGTTTTAAACACTTTACTGAAGATGGGTTGATCCATCCATTTGCAATTGAGATTAGAATGTGCATGTAGTTTTCCAAATAAATACAATGAGTTCTATACATTTTTTGTAATATACAAACTTAAATCCATTCATTAGGACCTTCACACCTGAAAGATAATATGAATTACCTATTTATATACACACACACACTGAACAAAAAGTATAAACACGACATGCAACAATTTCAAATATTTTACTGAGTTGCAGTTCATATAAGGAAATCAGTCAATTTAAATGAATTAAATTAGGCCCTAATCTGTAGATTTCACGACTGGGAATACAGATATGAATATGATGGTCACAAAATGGGCTTCACAAGAGGAATAACTGTGTAAGAATGCTGTTCATTGACTATAGCTCAGCATTCAACACCATAGTACCCTCCAAGCTCATCATCAAGCTCGAGGCCCTGGGTCTGAACCCTGCCCTGTGAAACTGGGTCCTGGACTTCCTGACGGGCCGCCCCCAGGTGGTGTAGGTAGGAAACAGCACATCCACTTCGCTGATCCTCAACACTGGGGCCCCACAAGGATGCATGCTCAGCCCCCTCCTGTACTCCCTGTTCACCCATGACTGCGTAGTCACGCACGGCTCCAACTCCATTATCAAGGCCTGATCTTGGGCACAGGCATTAAAACATGTTGGTATTACAGACTTAGACAGGGAGAGGTTGAAAATGTCAGTAATCTGTCTGGCGATGCGGCCTTGTGAATGGACCTGTTTAAAGGCCTTACTCACATCGGCTGCGGAGAGCGTGATCACACAGTCTTCAGGAACAGCTGATGCTCTCATGCAGGTTTCATGGGCCTTTTGCCTCAAAACGAGCATAGAAGTAGTTTAGCTTGTCTGGTAGGCTCGTGTCAATGGGCAGCTCTCGGTTGTGCTTCCCTTTGTAGTCTGTAATGGTTGCAAGTCCTGCCACATCCGACGAGCGCCAGAGCCGGTGTAGTATGATTCAATCTTAGTCCTGTATTGACACTTTGCTGTGAGGACCACGTCATCGATGCACTTATTGATGAAGCCAATGACTGATGTGGTGTACTCCTCAATGCCATCGGAAGAATCCCAGAACATACTCCAGTCTGTGATAGAAAAACAGTCCTTAGTATCTGCTTCATCTGAGCACTTTTTTATTGATCACTTTACTGGTGTTTCCTGCTTTAATTTATGCTTGTAAGCAGGAATCAGGAGGATAGAATTATGGTCAGATTTGCCAAATGGAGGGCGAGGGAGAGCTTTGTATGTGTCTCTGTGTGTGGAGTAAAGGTGGTCCAGAGTATTTTTTCCTCTGGTTGCACATTTAACATGCTGATAGAAATTTGGTAAAACGGATTTAAGTTTCACTGAACACTCCCCGGCTACTTGGATAGCCGCCTCTGGGTGAGCATTTTCTTGTTTGCTTATGGCGGAATACAGCTATACTATAAATGCTGTCTTAGTGCCAGCCTCTGACTGTGGTGGTATGTAAACAGCTACGAAAAAGAAATACAGATGAAAACTCTATAGGTAGATAGTGTGGTCTACAGCTTATCATGAGATACTCTACCTAAGGCGAGCAATAGCTCGAGACTTCCTTAGATGTCATGCACCAGCTGTTATTTACAAAAACACATAGCCCGCCCACCCTTTGTCTTACCAGACGCTGCTGTTCTATCCTGCCGGTACAGCGTATAACCAGCCAGCTGTTCAGCCACGATTCGGTGAAGCATAAGATATTACAGTTTTGAATGTCCTGTTGGTAGTTTAATATTGCTCGTAGGTCATCTATTTTATTCTCTAAAGATTGCACGTTTGCTCGCAAAATGGAAGGAAGTGGGGGTTTATTAGATCACCTACAAATTCTCAGCCCGCCCTTTGGCCCCTTTTTATCCACCTCTTCACACAAATCACGGGGTTCTGGGCCTGTTCCTGGGAATGCAGTATATCGTTCGCGTCGGGCTCGTCAGACTCGTTAAATGAAAAAAAAGATTCTGCCAGTCCGTGGTGAGTCATCGCAGTCCTGATGTCCAGAAGTTATTTTCGGTCAGAAGAGAGGGTAGCGGCAACATTATGTACAAAATAAGTAAACATAATATGTAAAATAAATATACAAAAAAACACAAATAAACTAACAAAAAAAACACAATTTGTTGGGGACACATAAAACATCTGCCTTCTTCTCCGGCGCCATTATGTGACATAGAAATGTTGCCTGTAATCCATGGCTTCTGGTTGGGGTATGTGAAATTGTTAGATATTACTGCACTGTAGGAGCTAGAAACACAAGCATTTCACTACACCCGCAATAACATCTGCTAAACATGTGTATGTGACCAATACAATTTGATTTGATTTACCATACCATTACCCATGTGGTTACCACCACCAGTCAGTTTCTCTGTCTGTCTGTCTCTCTGACTGTCTGCCCAGCTGGCCTCTCTCCCACAGGGAGGAGTATTTTGCTGTAGGCATTAGACATTACCATAACCACCCAGCCTGCCACATTGACCACAGGAACAGACACACACACACCTACACTTCCTCTTTCTTAGGAGGTGTGAGGACAGTAGCCTACACAAATCCCTGCCACAGAGTCTGTATAGTCTCTCACTGAAGTATGAGGAGGCTGTAGCTGATGTTGGTGTAAAACAGTGGTGGTTCACTTACCTTGGGGAATTTCCATCGAGCACCAACAAGTTCATAGGAAAATATTACATTTGGTGTCAAATGACAGCTAAGACTATATTTTTGGGAAGTGAAGGCATAGACACATTTTCCAACCATTTTCCCAAAAAGTAAAGGTTTTGATTTCTAGATAAAACAGATAGAAAAGGGCTCTTAGAAAACATCATACCAGAAATAGTCTTAAATGGATCAGAAATACACAATAATGTTGACGTAAAGACCCCTGCCAACTAATATCAACACATATATTTTGTTTTGGAGAAAATCTTTACCTTCTGTAAGTTTAAGAAATATTACCTTGTGCCTTGTATTTCCATTACCAGAAACCCACACATCTTTAAGATATACTATATATACAAAATAATGTGGACACCTAGGGTTGCAAAGGGTCGGAAACGTTACAGTAAATTTCCGGACATTTTCCATGGTTTTAGGAATTGTGCTTAAATTCATCAAAAAAAGTTAGCTCATAACAGTGAACCTTTTTTGTGGGATACACATAAGGCAATGCTAGGTCTTGGGGATAGTTTAACCAAAATATGTCACAATTCAATGGAATTGCAACCCAGTGTGTTCTTCCATCACATGTACAGCTGATTTTCAAGATCTTACACACCAATGAGATGCTATTGAGTCCACACTACTACACTGTCTGAGCCAAGGACTACATGCTTTCTGATACATTTTGATTACAATACTGGGTGGGGTGGATATATTTTATATGACATACATAATTTTTTGTTAACTAGTAAATAGTAGCCTACAGCAAAGTGTGTTTAAATCATTTCTATCTTGTTAACAATTTCTGCTTGTTAGTTTTTGCTACCATTTGGGTTTTTAGCTTGCTTGAGTCTGCTAACTTAGGAGTGTTAATTCGCCTGTTTCCATACATTGCATTTTTTTTTAAGTATCTTACAAAAGGAGTTAATCTAGCTGCTTAACTATTTATCTGTATATGCAATTGTATGTTGTTGTTTTTTTACAAAAAAAATTCTAACCTTTACAGGATAATGCCACAGGCACTATCTGATGTGTGGAGACATTTCACTGCAGCTAATGTAGAAGGAAAAGTTGTGTACATTTGCAAGTACTGTGCCAAATCATATGTGAAGAATGCAACAAAGATGCAAAATCATCTGGCCAAGTGCTTAAAGTTCCCTCAGCACAACAAGCAACGTCTGACAAAAGTCCCTCTAGTTCTATTTGAGGTGAAAATTATGAATCAGACACCTTATTGATAGCAAGAGCTCATTGTCCTCCTGGAATCCGAAGTTTGTTTGACTCAATGGAGGAACGTAGTCAGAGAAATGCTGATGAATGTCTTGCTTGAGCTGTGTATGCAACTGGTTCACCTCTGATACTCACAGGCAATGTGTATTGGAAGAGATTTCTTAATGTTCTTCACCCAGCATACACCCCTCCAACCAGACATGCTTTATCTACTCATTTGCTGGATGCAGAGTTCAGGTGAAGGTCAAGCGAATCATAGAGAA
This sequence comes from Oncorhynchus nerka, assembly GCF_034236695.1. Classification (NCBI taxonomy): domain Eukaryota; kingdom Metazoa; phylum Chordata; class Actinopteri; order Salmoniformes; family Salmonidae; genus Oncorhynchus; species Oncorhynchus nerka. The sequence goes on along the minus strand of NC_088422.1, from coordinate 21,732,248 downwards.
AGCAGACTGTATTGCAATCATCTCTGATGGGTGGTCGAATGTTAGTGGGAAGGGAATAATTAACTACATCTCCACCCCTCAAACAGTATTCTACAAGAGCACAGACACAAGGGACAACAGACACACCGGTCTCTACATTGCAGATGAGCTGAAGGCGACCTCGGACCACAGAAGGTATTTGCACTGGTGACAGACAATGCTGCGAACATGAAGGCTGCTTGGTCTAAAGTGGAGGAGTCCTACCTTCACATCACACCCATTGGCTGTGCTGCTCTTGCATTGAATCTGCTCCTCAAGGACACTCCACAAGAGAGCCAAGGAAATAGTTAAGTATGTGAAGGGTCATCAAGTTGTAGCAGCAATCTACCTCACCAAGCAAAGTGAGAAGAATAAGAGCACTACATTGAAGCTGCCCAGCAACACCTGTTGGGTAGTGTTGTCATCATGTTTGACAGTCTCCTGGAGGGGAAGGAGTCTCCAAGAAATGGCCTTATCACAGTCTGCCGATATGGACAGCCCCATCAAGAGGATCCTCCTGGATGATATATTTTGGGAGAAAGTGGTAAGCAGCCTGAAACCTATAGCAGTAGCCGTTGCACAGATTGAGGGAGACAATGCCATCCTGTCTGATGTTCAGACTCTGCTTGCAAATGTAAGACAAATCCGTACTGCCCTGCCCACTTCACTGTTGCTCCAAGCAGAGGAAACTGCAGTTCTGAAATACATCAAAAAGCGTGAAGACTTCTGCTTGAAGCCCATACACACCGCAGCGTACATGTTGGATCCCAAGTATGCTGGCAAGAGCATCCTGTCTGGTGCAGAGATCAACAAGGCGTATGGTGTCATCACTACCGTGTCTCGCCACTTTGGCCTGGATGAGGGCAAGGTTCTTGACAGTCTGGCAAAGTACACTTCCAAGCAAGGGCTTTGGGATGGAGATGCAATATGGCAGTCGTGCCATCGTATCTCATCAGCCATCTGGTGGAAGGAACATTGTGGATCTGAGGCTCTTTCCTCTGTTGCCTCCATCATCCTCCAAATCCCACCAACATCAGACCGGTGTGTCTGTTGTCGCCTCAGAGCACAACTGGTTCTTGTTTGGGAACACACACAAAAGCACGCAACAGGCTGACCAATACAAGGGTTGAAAAATTGTGACAGACTGGACAGAGACAGACTGGACAGGACTAAATCTGAACCAATCAAGTTTAGATAGTACAGTGAGTAGGGCACAGTAAAGTACACCACAGTATTGTACCGTAAGTAGCGCACAGAAGAGTACAGTCCAATATGATACAGTAGTACAGTGAATAGAATGTAGTGTATTGTGCTGAACTATACTCTACTCCACTGTACAAGGTGACATGTCATAGCTGACACCCCATTCTTTCTGCAGACATCTTTGACCCTTAATTCGGAGCAGGTATTGGAAAAGGTGGTCGTATAAAACCTGAGGGAGATTTTACCGTGATTCCGTTACGAAAGTTTGCATCTGCGCAGTTCTTCCAATAAATTAGTTTTTGTACATTTTTCAGTGGAAATTGTAAAACATTGTCCGCAAAAGCATGCTCAAGCGGCAGAGTCGATTTCCGCGCTAATAAACCCAGGGTATGTTATGTCTATCCCTGAGACCAGGTTGAGTAAATTGCGAGCAGGTGCTTTCACACAGGTGTAGTTCCTGAGTTATTTAAGCAATTAAAACATCCCATCATGCTTAGGATCATGCATAGAGTTGTATGGTTTGTTACACTTTGAAATCAATGGTTTATGTTTGGCATACATTTCAAAGTGAAAGAACTGAGTCAAAACTTAATTCTGTTACTGTAGAATAGCCCCTTGACTGTGCAATATGAAAGTGTTACAATACACATGGTGATCATATGTAGATCTGGACCAGGAACCCTTTTCATCATGTGCTGAATGTCTCCCACGAGTTTTACTGTGGCCAGTCACGGGTCTAATGATATCTTTAGGGACATGTACAGTTGAAATCGGAAGTTTACATACACTTAGGTTGGAGTCATTAAAACTCGTTTTTCAACCACTCCACACATTTTTTGTTAACAAACTATGGTTTTGGCAAGTCGGTTAGGACATCTACTTTGTTCATGACACAAGTAATTTTTCCAACAATTGTTTACAGACAGATTATTTCACTTATAATTCACTGTATCACAATTCCAATGGGTCAGACGTTTACATACACTAAGTTGACTGTGCCTTTAAACAGCTTGGAAAATTCCAGAAAATGATGTCATGGCTTTAGAAGCTTCTGATAGGCTAATTGACATCATCAGTCAATTAGATTTGTACCTGTGGATGTATTTCAAGGCCTACCTTCAAATTCAGTGCCTCTTGACATCATGGGAAAATCAAAAGAAATCTACCAAGACCTCAGAAAAAAATTGTAGACCACAAGTCTGGTTCATCCTTGGGAGCAATTTACAAATGCCTGAAGGTACCATGTTTATCTGTACAAACAATAGTACGCAAGTATAAACACCATGGGACCACGAAGCCGTCATACCGCTCAGGAAGGAGACGCGTTCTGTCTCCTAGAGATGAACATACTTTGGTGCGGAAAGTGCAACTCAATCCCAGAACAACAGCAAAGGACCTTGTGAAGATGCTGGAGGAAACGGGTACAAAAATATCTATATCCACAGTCCTTTATAGACAACCTGAAAGGCCGCTCAGCAAGGAAGAAACCACTGCTCCAGAACCGCCATAAAAAAAAGCCAGACTACTGTTTGCAACTGCACATGGGGACAAAGATCATACTTTTTGGAGAAATGTCCTCTGGTCTGATGAAAGAAAAATAACGTTTTTTGGCCATAATGACCATTGTTATGTTTGGAGAAAAAAGGGGGAGGCTTGGAAGCTGAAGAACACGATCCCAACCGTGAAGAACAGGGGTGGCAGCATCACGTTGTAGCGGTGCTTTGCTGCAGGAGGGACTGGTGCACTTCACAAAATAGATGGCATCATGAGGAAAGAAAATTATGTGGATATATTGAAGACATCTGTCAGGAAGTTAAAGCTTGGTCGCAAATGGGTCTTCCAAATGAACATTGACCCCAAGCAGGCTTCCAAAGTTGTGGCCAAATGGCTTAAGGACAACAAAGTCAAGGTATGAGTGACCACCACAAAGCCCTGACCTCAAACCTATAGAAAATTTGTGGACAGAAGCTGAAATAAATTATTCTCTTCTATTATGCTGTCATTTCACATTCTTAAAATAAAGTGGTGATCCTAACTGACTTATGACAGGGAATTTTTACTAGGACTAAATGTCAGGAATTGTTAACTGACTAAATATATTTTGCTAAGGTGTATGCAAATTTCCGACTTCAACTGTAGTGGCTCACACACTTCGCTGCCTCTCACGCACACACAGGACAGGAGAGCACAGAACAATGTATTCACTTAAAGCCTAACTATGCTTGTTGGCTATATGGCAAACAAAGATATTCAAGTTATAAACATGATCAATTCGGATGTATTCTTAACGATAATATATGGCTTTATAACGTGTTTTGTGTTTACCTGGTGAAGACGTAGGAATCCCCTTATGGGAGTAGAAACATAAAATATCCAGTTTGACATTTTAATACGAGTTATCATGGGCATGTGCATTGCAAGCTTTCTTTTTTCATGCTAGCCTTTTGTGTTTGAGTTTAGAGCACACTTTCGAGGAGAGTTGATCAGGCAAAACTGATATGAGACTCGCGGCTGTATTTGCATGGCTTTGCATGAGAGCATAACTCCGATACACCAGTTACCTGCGACTACAAACACTTCGTTGTGGCCAAGGCCCAACGCAAGCCACCAGAATCTCGTAATTAAAAGCTTCCCAGATAGTTAGTTTTTGTCGAAGTTGAAAGTGAGGCCATCCATTTCTTTCAATTCAACATTGAAAAAAGGCGCAAATTTTTGCACCTGAGCTAATCTGAGCATAAATCAGAGACCGCTATGACGACACCAAATGAGTAAAATAATATTAAAACTAATGCGCTCCCATGTCTGCACACTATTGACATTTTACTACATATTACTATTATTCTAACTTTAAATTGGTACGTCTTCAACACTGATAGCCTACTGCTCCCTTCTTCACCTGATTTTACACGTGTGGTCCAGGCTTTACCTAAGTAGCCTAGGACCCTAGGCTATGCACTAAGCAGTGTGCACTTCTTGACAGATGTGACAGCTCTCACCTAATAGCAGCAGTTTGAGTTCACTGCCCGAGTCTTTCTTGTCCTGTCTCAGCTGCCTGTCAATCTCCTGATTGATTCTGTGATTATCCTTCTCATCGGCCGACATACAACATCCAGCCATCATTAACCAAACTTTGCAGGCGTAAAATTAACGAGCAATGATTATCATTGAAGCAGTCACTATTACATGGGGCTCTGGTACATCTGAACTCCACGGTCGTAGGAGGACGCATCTCCACGGGGGCGTGGCGGGGACGGGCGCGCCTTACACACAGTAGATACCCGGCGGAATGGTTACATACAGGTAACCCACTTTGTATCCCTCATTTACTCAAGTATCAGCCTGGTCTCATAGACTCGACCTAATAAGGCAAATCCAGGACACTCAAATTAGTATGTTATGTTATTTTTGGTATGGTTACATAAGACAGAAGGTTACTTATGGCAAAAGTGAAAGTGGGGTGGATGGTTGGTTGGGCGTATACTGCCAACATCCGGCAACCCGAAGGTTGCATGTTCAAATCCTATCATGGACCATTTTAGCTACTTAGCAACTTTGTAACTACTTAGCATGTTAGCTAACCCTTCCCCTTGCCCTAACTCCTAGCGAACATCTAGTAACCCAAAGGTTGTGTTTTCGAATCTCATCAAGGAAAACTTTAGCATTTTAGCTAATTAGCAACTTTGCAGCTACTTAGTAACCTAACCCTAACCTTACCCCTAACTCCAAGCCATGCTAATGTTAGCCACCTAGCTAATGTTAGCCACAACAAATTGGAATTTGTAAAATATGTGTTCTGAAAATTCGTAACATATTGCATGAATTGCAATTCTGAACATAACATACGAATTGTGATTCGTAACATCATACGATATGGATGATGGACATCCACAAATTAATACATACCATATGAAACATAACATATCATGCTAATTGGAGTGTCCAGGATTTACATTTTCTACAGTATTGTAATGAAACAGCAGGGAGTAGGTCTCAAACCCTCGACCTTCGAGGGTCCGGCGCGCTATCGACTGTGTCGCAAAAGCATGCTCAATTGGCAAAGTCGATTTCCGCTTATAAACCCAGGGTCGTCACACTACTCCCACCTTTCAAAGAGCGCGTCCTCGCGCTAGCTTGCGACTCTACGTCTTACAGGAACGCGCTCACCAGCCAAGCACACGCACTGTTGTGGATGCAAGGTCCGATCCAACTTCTGACACCAATGTAATGAAACAGCAGGGAGCAGGTCTCGAACCTTCGATCCCGAGTTCCGGCGCGCTATCGACTGTGCCGCAAAAGCATGCTCAAGCGGCAGAGTCGATTTCCGCGCTAATAAACCCAGGGTATGTTATGTCTATCCCTGAGACCAGGTTGAGTAAATTGCGAGCAGGTGCTTTCACACAGGTGTAGTTCCTGAGTTATTTAAGCAATTAAAACATCCCATCATGCTTAGGATCATGTATAAAAATGCCCAGTTGCCCATTATTTTGGCTACCATGGCTAGAAGAGATCTCGGAGGAACATAGGGGGTTTAAAGGGTGTGGGTGTGTGTGTGTGTCACCAGATGTTAACCCAATTTAACAGATTCTGGAGCTGCGCCTCAGACACTGTTTTCCACCACCATTAAAAAAATAAAAAAATGAATTTGTCATGGAGGAATGGTGTCACATCCTTCCAGTAGAGTTCCAGACACTTGTAGAATCTATGCCAAGGCGCATTGAAGCTGTTTCGGTGGCTCATGGTGGCCCAACACCCTATTAAGACACTTTATGTTGGTGTTTCCAATATTTTGGCAGTTACCTGTAGTTACAAGGAGACTAAGGCACTGTTATGTTTCTATAATACCTAGGCTCATATGACAAAAGTAACACTAAATAAGACTTCCAATTTAGAGTCTTCCTGCTTTAGAAATAGATTAGTTTAATTATCTATTTTGGCTAATAATACTGAACAAAAAATATAAACGCAACATGCAACAATTTAATTGATTTTACTGAGTTACAGGAGGAAATCAGTCAACTGAAATAAATTCATTAGGCCCTAATCAATGGATTTCACGACTGGGAAGGGCATGGCCATGGGTGTGCCTGGGAGGGAATAGGCCCACCCACTTGGGAGCCAGGCCCAGCCAATCAGAATCAGTTTTTCCCCACAAAAGGGCTTTATTAAAGACAGAATTACTCCTCAATTTCATCAGCTGTCCAGGTGGCCGTTCTCAGATGATCTCACAGATGAAGAAGCCAGATGTGGAGATCCTGGGATGGCGTGAGTACACGTGGTCTGCGGTTGTGAGTAGGGCTGTGATGGTCATGAAATTTTGTCAGCCGGTGATTGTAAAGCAAATAACTGCCAGTCTCATAGTAATTGACCGTGAATTAACATAAACACATTTAGCTTCTGCTGCCTTCCAGGCATAGCCTGCAAGCCACTGAGGCAGACCGTTGGAACATCTACATTTAATAAATGTACCATCACAATAATTCCAATATTATTTTAGACAGGTTTAAAGAAACATGATATTAAGAAAATGTAGTCTATTTCATAAGAACAGAATAGCATACTTTGAGTTGTCATTATGTGAGGCTGTGATCTGGCTGTGCCATATGGCTGTGGGTTACATTAGTTCATTTAGCAGACAAGATTTGCTTAGAATTATGTGGCATTAATTTATAGTATAAAGAATTCAATTGAACAAAGCTGAATAAAATAGAAACAATATTTTCTCAAAACAATTTGAGGTAGTACACGCACATGCGGCTATTCTGTGTTGAGCAGTTAACTAAGAAACCAACTCCGATATGCTTCATTTAGAGTTATTAATGTAACTTAAGTTATGATACGAACGTTGGGCTATATGGTTTGATTTTTAATACATTCTAAGTCTGCATGATGTGACTAATGATAATTTGAAAAAAAGTCGCTTGAAAGGCAAGAGCTCTGCTTATTTTTTTGCGCAGGCTATATGCACTTTATCAGTCTCTCATTCACAATTCGACAAGCACTTGATAATGCCTCGAGTTTCCCGGTGGCATCCCCTTTGTGTGGCCTGAATGCCTCCTAAAAAAATCCATGCATTTTACGGCCAGTGGTCCGTTGTGCCCTTGGACTGAATATAATAATTATAATTCCCTTCTACGGTCTGCATGCTCCGAATGCCCTCTCACTCACATGGCTCTCGGTAATGTGACCAGTGAAGACCGATACATTCGGGACGCAACTGCGCGTGTTCTTATCCAAATCCGAGGCGCATATTGAAGATATTGGAAGAACTGTCCACATTTACTTTTCGTCAACCAATAAGATGAGTTGACCTAACAAACAGCAAAAGTTCTAGCCTATGTCAATCTACTATCCCCTATGGTGCAAAAGTTTACCTATTCTGTGCGAGAAAGAAATATTCCAAACCTAGTCTGGGACAGATGTGGGATGCGATAGATCCCAAATTAATACAACCACTAGCATTAAAAAAATAATTTAAGCAATGAGGCTGACGCAACAGATCAGAACGTTAAAATGTTGATAAACTATTAGGCTATTTCTTCACTTTATAAGCGCAGCCATGCTCACGTGGCAGTAGGCTATAAACTCAAATGTTGCATTAATGGGAAAGTCACCACAAATGCGATTATGCATGTAATGTTTTTTTTAATAAAGGTGCATTTTTATGTTGAAATGATCTTCCCTAGATCTGAAACTCACACACTGCGTATGTATGCCAGTTAGGCTCTATGCCAGTTGTAAAGCAGATTCATGTGATTCATTTTAAGAAGTTATTTGGCCACTTTAGTTGTGATTCTAACCTTTTCAAAACATATAGGCCTATGGTTTGAAAAAGTAGCAAAAAAAAGCCATGCACTGTTTCTTGCCTTACTTACTGCACACAAGCTGGTCATCGTTCACAAGTGATAGGCTAATATTGTCACCTATCAGACTATTCTTGATTTAATTTTGTCTTTACATATACTAAATAATGTGTTACATTTGTTTTGATTTAGAATGTACCATTATCATGCACCTTTCTCGAAACTGGAGCAAGGGGGGAAAACATTTCATCTATGCACTTAAATAGCAAATGGAGGACACTTTTCCCGTGGTTCATTTTCATGCCAGCCTGGTAGGCTATAGAACTGTTGTAAAGAGAAGCAATGTGCTTAATATTAGGAAAATTTGAGAAATAACATAGTAGGCCTAGCCTATAGAAAACTGTTGGAATCCTCCTCTTTTTAATAGAGGCCATCACTCTGTTTTGTCATGCAATTCCATAGCCTAGTTGCACAAGTTGTTCCTTGTCATGGTCTCTATTGCACCAAAACCAGTGACCTCACAAGGTAAATATCTGCCAAGCACCTCTAGGAAAGGAATTCATTATTTTAATTGAACTCTTATCCAGAATGCCTTTGAGAAGTAATTATGTAATTATTCCTTCCTCAAGGGCAAGTGGAAATGTTTTTCACCTAGTTGGCTCAGGGATTTGAACCAGCAACCTTTTGGTTACTGGCCCTACACTCTTAACCGCTAGGCTATCTGCCACCCTTTATGGCATCTATCTACACTCACTTTGTGTGTGTGTGTGTGTGTGTGTGTGTGTGTGTGTGTGTGTGTGTGTGTGTGTGTGTGTGTGTGTGTGTGTGTGTGTGTGTGTGTGTGTGTGTGTGTGTGTGTGTGTGTGTGTGTGTGCACGCGCACGCTTCAAATATACATTTAGCTGTCTTTCCTGTTACTTTCTGGCTGGCTTCGTGACATAGCCTTCTGGTCTCGATGTGAATACTGAAACATGTTCATACAGGTGTCATACATATTCATTTAGAGAGCGGAAACATGAAGTGTTCCTTAATTAAATAAGAGCAGGAGGCACATGCACATGTTAATTTTTTTCTATCACTTTTATATAGTTCATAAATACATTTGAAAGAATGTACATTCTGATGATTGGCCATCAAAAGAAATGCAAAAGCTTCTATTAATGTACATTCCTCAACTGGATTTGAAATCTATTTAAACAAATGTGTGTGCCTAGCATATTGTGAGCGTGGTGCCATTATGGAGAGTGCCACATTTGATCCCCTACCTGCATTCTAACGCATGACCCACTCTGGTAATCAAGTGCTGGTAAAAATACACCCCCACGTCCCATTCCCTAGCCCCTGCCCCCTACTCCTTCAATGTTACAGATCTGAAGGAACTGGGTCGTGCTCATTAGGCACCAAATAGAATAAAACTGACAAACCTGGCCTTGTCCAATAACAAACTCTTTATTTTTCGAAAACATTTGCCGTTGCATGCCTAATGAACACAATCCAGGATAGGTTCAAGCATGTTGGAACTCGGAATGGTTCTAATCTAGGGTCGTTTTCGTGGACCCTCGACAGCAAAAAGACACTGGAAGGTATTTTTGAACAGCTTACTCTTACTGGACATTGGAACCGTTGCTTGGTCACATGTTCATGTTTAAGACTGAGCTAAGAAACTTCAGGGGGTGCAGCATTACGATAAATGGCCCCTGAACAATAAGCCCCAACGGAACACAGTAGTCCCAGTGTGGGGAGGACTAGGGGAAACCAAAGCCCTGTTTGAATACTTTCATACATCCTTCCTGCCTCCCTTCCTTGGAGAAATCACTAATCTGGCAGTGGGATCCCAGTGGACAAAAACTGATTAAATCAATGTTGTTTTAGTCATTTAAACTCAAACTTGGAAAATCTACTTGGAAAACTGATTGGTTTCGGGGGAAAAAAATAATTGTAAGAGAATGTTTTTTTCACATAACTTAACCTAAATCCAATGACATGGTGTTTTTTGTTGATTTCACATTGAATTCCCATTAGTTGACAACTCAAACAAATGAAAAATCTAAACTAGGCGTTGAACTCACATCTGTGACTAGTGGGATTCTTGCTATAACATATCCAATCATGCTAGATCAGTGACTACTCCAATGAGGAAAGGAAGAAATTAAGTGTTTTCAAAACACTCATCTAGTAATACTTAGGACAAGTGCTCATTTCCTGAAGCCAGTATTTCGGTCTAAACCAATGGAATTAGCCCTGTAATTGGAGTCTGCAGTCTTTCATACAAAAGTGAATGAACAAAAGCTATTGCAGCTTCTGGCAAACCGTTCCGTTAGATCATATTGATTGCTCATTATGCAGATCTAAAACTGCACTTGGTTTCTTGTTGAAAAATTAACTGGCAAAAAAATATATACATTCTCCTCTTAAAAACATGTTTTTTCACAAATGAATTAGCCATATATTAAGAGATATTTTCAATATTGCACATTCAATCTGGCAAAAAAGTAATGATTACAAAGCCAACATGGATGCTGCCATACAGTTTAAGTAGGAAGTTTACATACACCTTAGCCAAATACATTTAATCATAGTAAAAATTCCCTGTCTTAGGTCGGTTAGGATCACCACTTTATTTTAAGAATGTGAAATGTCAGAATAATAGAGAATGGTTTATTTCATCACATTCCCAGTGGGTCAGAAGTTTACATACACTCAATTAGTATTTGGTAGCATTGCTTTTAAATTGTTTAACTTGGGTCAAACATTTCAGGTAGCCTTCCACAAGCTTCCCACAATAAAATGATTAAATTTTGGCCCATTCCTCCTGACAGAGCTGGTGTAACTGAGTCAGGTTTGTAGGCCTCCTTGCTCGCACACACATTTTCTGTTCTGCCCAGAAATGTTCTATAGGGTTGAGGTCAGGGATTTCTGATGGCCACTCCAATACCCTGACTTTCTTGTCCTTAAGCATACTTCCAAAGAGGCAAAATGGCTTGAGGTCATTGTCCATTTGGAAGACCCATTTGCAACCAAGCTTTAACTTCCCGACTGATGTCTTGAAATGTTGCTTCAATATATCCACAAAATTTTCTTCCCTCATGATGTCATCTGTTTTGTGAAGTGCACCAGTACTTCCTGCAGCAAAGCACCCCCACAACATGATGCTGCCACCCCTGTTCTTCACGGTTGGGATGGTGTTCTTCGCCTTGCAAGCACCCCCATTTTCCTCCAAAGATAACGATGGTCATTATGGCCAAAAAAGTTATATTTTTGTTTCATCAGACCAGAGGACATTTCTCCAAAAAGTACAATCTTGGTCCCCATGTGCAGTTGCAAACAGTAGTCTGGATTTTTTTAAGGCAGTTCAGGAGCAGTGGCTTCTTCCTTGCAGAGCGACCTTTCAGGTTATGTCGATATAGGACTCATTTTACTGTGGATATAGATACTTTTGTACCCGTTTCCTCCAGCATCTTCACAAGGTCCTTTGCTGTTGTTCTGGGATTGATTTACACTTTTCCCACCAAAGTATGTTAATCTCTAGGAGACAGAACGAGTGTCCTTTCTGAGAGGTATGATAGATGCGTGGTCCCATGGTGTTTATACTTGCGTACTATTGTTTGTACAGATGAACGTGGTACCTTCAGGTGTTTAGAAATTGCTACCACAGATGAACCAGACTTGCGGAGGTCTACAATTGTTTTTCTGAGGTCTTGGCTGATTTCCTTTGATTTCCCCATGATGTCAAGCAAGAAGGCACGGAGTTAAGGTAGGCCTTGAAATACACCTCCAATTGATAGAAGCTTCTAAAGTCATGACATAATTTTCTGGAATTTTCCAAGTTGTTTAAAGGCACAGTCAATTTAGTGTATGTAAACTTCTGACCCACTGGAATTGTGATAAAGTGAATTAAAGTGAAATAATCTGTCTGTAAGCAATTGTTGGAGAAATTTCTTGTGTCATGCACAAAGTAGATGTCCTAACCGACTTGCCAAAACCATAGTTCGTTAACAAGAGGTTTGTGGAGTGGTTGAAAAATGAGTTTTATTGACTCAAATCTAAGTGTATGTAAACTTCCAACTTCAACTGTATATATAAATAAGAGAGAGATGTACAATGATTATAGCATTCATAATTGCACTATGCCTCAATGTCAATTACAGGCTTAGGGCATTGTTACAAAAATATATACTCAGAGAAATAACTGGGGGTCAGAGCCACTGAGAAGTGAGGGATTACAAATTGTGCTCAATGCTCCGCCCCCTTTAACGTGGGAAACAACTAATCATCTCCACTGCTAACAAACTAAAACAGTCGGACAGCCGTGCTGCGATCGTACAACAAAAGGACACAACTGCATTGTGGTTGCTCAGTCTACGTGAGACCTCGGAGCTATGACTGGCTGCCATAGCTGCATTTGCGGTGGCCCAGCTCAGTCCAGGCAGTGAGAGAAGACTAGCAGCCCCTCTACAAGAGAATAACCTCTTTCAAAGGCAGATTCTCACATCTGACTGTCACCCATCAGCAGAGCAAGGTCCTCCAGCCGCCAGTCCCTGCCTCTGTCTGGGCAAAATAAAATAGCCATTTCATACTTTGTAAGGATTTCCAAACTCAAGCCTTTAATAAAAAGGGGCTTATGGTTACAACCGTCCACATACTCACAACCGGTCATTAGCGGAGTTCAGCTTCTACTGTCAATAGTATTATCATATCCTCACAATGGCCACTACGATTGGCATTAACAACAACGATCCTATGGACTCCAGTGAATGAGTTTTGTCAGGCTTGGCTTACTGACTCAAACAAGTGGTTTTTGGCATTCAACAATTAATACAAGATGGGGGAGAAAAGTCTAACCAAAAACGTGGTGAAACACTTTAAAAAGGTCACACGTGCGCACGGTAAACTCTTGGATCCTTCAAAAGGCTGTGTCCTGTCTTGCCTCCAACACTCTTTCTAGTTAACAGCGTGAAAGGGAGCCTCGAGTTAACGCTACATCCTTTTGGCATCGGCAATAAATAGGACCTTAAAACGCCTGGTACAGCACAACCTGATTCCAAAATAACTGACTCCTGACCCTAGGGACTGCGATGGGTGATGAGCATCATGATGCCCCCTCACTATACAGCCCAGTAAAATGACTGACCTACTGTGTGGCTGATTGTACACGTCAAACGGTACTAAAGTGGATGCAATAATCAAACCAATAATTTTAACAAATCACAGTGTCAACACTTTTCACCCTGTCAGGGGAAGAAAAATGTGTTCATTCATGAATTCGAACTCCAGAGGTCTTAGTTGACAAGCAGGAGAGTGGGGCCACAGACTGGCGCTGGAATGGACCGACTAGATCCAATCAAAAACTAAATGGCGGGAGCACCTTGGAATCAAGTTCAGAGGCATTGGACAGAACCCAGCAGTCACTCAATGTGTCTTAAAAAATAAAGCTAAAAACAATCAGAATAATTGGAGGAACTGTGCTTTACACATCCAACAGTGACCTTCAAACCCCCTAAATCCTTCAATCATGTTCTTTTAAATAGAAAAAAAGGGTCAACAATAGCAATAAATTAATATTATGCAACCATTCTTTTTTTCTTCACAGATTTGACATAGAATAAGTTGGAGAAAGGTCTCTGGGCCCCAGCCTTGCTGTGCTCATGCTGAAGTCCCTTCTAATATTCAAACTCTATGGTTTCACACCAGGTTGTACTCCTTCAGGTTGAGCTGCAGGATGGTGTCTTTGACAGCGGCGAACACAAAGCGGATGTTCTCTGTGTCCGTGGCGCAGGTAAAGTGGGAGTAGATGATCTTGTCGCTGTCTGGGTTCAGGTCCACAAACATCTTCAGGATGAACTCGCGGCCAGCCTGGGCATCTCTCTGGGGACCTATGTTAGAGACATAAACATATTATAAGCCTTGTTATTACACATTATAAAAAGGCTCATGAATGCTTTTAACAAGTTATAAACCATTATACCCATGGGCTTTAAGTAAAAAGGAACTCTATTTTTCCCCAGAGGCCACTCACCGTCAAACTCTGGGAAGTAGTCGACCAGGTGGGAATACATGATCTTCTCCTCCAAGAGGTCCTTCTTGTTGAGGAAGAGGATGACGGAAGAGTTCTGGAACCAGGGATATGTGATGATGGTCCTGAACAAGGCTTTACTCTCCTCCATTCGGTTCTGAGAGAGAAACGAGAGTAGAAGAACACAGTTTAAGTCCAGCTGCTTTCATTAAAAAGGGATAGTTCAGCTACACTATCCCGTTAAGTACAGGCTTTAAATCAGAGAGAGAGAGATGGCCTCCAGATGCCTTTTCATTTCACCACTGGGCTGCTATGTACTTTCTTTTAACCTTTACATTCACTGCTAGATACACACCGCACCTAAAGTGATCCACAAAGTCCATTTTATGATGCCATATCCATTTAGACAAGAGTATTGTCACAAATCTCTGCTCATTTGTGTGCGGTGCTCCACAAGCAATCTTTCAGGTCTCACAATTCTCAGATTTGCATGGAGGTCTGAAGTACAGGTGACAAAACGATCAAATTTCACAGCTTTACATCCAACCAACTGGTCTTATGCTGTTTCTATTGTATCGTCACCATGATGTTTTAATGGTCTCAGTTATTTCCCCCAAGGACACAGACAGTGAAAAAACCAAGAGCATGCTGGAAACTGCTGGGAACAAACAGATGGTGTGCCTTTGAGGAAGTTCTGTCGCCCCGAGGCTGTATTCAAAACAGCTGCAGGAGTCATTTACAACTGCTTTCCAAGTGGAAGGGAAGTCTAGCTGGAAAAAGAACTCTTATCTTCATTATTTTAAATAAGGAAAAGCCTTTCACCTTCAAAAGTGCAGAGGTGTGCCTGTAATACGTGTCTATTGTACACCATAGTTGAGAGAGAAGACCAGAGCCACAGATATTCACATTATGTTGTCCATTGTAATAATGTAATTTGAGTGACAGAATTGTACAACGTTTCAGAGACCTGTATTTAACTTGCTTTTTTGGATATTATTGGGAGTCCTATTGTCAAATGATGTAACTTTATGCAAAGTGCTGCTGTTAACTTTGTGTGTGTGTCAGGGCCAGCGCCAGAACGAATCATTTGGACAGGCATTTGATTTCCATAGTTGGGTAAGGTTTTTTCTTTTCTTTTTTTCTTCACGGAACCGCCTGTTTTTTTAATGGGTTTAATAGTAAAAGACATGTCAATTAACTGTAAAAATGTATTACCTTTTTAATGTGGCATTAACACAACCAGTCAATTTTTTCATCTGATTGTCAAACAAATCCCTTCAAAAAGTAGGTTACTTTCGCACGTTCGTCCAAAATCATTCCAGCATCTGAACAGCATCCCGTGCACGCGCCAACATTCCTTTAATTCGCAAGTAGCTGAAACTCACTGGAGAAAGCATCTGAGCGAGCGATACAGCGCCTCTCTGTCTTACTATATATATCCAGGGCTGCAGGTAGCCTAGTGGTTAGAGCGTTGGGCCAGTAACCGAACGTTTGCTAGATCGAATCCCCGAGCTGACAAGGTAAAAATCTGTCGTTCTGCCCCTGAACAAGGCAGTTAACCCACTGTTCCCCGGTAGGCCATCACTGTAAATAAGAATTGGTTCTTAACTGACTTGCCTGTTTAAATAAAATATCCCATGTACCTGATGCTTTATGGCCAAAAAGAGTATGACATGCCATAACCCTTTTTAGCCAGACAGCATCAGGGCTACACATACTGAGACAGAGGGGCGCTGCTTTATCTGAGAATGAGTCTTTGTCATCGCTCGTCTCAGTAAAAAATTATATTTAAATATTTTATTTGAACAAGCAAGGAAGTACGGTAGGGCAGACCCCCTAAGGCCCACCCATAACGCCAGCCCTGGTGTGTGTGTGTGTGTGTGTGTGTTAAATAAACATACAGTACAGTTGTAAATAACAACGCTTACCTCGTTATCAGATTCTACGAGCACCTGGTCATACTCGCTTAGTGCCACCAGAAACATGATGGATGTGACATTCTCAAAGCAGTGTATCCACTTCCTCCTCTCTGACCTCTGACCCCCCACGTCCACCATCCTGTCATAGGAACAGAGGAGCAACGTTAGGTGCAGATGACTTGAGTACCACTCGAGTTGGCATGGAAATATACTGTAGGTCCTATTCGTGTTCACTACATGATCATTGTTTTAGTGAACTTCCAAGCTGGTACTACACACTATTTATTAGGTACAACACCCCATTGCCAAAATGGTTCACTCCTACAGACAGTGCTCATGTGGTCTTGGGATGCTATATAAAAGCAGACCGACTGGCATCGAGGCATTCACTTACTGTTCAATTGAACATTAGAATGGGCAAAACGAGTGACCTGAGCGTGGTATGTTTGTCAGTGCTAGGCACGCTGGTTCCAGTATCTCAGAAACGCTCTGCCTTCTGGGCTTTTCATGCACAACCGTGTCTAGAGTTTACAGAGAATGCTGCGAAAATAGAAGAAAAAAAACTTCCAGTCAGCGGCAGTCCTGTCGTCGAAAATATCTCGTTAATGAGAGGTTGAAGGAGAATGGCGAGAATTGTGAAAATAACAGCACACTACAACAGTGGTGTCAAGAACTGTATCTCGGAATGTCCAACTGGCCAGTCCTTGTCACGGATGGGCTATTGCAGCAGATGACCACACCGACTTCCACTCCTATTAGCTAGAAACAATAAGCGGCTCCAGTGGGCATGTGATCACCAACAATGGAGGAGTGGAAAAACAGCAACTGTTCTGACGAATCCCGGTTCCTGTTGCATCATGCTGTTGGCAGAGTCAGGATTTGGCGTAAGCAGCAGGAGTCCATAGCCCCATCCTGCCTGGTGTAATGGTGAAGGGAATGTTTTCCTGGCACACATTAGGTACCTTGATACCAATTGAGCAATGTTTCCATCCCCTGAAGAACTCTGGCTGTTCTGGAGGAAAAGGTAGGGTCCAACCCGGTACTAGATGGGTGTACCTAATTAACTGGCCACTGAGGGTAGATACCCCAAGAATATAACATCAATTGATAGAACTCTACCCACTGGTCTGTTCTCCCCACTACATCATTATGGAAGTGGAATAGTACATATAATCAGTGGCTAGTGTGAGAACTGAGACAATCCATCTCAGGGTGTCATTCTATTCCATTGTTCCTTTGTTAGAATAGAACAGCCCAGTGAGCTTGATGGTTGGCATACCTGAAGATGACACTCTGGAGGTCAAAGGGGTACTCAATGATGCCCGTAGTGGGGACCCTAACTCTCAGCACATCCTGCTGAGTGGGAAGGTAAGAGGCCTCTGCGATCCGGTCCAGCGCATTCATGTAACTACGGAGACAAAAAAAGTATTGTGCCCACTGACAGGTGATGATAATATATGAAAGTATAGAAAAAAATTACCAAAGACATGGTCGGACATTTTAAGTTGGCAGCCTAGGGAACAGTCGACCATGAAATCTTGTATTTACTAACTATTTGACCATAGATAAAGTACAGTATTTATAGCATCGTGACCATTGAAGTTGTCTGTCTGGGATTGAAGTTAGCAACTCGCAGGAATGGCCTTCATAAGTAGAGTTAGAGATCTCATTTACTCACTATTTGGTAGAGTCCGACAGCTGGTACTCCCGTCTCCTATCGTAAGCTTCCTGGATGCCTGGATCGTTCCATAAACACTTGATGGCGTCTATGTAGCGGTTTGCCAACGTGCTGACTTTCTCCACATCCACCTCTCGGACCACGTTAGCGTTGCCCTGAGAGGGAAAAAAACTGATTAAGGTTTAACCTCCAGGTTAGACTTTCCGTCGACAGAAACAAACATATCAATTAAATGGCATCAATTCAAGGTTCTATGTGTCTGAAATGGGACTAAAGCATAACCCAGGCAGAGGCAGGCAATCTTGACGGTTGATGACTATGGCCGCGTTCCAGG
Organism: Oncorhynchus nerka; assembly: GCF_034236695.1. Classification (NCBI taxonomy): domain Eukaryota; kingdom Metazoa; phylum Chordata; class Actinopteri; order Salmoniformes; family Salmonidae; genus Oncorhynchus; species Oncorhynchus nerka. Next base: position 21,714,283 of record NC_088422.1, on the reverse strand, counting down.
TGGTCTATTTTGCAATTGTAGTACACAGATGATCAGATCCCATGACTGAGGTGGGTGAGGTGTTTAATTAACGTCTCAGGAAGTCCAATAATATCATATAGGAATCTTCTGAGATGCACAGCCTGCAAAAAAATAACCTAAAAACGCAGCCTTTTTCTTTCACTATGCCGTTCCACAGATTATTCTTAGGGCCTAATATGAAGCTACCACATAGCCCAACTCCAGAAGTATCACGTTCTAATGTTACTTACAAAAAGGAAAATGAATTTCCCTATGTCACATGACTGTCTTCACTTCCTTATCTGGCCTCACCTCATGACTTATTTCTACTGTACCTTGTTACCAAAACCCAAAAAGGAAGTGATTGTTTTTTCCTAGTGACAACCTGGGAATGACATGCTACTGCCCCCTGTTGAAAGTATCCAATCGTTAATCCAGCACAACAGGAAAATACCACAGGCTTCATATACAATACAGGCCACTTGTGATTTAATCAATAAGACTATATGAACACTAACGAACAACAGATAAACCACTGAACATACATAAGGGAACCATCCGATCCTCAAATAACAACATGAGACTACATGGTCAGATGTCACACCAGGCCTAGGGATTCAAATGAGACCTGGCCAGTCGATAACAGATAGGTCTCAGTTCCTCTATTGGCCAGTTTCATGTGGAATTACCTGCAGTTCTAGATGTGACTTGAGAACTTTCTTTTCTGCAGACCCAACTTTTTGTAACCGGAAGGGGATAGCACCTCTATTTGGTCAAACGAATAGGCAGAATTAGGTTTAGTCCACCAGATGACTTTCCTCTCGCTGACACACAAACCCTTGGCTGGATGACATGGAAGGGGGTTGGATGAGCGTGACAGGAAGACACAGGAAGTGCCAAAACAGACAGGATGTGATTGTGGACGACTGTTCCATGAAAGATAGCATAAAGGAGGAGATTACTCTCAGTAACACATCTCTCTCATTCTCACTGTCACACACACACTTCCATTCCCCTTTCCCTCCTTACCTTGTTGTGCTCATATTTGTAAGGGATCCTTAGGGTCTCTGTGGCACGGATCATGGACTGCATGGCAGTAAAGATGTTCTGGTACACCAGCTTGGTGAAGCCTCGCTTGTCCTCCTCTGAGTAGCCGGTGCCATGGATGATTCTCATCTGTTTAATGAAGGTGCTCTTCCCACTCTCTCCAGTACCTGGTAAAAGGGGAGAGGGGTGAGTTGAGGATGGGGAAGGAAGGAATACATGTTTGTTTTTTTATTCACCTTTATTTAACCAGGTAGGCTAGTTGAGAACAAGTTCTCATTTACAACTGCGACCTGGCCAAGATAAAGCAAAGCGACACAAACAACAAGACAGAGTTACACATGATATAAACAAACATACAGTCAATAATACAATAGATATATATACAGATAAAAGATAAACACACGGGACACAAGACGAAGACAAAGATGTCTGACTGCTACGCCATCTTGGAAATGGAATGGGTAATTGAAGAAGTGCGAGGCACTATATCCAGACAAGGATAGCATCTGACCCAGAGTCAAGACAAACAATCCATAATCACCTATTACAGCCCTATTCACATTTAGACACACACACATTCTCAATCTCCTTTCCCAGCTGCTCCTGCCAGCTCCTTAGATTTCTTGGCCTGGTCAGTGACCAAGAACAACATCTCTATGGATACAATAACTATTGTGATGTGAGCTCTAGATCTGGATCCTGGAGAGATCCTTTACAAGGGTCCTCAACAGAACCTAAATGTACCTCTACCACCCTAGTCATAGACTGTTCTCACTGCTACCGCACAGCAAGCGGTACCGGAGCGCCAAGTCTAGGTCCAAGAGACTTCTAAACAGCTTCTACCCCCAAGCCATAAGACTCCTGAACATCTAATCAAATGGCTACCCAGACAATTTGCATTGCCCCCCCCCTCTTTTACACCACTGCTACTCTCGGTTATTATCAATGCATAGTCACTTTAATAACTCTACTTACATGTACATATTACCTCGACCAACCGGTGCCCCCGCACATCGACTCTGTACCGGTAGCCCCGGTATATAGTCTCGCTATTGTTATTTTACTGCTGTACTTTAATTACTTGTTCCTTTTATTTCTTATTCATATTTTTTAAACTGCATTGTTGGTTAGGGGTTTGTAAGTAAGCATTTCACTGTAAGGTCTACACATGTTGTATTTGGCGCATGTGACTAAGAATTTGATTTGATACACAGGGCCAACATAATGAGGTATCTTATCTCCATCAAACCACAACTGGTTTAATATCCTATACTAGTTCTACACAGGGACAACATGATGAGGTATCTTATCTCCATCAAACCACAACTGGTTTAATATCCTATACTAGTTCTACTAGGGACACAGGGACAACATAAACCACAACTGAATATCCTATATCTTATCTCCATCAAACCACAACTGGTTTAATATCCTATACTAGTTCTACACAGGGACAACATGATGAGGTATCTTATCTCCATCAAACCACAACTGGTTTAATATCCTATACTAGTTCTACACAGGGACAACATGATGAGGTATCTTATCTCCATCAAACCACAACTGGTTTAATATCCTATACTAGTTCTACACAGGGACAACATGATGAGGTATCTTATCTCCATCAAACCACAACTGGTTTAATATCCTATACTAGTTCTACACAGGGACAACATAATGAGGTATCTTATCTCCATCAAACCACAACTGGTTTAATATCCTATACTAGTTCTACACAGGGACAACATAATGAGGTATCTTATCTCCATCAAACCACAACTGGTTTAATATCCTATACTAGTTCTACACAGGGACAACATAATGATCTTATCTCCATCAAACCACAACTGGTTTAATCTTATCTCCATCAAACCACAACTGGTTTAATATCCTATACTAGTTCTACACAGGGACAACATAATGAGGTATCTTATCTCCATCAAACCACAACTGGTTTAATATCCTATACTAGTTCTACACAGGGACAACATAATGAGGTATCTTATCTCCATCAAACCACAACTGGTTTAATATCCTATACTAGTTCTACACAGGGACAACATAATGAGGTATCTCCATCAAACCACAACTGGTTTAATATCCTATACTAGTTCTACACAGGGACAACATAATGAGGTATCTTATCTCCATCAAACCACAACTGGTTTAATATCCTATACTAGTTCTACACAGGGACAACATGATGATGAATTACTCAGGATGTGTCCCAAATGTCTCCCTATTCCCGTTATAGTGCACTTATTTTGACCAAAAAATGTCCAAAAAAATAAAAGTGCACTGTAAAGTGAATAGAGTGCCATTAGGGACACAGTTGTCCCCCCCACACACAAAGTTCTGAGAGGAGATAGAAGAACCTCTTAATTTACATGAAGCTATAAATAAGGAGAGGAGGGGAGGGCAAGCAGGTGTGTCCTGGGGGAGAAAGGGAGCAACACATCACTGCCTGTAACTCTGGGTCAGAGATAGAACACGTCTCTGGTGAATGACTCTGATAACTAGAGATAGTAGACATGAAACCATCAACTGGTCTTTGGCTGGGACTGAAACCAGTGGACTACAGACAGCTGGTCCTGTTGTAAAGTACATGTAGATATTTTGCAGACTAAGGGTGTTGCCAGGCATACGGTTAGGGTCCTACAGAAAGTGTTAAAGTGGTACCCTCTAACCCAGAGTCAAACACAGCAACACAGGAAGTAGAGAAAGCTTCCCAAACTTTTTTGTTCATGACCCACCAATTGAGGGGTCTTAAGGGTTGAGCAGTGAAAAAACATACACAGACCAAATAATAAGTAAAAAATATTAATCTGGCATTAGAGGGAACATGTATTTTTAAAGCTAATTTCCTGCAATTCTAAACATGTTTTTGGCATGGAGCTGAGAGAATTGTGCAGTTTTTAATCAAATTCTATGCATTTTGACATAGCTAATGCTGTGTTCATATGCTCGAACATTATAACAAAATCAACGGGGCCTGATTGTCTAGCTTTTATTTTGTTGATTGTAAGTTCTCAAAAATATACAAGTCCCTTATCTTTTCTACATACTTTTTTTGATTTTAGTCATTTAAGTTCACACTTAAATGTATATTTTTTTTAAATAACAAAATATATTTGTTTTTGAAATGCAAAAAAAAAAAAAAAAAAATGGCATCCCACGACACACCCGGACCCCTACCGTGACCCACAAGTGAGTACCGACCCACAGTTTGGGAACCACTGGTCTATATACAGTGGTGGAAAAAGTACCCAGCAGTCATACTTGAGTAAAAGTAAAGATACCTTAATAGAAAATGACTCAAGTAAAAGTGAAAGTCACCCAGTAAAATACTACTTGAGTAAAAGTATTTGGTTTTAAATATACTTAAGTATCAAAAGTAAATGTTCAAATATACTTAAGCATCAAACGTAAAAGTATAAATCATTTCAAATTCATTATATTAAGCTAACCAGATGGAACCATTTTCTTGTTGTTTTTGTTTACATTTACGGATAAATAGGGGAACACTCCAATACTCAAACAAAATGAACAAACTAAGCATGCGTTTTTAGTGAGTCCACCAGATCATCAGTAGGGATGACCAGGGATGTTCTCTTGATAAGTGTGTGAATTGGACCATTTCCCTGTCCTGCTAAGCATTTAACTAACGAGTACTTTTCAGTGTCAGGGAAAATTAATGGAATAATAAGTACATTATTTTCTTTAGGAATGTAGTGGAGTAAAAGTTGTCAAAAATATAAATACTTAAAGTAGAGTACAGATACCCCCAAAAAACATAGTACTTTAAAGTATTTTTACTTAAGTACTTTACACCAATGTCTATAGAGCATTGATGTGATTGTCACAAACAGAGCAGCAGGTAAATCAGGCCTAAACCATAGAGACCAGTACTGTGTTCTAATGCTCCGTTTGTAAACAAGTGGGAGGTGGGATTTACAAGTTGTAACTAACAGTTGGATGCATTCACGTGCTTTGATGCGTACAAGATCGTGCGTACACCATAACCTAAATGTACAGCTATCAAGCTTGTAAGCAATTTAAAGAGTAAATCAATCAAAAACATTTATAGTTTGCTTTTTATAAATACTGTTTTGTTACATTTAACTGCCAAAAATGCTGTTTGAGGTCATTTCCTTAGTAGGTGACATTTGAGTTCCGCACGTGGGAGAAATCGGAGCTCAGGGATGATCGATGAGTTTCCCACTAGTAATTACCAGTTGGAGGGTCGTTCAAGTGGATTTTTCCTAGTCGTATGTGGTAAATTCCCACTTGGTTACGAACACAGAATAAGGCTGGCCTGTATCCAGGCAGCAGTCTTCCCCCATCACTCTACCAGCTTCTCTCACACGGATTACATCATAACATTGACACAAGTCATTTTTTAGGGAACTAACGCAACATTGGAAATATTACATCATAGACAAACTGCTTGCATTTCTTTTTACTGTGAATTGTGCATCTACGTTCTATGAGGACGTGTAGCTGTAGACAACACAAATGATGGTCAAGGATAAATAAAATAATAATGAAGTAGCCTAACATAATACATTTCATTTAAAGTGCTTTCTATTATAATATTGATGTTCTTATATTATCCTATACACTTGCACCAGACAGTCCAATGGTATGTGATAGAATACATGTTACCCAGGATCCCACCTGAATTCACAAACAGACTGCTTTAGGGGTGGTCCCATTAAGATACTTTAGGTAAGGCGTCAGCATTCTTCAGTTCGGCTGGCGGTTAGTCAAAGTCGTCTAGGTGAACCGACCAAATGTGCTGGCATACTCTCTTAAAAGACCTTCGCTTGAAAAACTGGAAAAATTGCAATAGTATTGTTTGTCCATTTTGAGATGCCGTAGCCACTATACAGTTCCTCAAAATAGTCTGAATTAATCAAAGATAATTTAAGAATCGGTCATTAATCTGTCATAATTTTGCAGAGGAGATCTTAGTCATGCAATTTTTCATCTAACTAAGATGATTGGTGCAGTATTTCCCAATGAAAACGTGCATAAAAAGTCTCTTGTTGAATGACCACAAAGAATTTACTGAAGAATCACTACGGTTGACCAATCACCGCCAATCAGGCACTGTTTTCCTGCAATTCTGTTAACGACGGTGAGGGCAGGTGTTTGGCAGGTAGGAGCAAAGGACACTGTCTACCGGTGTCGCTCCCGCTAGCTAGCAAGGAATGCCCACATGCAGGAACACACTGAATTGTGAGCTGCAATTGCACACAATTGCTATCCTGGCTAACTGAGCTACATTCTTCTTAAAGAATGTCAATGATGCAAAAATGTCAACAATGCAAAAGTTCACTGTATATGCACTCCTCAAATGAGTGTCGTTTAACAACTGTTGGACTTCTTCGATACACCCATAAAACTAAAGTGATGTTAGTGTGTTAGTAATGACCCCTCACAATGACCTGTTTCTTCTGTGAATTACCAATACTGCATTTCAAAGAATTGTTGCGGCTGCTGCCGTGCAGAAAGTGTGAGGAAAATGCAGTTTACTGACCCAGAGCTGGCTTTCAGGTCAGGCAGGCAGGAGTTGATTTGATGACATCTGCCCCTTTCAAACCAAGTCCATTTACAACCCAGCTTTTTACATAAGTAACTTTCATCATACAGTATGCCAGGCCTATATCCAAAACGGATCAAAACAGACAGACTTGAATAATGAATAGTAACTTAGTAAAAGATGGTCCATTAAACTTACATTCTAGGATAAAAAAATTAACAAAACGTTTTCCCTGCCACTTTTCCTGATATAGGCCTATACAGAAGCTGAGGGATGGAGCTGGGGAAATGTAACCCCTCTCAAATTCATAGACATAGCTCTAGATGTAAGGACTGACAATCCATGACATCTACATGATAGCTTTAAACATATTTTGAAGGTATTAGCCTATTTCTTGCTTAAGGTCTTCATGTTTGTAAACACGAATAAACCTTTATATTTTGGGGGTGTGATAGAAAAAGACAGCTGTGCTAAGCATTCATAAATGATATTCTTCATGAGTCAATGGGTAGGTTAAATGTCAGGAATTTAAATTACCATTGAACAGAAAGCTGTATCTCAGAGTGTACCTTTAAAAAAAGGCTGTCTTTATTCAGAGACGTGGGAAAGTCGCGTGCACAGATTGTTGGGCCAAACGTTCCGACTCGAAACAGTCAAGAACGTCTACATGTGTTATATGTAGTGCACAGTGCAGGTAAACGCATGTTTAGCGCAGGATTTCTCGACCCTGTAATTGCTACCAATAAAACGCCTAGACTTTGGCCTCGTCCGTAAACAGACAGACACCACAAGTCTATCATCCTAGTTACTACGTAATGAAATGAATAGTTGGATGGTTCGTGCGATTTTTTTTTGTATTCTAAATGGTAGCAATATTCAAATACAATTGCTTTGGAACACTTGAGATTGATAGAACTGCTACAATTTGGCATGTGTGGCTGGCTACAAAGTTAGTCAGGTTTTCAGGTGTAGCTTGCGCAGCACCACCCAACATTAATTTTCGCCTTTATTTTCATCACTCATCATCACCACTAGCTTACCGAGAAGCAACAGCTTCAATTCCCTGTAGCTTGCGCAGCACCACCCAACATTAATTTTCGCCTTTATTTTCATCACTCATCATCACCACTAGCTTACCGAGAAGCAACAGCTTCAATTCCCGGCGAGCATCCCTCTTATCCCGGCGGAGCTGTCTTTCGATCTCGTCGTTGATCCGCCTGGATTCTTTCGCCTCCTCGCTTAGGCAACACGCCATTATGGCGTCTAGGGTCATTCTTTTAAAATCACCTTTCCTCCTTCTTTATGCACTACGCAGATTCCAGTTGCGATAAAAAACAAAACAATTAACGGATATCAAATCACGCCATTACAGATGCAAAAAAAACATGGACGCGTTATAAAGTGGCATAGCCTGGGAGGAGAGGAAAATGTATAGGCTATTTGAGAAATTGTTGCTCCCCCGTTTCGCTTCGCTTTCTGACGGACTGTCAGGCAGCAAACAGTGGCTCGGGGAGTTAACTAAATGTCAGAAATTCTAATTGGGTAGTCTGATTTTCCTTTTAAATATGATCATCAGCACCGTTTAAAACAATCATACGTAATGTTCTATGTGATAAGCATTCTCATTCTTGCCCAGTCATCCTCTTCACATATTTTTTTAAAGCATGTCTTCGTATCCTAATAGTTCCATAATCCATTCGATGAGAAAATACATGAATAAACGTGTTCGCTTTATTTCCAATTGCTCGACTCCCGGACGTGGTAAAGCCGAATATGGCGGATTTACACTCCAATCCGCAAGGCAGGAATACTGTTATTTCTCTCTGACGAAAGAAAAACACAAGAAAAAACGCACCAATCTCACATTAGCCTACTTCCCAAAACGGAAAAACGCGTCATCCGTGTGCTTTCAAAAACAGGGACATTTAAATTATTCTGCTATACGTTTGCTTATAATAATGTTGGGGAAAAAAAACGTTTTTCGTTCAGCCTTCCCCTGTCCTTAATTCTCCATGTGTTTTTATAACAGAGATATCCACTCCTAGCCGGTGACGTCGGACAGTGGTAAGCAGGAGTGTCCTCAGAAGAAAAGTGACTCCAAAGTATCCCACCAACCGAATAGACAAGCGGTTGGTGGGATACCGCTACCTGCTCTTATTACCCAAAAGCTATTAAATTTATGATACATACACTACATGACCAAAAGTATGTGGACACCTGCTCGTCGAACATCTCATTCCAACATCATGGGCATTAATATGGAGTTTCTCTCCCCTTTGCTGCTATATCAGCCTCCTCTCTTCTGGGACGGCTTTCCACTAGATGTTAGAACATTGCTGTGGGGACTTGCTTCCATTCAGCCACAAGAGCATTAGTGAGGTCAGACACTGATGTTGGGCGATTAGGCCTGGCTCGCAGTCGGCGTTCCAATTCATCCCAAAGGTGTTCGATGGAGTTGAGGTCAGGGCTCTGTGCAGGTCAATCAAGTTCTTCCACACAGATCTCGACAAACCATTAATTTATGGACCTCGCTTTGTGCACGGGGGTAATTGTCATGCTGAAACAGGAAAGGGCCTTTCGCAAACTGTTGTCACAAAGTTGGAAACACAGAATCATATAGAATGTAATTGTATGCTATAGCATTAAGATTTCCCTCCACTGGAACTAAGGGGCCTAGCCCGAACAATGAAAAACAGCCCCAAACCATTATTCCTCATCCACCAAACTTTACAGTTGGCACTATGTATTCGGGCAGGTAGCATTCTCCTGGCATCCTCCAAATATAGATTAGTCTCTCAGCCAAGCTTCTAGCCCCAAGGCAAAATGGCGCCGATAGAGAGGGCAGCCGAGCTTCTAGCCCCTAGCCAAAATGGCACCGATAGAGAGGGCAGCCGAGTTTCTAGCCCCTAGGCAATTTGCAGTATTTTTTTTATTTTTTATGTGTTATTTCTTACATTATTAGGGCAGAATTGTTTTGTTGTTATTACACACAGCCGGCATTACCAGCATTACGACCAGAAATACGACTTTCCCGATTCGAAACCTTTGTTCGTACCCCCAGGGCAATTTAACTGATTTCAGAGGCTGACCCAAAACATCGCCAGCTTAAAAGAGGTACAAGGAGTGGACTTCTAGTCCGACTCAGGAGGCGCGCACACCACCCACTGCTTCCGAGTATATTACTCACTAAAGGTCAGTCTCTGAATAATAAAGTTGATGAGCTGAGGGCGAGGATTTCCTTCCAGAGAGACATCAGGGATTGTAACATACTCTGTTTCACGGAAACATGGCTCTCTCAGGGTATACTGTTTGAGTCAGTACAGCCAGTTGGGTTCTCAATTCAGATAGGAATAAATATCTCCCCAGGAAGAAGAAGGGCTGGGGTGTATGTTTCATGGTTACAACTCATGGTGTGATTGTGATAACATACAGGAACTCAAGTCCTTTTGTTCACCCAACCTAGAATACCTCACAATCACATGCCGACCGTATTACCTCCCAAGAGAATTATCTTTGGTTATAGTCACAGCCGTGTATATTCCCCATCAAGCCGATACCACAACGGCCCTCAAAGAACTTCACTGGACTTTATGCAAATTGGAAACCACATATCCTGAGGCTGCATTTATTGTAGGTGGGGATTTTAACAAAGCAAATTTGAGGAAAACGCTACCAAAGTTCTATCAACATATGAAATCAAATCAAATTTTATTGGTCACATGCACATTGTTAGCAGATGTTATTGCGAGTGTAGTGAAATGCTTGTGCTTCTAGTTCCGACAGTACAGCAATATCTAACATGTAATCTAACAATTCCACAACAACTACCTAATACACACAAATCTAAGTAAAGGAATGGAATAAGAATATATACATATAAATATATGGATGAGCAATGACAGAGCGGCATAGGCAAGATGCAATAGATGGTATAAAATACAGTATATACATATGAGATGAGTAATGCAAATATGTAAACATTATTAAAGTGGCATTATTAAAGTGACTAGTGATCCATTTATTAAAGTGGCATTATTAAAGTGACTAGTGATCCATTTATAAAAGTGGCCAATGATTTCAAGTCTGTCTGTAGGCAGCAGCCTCTGTGTTAGTGGTGGCTGTTTAACAGTCTGATGGCCTTGAGATAGAACTGTTTTTCAGTCTCTCGGTCCCAGCTTTGATACACCTGTACTGACCTCGCCTTCTGTATGGTAGTGGGGTGAACAGGCAGTGGCTCGGGTGGTTGTTGTCCTTGATGATCTTTTTGGCCTTCCTGTGACATCGGGTGTTGTAGGTGTCCTGGAGGGCAGGTAATTTGCCTCCGGTGATACGTTGTGCAGACCGCACCATCCTCTGGAGAGCCTTGCAGTTGTGGGTGGTGCAGTTGCTGTACCAGCAACTGTGACAAGCAACTAGCAGCCCGACAGGATGCTCTCAATTGTGCATCTGTAAAAGTCTGTGAAGGTTTTAGGTGCCAAGCCAAATTTCTTCAGCCTTCTGAGGTTGAAGAGGCGTTGTTGCGCCTTCTTCACCACACTGTCTGTGTGGGTGGACCATTTCAGTTTGTCCGTGATGTGAATGCTGAGGAACTTAAAACGTTCCACCTTCTCCATATTGACTGCAGTACTCGCTCTGCTAAAACACTCGACCACTGCTTCTCCAACTTCCGGAATGCCTACAAGTCCCTCCCCCGCCCTCCCTTTGGTAAATCTGATCACGACTCCATTTTGCTCCTCCCTTCCTATAGGCAGAAACTCAAACAGGAAGTACATGCGCTAAGGACTACTCAACACCGGTTTGGATTGGATTCCACGCTTCAAGGTTGTTTTGATCATGCTAGGATATGTTCCATGTAGCCTCTGAGAATAACATTAACAAATATACTGATACGGTGACTGAGTTTATCAGGAATAGGAGATGTTGTACCCACTGTGACTGTTATAATCTATGATAACCAGAAACCGTGGATAGATGGCAGCATTCGTGCAAAACTGAAAGCCCAAACCATCGCATTTAACCGAGGCGAGGTGACTGGGAATATGTCATAATACAAATAGTGTAGTTATTCCCTCCGTAAGGCAATCAAACAGGCAAAACGTCAGTATAGAGACAAAGTGGAGTCGCAATTCAACGAGACGTATGTGGCAGACTAAATTAAACACCTTCTTCGCCCGCTTTGAGGATAACACAGTGCCACCGATGAGGCCCGCTACCAAGGACTGTGGGCTCTCCTTCTCCGTAGCCGACGTGAGTAAGACATTTAAGTGTGTTAACCCTCGCACGGCTGCCGGGCCAGATGGCATCCCTAGCCTCGTCCTCAGAGCATGCGCAGACTAGCTGGCTGGTGTGTTTACGGACATATTCAATCTCTCCCTATCCCAGTCTGCTGTCACCACATGTCCACCATTGTTCCTGTACCCAATAAGCAAAGGTAACTGAACTAAATGACTATCGCCAAGTAGCACTCACGTCTGTCATGTTGAAGTGCTTTGAGAGACTAGTCAAGGATCATATTACCACTACCTTACCTGACACCCTAGACCCACTTAAATTTGCTTTACCGCCCCAATAGATCCACAGACGATGCAATCGCCATCTAGGCAAGAGGAATATCTATGTAAGAATGCTGTTCATTGACGATATCTCAGCATTCAACACCATAGTAACCTCCAGGCTCATCATTAAGCTTGAGGCCCTGAGTCTGAACCCCGCCCTGTGCAACTGGGTCCTGGACTTCCTGACGGGCCGCCCCCAGGTGGTGAAGGTAGGAAACAACACCTCCACTTTGCTGATCCTCAACACAGGGGCCCCACAAGGGTGCATGCTCAGCCCCCTCCTGTACTCCCTGTTCACCCATGACTGTGTGGCCACGCACGCCTCCAACTCAATCATCAAGTTTGCAGACGACGCAACAGTAATAGACTTGATTACCAACCAGGACGAGACAGCCTACAGGGAGGAGGTGAGGGCTCTGGGAGTGTGGTGCCAGGAAAATAACCTTTCACTCAACGTCAACAAAACAAAGGAGATGATCGGGGACTTCACTGACAAACGGAAATGGTCCACCCACACAGACAGTGTGGTGAAGAAGGCTGATTTGAAGCGTGATTCATCTTTCCAGAGAACTTGTTGCCACTGCTCCAGACTCCAATAGCAGCTTGTGTGCAGCTGCTCTGCCATGGAAACCCATTTCATGAAGCTCCCAACAAACAGTTCTTGTGCTGACGTTGCTTCCAGAGGCAGTTTGGAATTTGGTAGAGAGTGTTGCAACCGAGGACAGACGACTTTAACGTGCTGAACACTTCGCGGCTGAGCCATTGTTGCTGCTAGACGTTTCCACTTCACAATAACAGCAGTTACAGTTGACCGGGGTAGCTCTAGCAGGGCAGAAATTTGACGTACTGACTTATTGGAATGGTGGCACCATATGACGTTGACACATTGAACTGAGCTCTTCAATAAGGCCATTCTACTGTCAATGTTTGTCTATAGAGATTGCATGGCTGTGTGCTCGATATTATACACCTGTCAGCAATGGGTGTGGCTGAAATAGCCGAATCCACTAACTTGAAGGGATGTCCACATACTTTGTATATACAGAGCATTTGGAAAGAATTCAGACACCTTGACTTTTTCCACGTTTTGTTAATTTACAGCCTTATTCTAAAATGGATTAAAAACGTTATTTCCTCATCAATCTACACACAATAATCCATGATGACAAAGCGAAAACAGGTTTTCTGAAATTTTTGCATATATATTGGTAATAAAACACAGAAACACATTATTTACATACAATACCAGTCAAAAGTTTGGACACACCTACTAATTCAATGGTTTTTCTTTATTTTACTATTTTCTATATTGTAGAATAATTATGTAGTAACCAAAAAAGTATTCAACAATTCAAAATATATTTTATATTTGAGATTCTTCAAAGTAGCCACCCTTTGCCTTGATGACAGCTTTGCACACTCTTGGCATTCTCTCAACCAGCTTCATGAGGTAGTTACCTGGAATGCATTTCAATTAATAAGTGTGCCTTGTTAAAAGTTCATTTGTGGAATTTCTTTCCTTCTTAATGCGTTTGAGGCCATCAGTTATGTTGTGACAACGTAGGGGTGGTATACAGAAGATAGCCCTATTTGGTAAAATACCAAGTCATATTATGGCAAGAACAGCTCAAATAAGCAAAGAGAAATAACAATCCATAATTACTTTAAGACATGACGGTCAGTCAATCTGGAACTTTTAAAAAATTAGAAAGTTTCTTCAAAAGCAGTCGCAAAAACCATCAAGCGCTATGATGAAACTGGCTCTCATGAGGACCACCACAGGAAAGGAAGACCCAGAGTTACCTCTGCTACAGAGGATAAGTTCATTAGAGTTTACCAGCCTCAGAAATTGCAGCCCAAATAAATGCTTCACAGAGTTCAAGTAACAGACACATCTTAACATCAACTGTTCAGAGGAGACTGCATGAATCAGGCCTGAATCAGGCCTTCATGGTCTGATTGCTGCAAAAAAAACACTACTAAAGGACACCAATAATAAGAAGACGTGCTAGGGCCAAGAAACACGAGCAATGTACATTAGATCAGTGGAAATCTGTCCTTTGGTCTGATGAGTCCAAATTTTTGGTTCCAACCACTGTGTCTTTGTGAGACGCAAAGTATGTAAACAGATTATGTCTGCATGTGTAGTTCCCACTGTGAAGCATTGAGGAGGTGTGATGGTGTGGGGGTGCTTTTCTTGTGACAATGCCTGTGATTTATTTAAAATTCAAGGAACATTTATCCAGCATGGCTACCGCAGCATTCTGAAGCGATATGCCATTCCATCTGGTTTGCGCTTAGTGGGACTATCATTTGTTTTTCAATGGGACAATGACCCAAAAATACACCTTCAGGCTGTGTAAAGGCTATTTGACCAAGAAGGAGAGTGATGGATGCTGCATCAGATGACCTGGCCACAATCACGCGACCTCAACCCAATTGAGATGGTTTGGGGTGAGTTGGACTGCAGAGTGAAGGAAAAGCAGCCAGAAAGTGCTCAGCATATGTGGGAGCACTTATTGGGAAAGCATTCCAGGTGAAGCTGGTTGAGAGAATGCAAAGAGTGTGCAAATGTGTCATCAAGGCAAAGGATGGCTACTTTGAAGAATCTAAAATATTTGTTGAAGACGTTTTTGGTTACTACATGATTCCATATGAGTTATTTCATAGTTTTGATGTCTTCACTATTTTTCTACAGTGTAGAAAATTGTAAAAATAAAGAAAAACCCTTGAATGAGTAGGGGTGTCCAAACTTTTGACTGGTACTGCATGTATTCAGACCCTTTGCTATAAGACTCGAAATTGAGCTCAGGTGCATCCTGTTTCCATTGATCATCCTTGAGATGTTTCTACAACTTGATTGGAGTCTACCTGTTGTAAATTCAATTGATTGGACATGATTTGGAAAGCACACACCTGTCTATATTAGGTCCCATAGTTGACAGTGCATGTCAGAGCAAAAACTAAGCCATGAGGTTGAAGGAATTGTCTGTAGGATTGTGTCGTGGCACAGATCTGGGGAACGGTAGAAAAACATTTCTGCCTCATTGAAGGTCCCAAGTATACTGTGACCTTCATCATTCTTAAATAGAAGAAGTTTGGAATCACCAAGACTCTTCCTAGAGCTGGCCGCCCGGCCAGACTGAGCAATCGGGGGAGAAGGGCCTTGGCCAGAAGAGGACTGGCCACCCCTCATAGCCTGGTTCCTCTCTAGGTTTCTTCCTTGGTTCTTGCCTTTCTAGGGAGTTTTTCCTAGCCACCGTGCTTCTACACCTGTATTGCTTGCAGTTTGGGGTTTTAGGCTGGGTTTCTGTACAGCACTTTGTGACATCAGCTGATGTAAGAAGGGCTTTATAAATACATTTGATTGATTGATCAGGGAGGTGCCCAAGATCCTGATGGTCACTGACAGCACTCCAGGGTTCCTCTGTGAAGATGGTTGTCCTTCTGGAAGGTTCTCTCATCTCTACGACACTCCACCAATCAGGCTTTAATGGTAGAGTGGCCAGATGGAAGCCACTCCCCAGTAAAAGGCACATGACAGCCCGCTTGGAGTCCGCCAAAAGGCACCTAAAGGACTCTCAGACCATGAGAAACCAGATTCTCTGGTCTGATGAAACCAAGATTGAACTCTTTGGCCTGCATGCCAAGTGTCACGTCTGGAGGAAACCTGGAACCATCCCTATGGTGAATCAAAGTGGTGACAGTATCATGCTGTGGGGATGTTTTTCAGCAGCAGGGACTGGGAGACTAGTCAGGCTCGAGGCAAAGATGAACGGAGCAAAGTACAGAGAGATCCTTGATGAAAATCTGCTCCAGAACGCTCAGGGCCTCAGACTGGGACCAAGGTTCACCTTCCAACAGAACAATGACCATAAGCACACAGCCAAGACAACACAGGAGTGGCTTCGGGACAAGTGTCTGAATGTCCTCCTTCAAGTCCGGGCTGGGCCGATCGAACATCTCTGGAGGGACCTGAAAATAGTTGTGCATTGACGCTCCCCATCGAACCTGACAGATCTTGAGAGGATCTGCAGAGAAGAATGGGACTAACTCCTAATACAGGGCTGCCAAAGGTGTTTCAAAAAGTACTGAGTAAAGGGTCTGACTAATTATGTATGTGTGATATTAAAAAAGAAATAAAATTGCTCAAATGTCAACCTGTCTTTACCTAGTCATTATGGGATATTGTGTGTAGGTTGATGAGGGGGGGGGAAACAATCAATTTTAGAATATGCTGTAACGTAACAAAATGTGGAACAAGTCAAGGGGTCTGAACTTTTTCCAAATGCACTGTATAGTGTAGATTTGCATGATGGTAGCTACTCAAATCATAGGGCGTTGCTGTGCTTCCTGTCTGGGGTAATTGACAGGATACTACACTTCCCTAATTTCCTAGAGTACTTCTAATATGCAAATTGTAATTAAATGAGCAGCGACGGCAGCTTATAACCATTTGAATTCAATCTTAAAAGAGCTTCACTGGTCCATGCTTTTGGTCTAGCCCCCATTCCCGAAATATAATACAGATTGGAATGCGCCCTGTGCTGTACCAGCACTGAAAACCAAATTATTTCTGCATGCGGGTAATAATGTTTAATTGACATGGTCATGATATTAATAGCTACATTAGGTGAAAGTTAATGGAACTAGTTATTGATGACCTCATTGATGTTTCCTTTGGTTTGGTCATGTTTGTTACTGGGTTGGAATTTTCCATGACAAGTCTGCTCCAAAATATAGTAGGCATACAGAACAAATACTTTTACATGTAGAATTATAACCCTAGATTTCAAATTTTACCAGGAAGAAAATGGTTAGCAAGAAAATACAAAGACTTTGAGTTATCATCCTTTTAAGAATGTGCAGAGATTTTGTTAATAGTTCTTTACTTTCTTACCACATTTCCTCCGTCTTGAACACAGGTCAGATTAATACCATCGACCCCTGTGTTTTAGATTATGTTATATTATGAACAGGAAAAGGCCTGCTCCTTCCGAGGTTGGGAGTTCTGTGACATTTGACAAAGTGCCATACACTTGTTTGTTTGTTTAATTGAACTACATACCAACTGAATTATATTTTACACTTATTCAAGGGTAATCTAGTTCTTAAATTGCTAAATATCTGTGTCCAGTGGCCTCCAGCAAGGAACTAAAACCTATTATTGAGCCATGCAACTTGGCTCATGTTTATTCTGCCCCTGAACAAGGCAGTTAACCCACTGTTCCTAAGCCGTCATTGAAAATAAGAATTTGTTCTTAACTGACTTGCCTAGTTAAATAAAGGTTCAAAAAAGGTAAAAACAAATTCAAGCCCTGTGGCTCTTGTCTTAAGTAGAATAATGGTTATGAATTTAAACAATATATTTACAAGGAGAGGAACATCACATTTCAAAGGTACCAGGCTTTCAGTTCCTGAAAGACAAAATGACATTTCAGAGAATCATGCACCATAACATTCAACAGATGATTATTCTTTCACGTCTAGTCTTGGAAAAGTACCTCAAATGTTTTTTTTTCTCCAGTATCATCACGAGCTGACTATAGAGACCCAAAACCTCAAAATACGTCCATAAAGATTCTTTCAAACCCTCCAGTACAATTGACAAGGTCACCCAATTAATTTCAGTCATTCATTACACAACAGGCATTTAAAAAAACGTGATTTCCCTCAAATTCATGACTTCATTGATCTCATTAGTCATTTAAATAAAAATATGGATTTTTAAAATAATTGATATAAAAATATAACATTTATAATTCATAAGAGTTATTTCATGCAAGTCATTCAAAATTAATAGGTCATCTTAAATTCATATGAAGTACAGAGTATATACGCTCCTTTGGAAACTAGAGGTGCTCCTGAGCAGAATGGATCCCCTTTTACTGCGACACAATGTACAGTATGTCCAATATGAAAAATGTACTGAACATCGTGCAATCGAGTGGGCTAATTAACAATGGGATTTAAAAGTGTTTTCTAACATGTATCAGTACAATATTATTATTCATATTGTTATTACTATTATTATTAATAGTAGCATAAATAATGTTTTGTTATTTGTATTACTGTCATTACCACAAATATCAACACAACAGGCAACAATTTAAAATATTTGACTGAGTTACAGTTCATAGAAAAATCTGTCAATTTAAATAAATTATGCCCTAATATATGGATTTCACATGACAAAGAAATGCAATTACCTGGCAACAGTTCTGTTAGGCATTCCTGCAGTCAGAATGTCAATTGCGCACACTCAAAACTTGAGACGTTTGTGGCATTGTGTTGTGTGACAAAACTGCACATTTTAGAGTGGCCTTTTATTGTCCCCAGCACAAGGTGCACCTGTGTAATGATTATGCTGTCTAAACAGCTTCTTGATATGTCACCTCTGTCAGGTGGATGGATTATCTTGGCAAATGAGAAATGCTCACTATCAGGGATGTAAACAAATTTGTGCACAAAAGTTGAGAGAAATAAGCTTTTTGTGCATATGGGAAGATTTCTGGGATCTTTTATTTCAGCTCATGAAACATGGGACCAACACTTTACATGTTCTGTTTATGTTTTTCAGTATAATAATCATTACTTTTAATGCTGTTAACAATGATGTCAATGTTATAATATAATTTGTGCTATAAAAGCGATTAACTGTATTCATTTTTTCATATTGTTAAACAACATTCTAAGTCTGCTAACATTTCAACATAAAATGTTACGAATTTCGACCATTTTTAATTATTTTTTACCATCTTCTTTGCGGGACTTTTATTTCGAAAGAAAATCGCCGAGGTCACGGGTTTATTCTTGCTATGTGTTGCTTATGTACCATAGCCGTTATTCTTGCTGGCGGAACAGAGGTGGGTTTGCACAGTTTTGACTGTTGGCGCGGTTAGGAAACCAAGGAAACAATAACTCCTAGAGCAACTGACAGGTGAGCGGTTGCATGTTGTGTATCTTGGTAGCTAGCTTTACAATCATAAGACATTAACAATTGAAAGTGAATGTATGCTTATTAATGATAGTTTGTGGTTTAACTGGGGCCATAGCTGGCTAACTGTTCACTATGTACTCTGCAGCTAACTAACGTTAGCTAGCATTAGCAAGCTGTCATGGCTAGCGACTAGTAGGAACGTTGGATGGCATCTCATCCATCTGAAGCTTATTCCCAAATGCTATCAGTGTTTTAACGTTAACGTAGTCAGCTACCACCAACTTTTGTACTCTACAATGTGTTGCTAGCCAAGGTTGATTTATTTACATTTTTTTACTAACTAGCTAAATAGTTATTATTAGCCAGTTACCCCACTTGCAAGTTAATTAGCTATAGCTACATCAGCAACATTAAAAAAGTCACAATACAAGGCCCCAGGTAATTGTAGAAAGATGCCAATAACCTGTATTCATTATATATGAAACATAATTGTCTACACATGAACAATGATTCACATTTGTTCATATTTAAGTGACATTTGCATTAAATTTGGGTTTTAAAACATTTTCAAAGGTCAATTAAATGCCCCCAATGCGAATCACTGTATATGGAATACCTATTGGTTTATAGAGCAAAAACTATTCTGGGTGCTGGTGTAAAAGTGTGGTGGGGAGTACTCAGTAGGTTCTGTAGAATCTATATATGGTGTAATTTCATGGGGTTCTGAATAATACAGATTGTTGCTGGACTTTTACTGTGGTCAAACAGCTTAAAATAGGGTGCCTGAACACTATACTGTACAAATATAGCACTGTGAAGGAAAAACAATAGATTGTGTGTACATGAAATGACACCCTATATAGATGCTGGAAGAGATGGAGACTGCACACTGTAGAAAAAAAGGAATAAATCCAAAACTGAGGCTTGAATGCAAAATAAAGATGTTTACTAAAACATCATGGTTCCCAAAAAATCACAGTGCAAGAGTGCATAAATGAAAATAAAACACAAACGTTTTGCCATCATGCCATCATCCGTGTAAGTCGTTGGCGCACACACATGGCTTCTATTTCAAGAATAATTGCATATGTCACTTGATCAAGCAAGAAAACACCTGAAAATCTATGAATTAGTACCTAGTACAATAGAATGCATGATCTAGATTAAATACAAAAGCAGACAGTGAAATATCATATAGTTTAACCATATATAGATGCCCCATGAAATGACACCATATACAGATTCTACAGACCCTGCTGATTACTCCCCACCCCACTTTTATATTGGCACAAATGATATATTTTTCTCTCTCTAAGTCAGTATGCAATGCCTATACTGTGATTTGCATTGTGGCCATGGCAATGGGTGTAGTAAAAGGCCAGCAACACTGTATTAATCAGAGCCCCATGAAAGGACACCATATATAGATTGTACAAACCCTACTAAGTACTCCCCACATACTTAACATCGGCACAAATAATTGTTTTTTTTCTGTACAGTGCTATATTTGTACTGTATAGTGTCCAGGCACCCCATTTTAAGCTGTTTGGCCACAGTAAAAGTCTAGCAACACTTTCTAACTCATCTGATTTGTTTTCTACGGACTCTAGTGAGTAGACTGGACCCTAGTTTTATGGATACACAATCGATTGTTTTTCCTTTACAGTGCAATTTGTTTGTGCAACACAACAAAAATACAGTGACTTTTCTTACATTTCAAAAATTGTATCCTTGAACAATAGCACTGGTAAATAAACAATAATATATATAATCAAAATAATAATTTATTTTTTAAACATTTTAATTGTATATTTTTTACCAGTAGGCTAATGTTCTTGACATTAATTTACTTAAGCACCAACCATTTCTTAATGTGCTCCACCTTATAAAATTCTTTATCTTTATAAAGTTGTTAAATAAAGTAGCAATTCTCTTTTAGTTTTTAGTGCTACTAAAATGTCCTTCCAAGGCAGAATGTTGAATAAAATTAAATATAAACTTACTCTTCCGGTTTTCTGTGTGGGTTGTCCTTCAACTAGAGGTCGACCGATTAATCGGAATGGCCGATTTTAATTAGGGCCGATTTCAAGTTTTCATAACATAAAAAAAAAAATGTGGACACCGATTTGTCCGATTTACACCTTTATGTAACTTGGCAAGTCAGTTAACCTATCTGGGATCGTTTGGGACCCTAGCGTCCCACCTCGCCAACAGCCAGTGAAAGTGCAGGGTGCCAAATTCAAAACAACAAATCTCATAATTAAAATTCCTCAACCACACTAGTATTTTACACCATTTTAAAGATACACTTCTCGTTAATCCAACCACAGTGTCCAAAAAGGCCTTTCGTCGAAAGCAGAGCATATCATTATGTTAGGTCAGCAACTAGTCACATAAAGCATTCAGCCATTTTCCAACCAAAGAGAGGTGTCACAAAAAGCAGAAATATAGATAAAATGAATCACTAACCTTTGACGAAAGATACATGTTTTTACATAGAATTAAAGATAAACTTGTTCTTAATGCAACCGCTGTGTCAGATTTCAAAAAAGCTTTACGGCAAAAGCACAATATTCAATCATCTGAGAACAGTGTTCAGCCACAAAAGCAAGCCATACAGTTACCTGCCAAGTTATGTAGTCAACAAAACTCATAAATAGCATTATAAATCTTCACTTACCTTTGCTGATCTTCGTCGGAATGCACTCCCAGGACTCCCACTTCCACAATAAAGGTTTGTTTTGTTCGATTACGTCCATATTTATGTACAAATACCTCCGTTTTGTTCGCGCATTTAATTCACTATTCCAAAGGCACAATGCGCGAGTGCAAAATCCAGACGAAAAGTCAAGAGTTCCATTACAGTTTGTAGAAACATGTCAAACGATGTTTACAATCAATCCTTAGGGACTTTTTATAATAAATCTTCAATAATATTCCAACCGGACAATAGCGTATTCATTACAGAGGAAAAAGAAGGAACGGCGCACCTGCGTGGCCGCGCAGTAAACAACTGATTGGCCACAGCCTAGTCCACTTGTTGAAACAGCTCTTATTCGGCCCCTTCCACAATAGAAGCCTCAAACAACTTTCTAAAGACTGTTGACATCTCCTGGAGGCCTTGGGAAGTGCAATCTGCCCCCATAGACACAGCATATTGGATAGGCAATCACTTAAATGAAACTACAAACCTCAGATTTCCCACTTCCTGGTTGGATTTGTCTCGGGTTTTCGCCTGCCATATGAGTTCTGTTATACTCACAGGCATCATTCAAACAGTTTTAGAAACTTCAGAGTGTTTTCTATCCAATACTAATAATATGCATATATTAGCATCTGGAACAAAGTAGCAGGCAGTTTACTCTGGGCACCTTATTCATCCAAGCTACTCAATACTGCCCCCCTGTCACCAAGAAGTTAAGAACACATTCTTATTTTCAATGACAGCCTAGGAACGGTGGGTTAACTGCCTTGTTCAGGGGCAGAACGACAGATTTTTACCTTGTCAGCTCGGGCATTCAATCTTGCCACCTATCTTGCCAACTAGTCCAACGTTCTAATCACCTGCCTCTCATTGCACTCCACGAGGAGCCTGCCTGTTACGCGAATGCAGTAAGAAGCCAAGGTAAGTTGCTAGCTAGCATTAAACTTATCTTATAAAAAACAATCAATCAATCATAATCACTAGTTAACTACACAATGTTGATGATATTAAAGGACAGTCGTTACTCCAATGTGTACCTAACCATAAACATCAATTGCCTTTCTTAAAATCAATACACAAGTATATATTTTTAAACCTGCATATTTAGTTAATATTGCCTGCTAACATGAATTTATTTTAACTGGGTAAATTGTGTTACTTCTCTTGCAACAGAGTCAGGGTATATGCAGCAGTTTGGGCCGCCTGGCTCGTTGCGAACTGTGTGAAGACTATTTCTTCCTAACAAAGACAGCCAACTTCGCCAAACCGGGGGATGATTTAACAAAAGCGCATTTGCGAAAAAAGCACAATCGTTGCACGACTGTACCTAGCCATAAACATCAATGCCTTTCTTAAAATAAATACACAGAAGTATATATTTTTAAACCTGCATATTTAGCTAAAAGAAATCCAGGTTAGCAGGCAATATTAACCTTGTGAAATTGTCACTTCTCTTGCGTTCATTGCATGCAGAGTTAGGGTATATGCAACGGTTTGGGCCGCCTGGCTCATTATGACATAACATTGAAGGTTGTACAATGTAACAGCAATATTTAGACTTAGGGATGTCACCCATTAGATAAAATACGGAATGGTTCCGTATTTCACTGAAATAATAAACGTTTTGTTTTCGTAATGATAGTTTCCGGATTCGACCATATTAATGACCTAAGGCTCGTATTTCTGCGTGTTATTATGTTATAACTAAGTTTCCTTATTTATTTGAGGCTAAATTGATTTTTATTGATGTATTATATTGAGTTAAAGTAAGTGTTCATTCAGTATTGTTGTAATTGTCATTATTACAACAACAAAAAATAAATCTGCCGATTAATCGGTATCGGGGTTTTTGGGCCTCCAATTATCGGCATCGGCGTTGAAAAATTATAATCGGTCGACCTCTACCTTCAACTGCTCAAAATTTTATACAAAATATCCACAGGAAAGTATTGTTTACCCAATGTTTTTTAGAGAGCTGGTATATGGTTCAGTTAATTTTATATTGGATATTCGGGTCTTTCTCATCAATAGCTATTGAACCAAGCATTCCATGACAATGAAAATGGTATATTCTCAATCAAGGGGAGGATGGAGAACAATCCACACTTTTTTTTTTTTTTGAAGATTGAAATCTGAAAAAAAAACATTAAATTCACACAGTGTCAATTGTTATCCACCCTCCTAATTATCATGGCTAGCATAATATTGGACTAAAGAAGCTTAACATTACTCCTTAGACCAAGGACCTTACATGTTCTGTTTTAAAGGGCGAATTGGCTCTGGAAGCCAAAACAGCCAACTACTCCACCTAAAAGTGAATTGATTATCATTTGCGGTACGGTTCTAGAAACAGAAATCCCTCTGCTTTCATATCGCATCAAAAGAATTTCACAAATGCAAAATACATATTTCCTGTACACGGTTTTAAGACAGTTGCAGCCGACAGTATTTTTCAGTGACAACTTGTTTGTTGCGTCTATCCTCCGTTCATACACAGGTGTTCTGAGACGCATAATGCTAATTAGTACAGGTAGTCAGTCCACTCTGTCTTCCGTCTGGTTTCCATAAAGCCCTGCAATATGACCATGTGGGAACACGAACTCTTATTATTATTATATTAAAGATTAGGTCCTTGTGCTTCCAAAACCGTACCGTAAGCGATTGCGTGTTAATGTTCAGACTGAGCGTTGCGGCTCTTACCACCCCCCCTACAGAAAACGCCTTCGTCCGATGACTCTTACAGTATTTGTAATATAATGGAACTGAGAGTCATGATAAGGGTTGCAGAGGGTCGGAAATTTCCCAGGAAATGTCCAGAATTTTTGCAGACATTTACCAAGGGAAGTTAAGCCCTGGAATTCTGTTTAAATTCATCAAAAGAGTTAGCTTATAACAGTGAACCTTTTTTTGTGGGATTAAAATAAGGCAATTCTAGGTCTGGTGGCATATTTTGGTTAAACTATCCCCAATTCAATGGAATTGCAACCCTCTGCATGCACAGTGCGTGCTACCATCACATGTGCAGTGCACTCTTCCATCACATTACTACACTGTCTGAGACAGGGACTACATGCTTACTGGTAAGTCTTGATTACAATGCTGGGTGGGGTGACTATATTTTATGTGACATACATCATTGTTTTGTTAACTTGTAATTAGTAGCCTACAGCAAAGTGTGTTTAAATAATTTCTAACTTAACAATTTCTGCTAGTTAGTTCTTGCTACCATGTGTGTTTTAGCTTGCTTGAGCCTGCTAACTGAGTAGTGTTAATTCACCTGTTTCCATACATGTTTTAAGATGAAACATGTATCTTACAAAGAGAGTGGTAAGAGAGTCTTGGGAGAGAGTGGTAAGCAGCCTGAAACTCCTGAAACCTATAGCAGTAGCCATTGCACGGATTGAGGGAGACAATGCCATCCTGTCTGATGTTCAGACTCTGCTTGCAGATGTAAGAGGAGAAATACGTACTGCCCTGCCCACTTCACTGTTGCTCCAAGCAGAGGAAACTGCAGTTCTGAAATACATCAAAAAGTGTGAATACTTCTGCCTGAAGCCCATCCATGTTGGACCCCAAGTATGCTGGCAAGAGCATCCTGATCAACAAGGCCTATGGTGTCATCACTACCATGTCATGCCACCTTGGCCTGGATGAGGGAAAGGTTCTTTGCAGTCTGGCGAACTACACTTCCAAGCAAGGGCTTTGTGATGGAGATGCAATATGGCAGTTGTGCCAACATATCTCATCAGCCACCTGGTGGAAGGGACTTTGTGGATCTGAGGCTCTTTCCCATTGCCTCAATCATCCTCCAAATCCCACCAACATCAGTTGCCTCAGAGTGCAACTGGTCCTTGTTTGGGAACACACACACCAAAGCACGCAACAGGCTGACCAATACAAGGGTTGAAAAATTGGTGTCCATCCGGGCAAATTTTAGGCTTTTTGAGCCTGACAACGAGCCATCCTCAACAAGGTTGGAAAGTGACAGTGAAGATGAGGCCTCAGTCTGATGTTCAAGAGGTGGACATTGAGGAGGTCCAAGGAGAAGACATGGAAGCCTGAGAGGAAGACAACCAAAGCTTTAGTTTGTAGACTCATTTTACAGATGTATGTTGAAAATGTTTTTGGGAAGATGTGATGGATCATTCAATATTCCTTTTTGTTGTTGAGTGAAATCATTCCATGTGAAGAGTCAACTCATTTAATTAAAGTTCAATTTGTAACTAAATTATGTTTTTTATTTTTTTATTGGAAGGATTTAATAATTTGCAATTATGTCTACTTATAATAAGGTAAAAGGTTTATGTTTCGGTCTCCATATGATGTATATATGGTATATATATATATATATATATATATATATATATATAAATATATCCAATGCAAAAAACATCTACATTAAAATGGTATTAATTTTAATTTGCATATATTTCATTCAATTCCCATATATATTCCTGTTAATTCCCACGGAAAGTTTCCACCTCTGAATAGTCCCCAAAATGTGCAACCCTAGTCATGATCAAGGGCTATGTCATGGTATGGTTGATTCAACGCTATTGAGGAGCAAACCGAATATCCAATATAAAACTAACTTTACCCCTGTGCTGAACTGAACCATATACCTACCAGCTCTCTAAAAAGTTGAGTAAACAATACTTTCCTGTGGATATTTTGTCTCAAATTTCAAGCAGCTGATGGACAAACCGCACAGACAACCGGTAGATTAAGTTTAAATATAATTTTACTCAACATTCAGGCTTATAAGGAACATCTTACAATATTTTTCAGGCATTAGTATAAGGCTATATATACCCATTTATTGTGTATTAAAGCCTGATTAATCAGACTAGGCATTAGCAAACGTATTAGCTATGTTTGCCTAAAACTAAGGATTTATATAGCTACTTTCATTAAATAAAATGTATTAATATTATTTATATGATATTAAATAAACATTCAAGCCACAATTTGACGCAGACAAGTTCCTAAACCTCCATATTGCGTCCTTTAAGTTAACTCTGTTTTTTCTGCCACTAGATTGGAAATGTTGGACACAGTCCAAATTCGGCGCAGAGGTACCCAAGACTTCGAGGCATATTATGATTATGCATGCGCTATGCAGGACTCAGTCCCATTGCCAGCAGTCAAGGCAAACCTGAGTCAAGGGATGCTTGACTTTAATGGGGATCGGCTCAAACTGACAGACTGGACACCCATACTCAACTCTCTGACCATCAATAAACAGCTACAACATGTTGCAGTCAGAAGCTGCTACCAAAGTGGTCTCGGCATCGGAGAGCCAGGTAAACATCAAGTTGGCTAAACAACTTGAAGTAGGAGCCCCTTGCTTTATAACCTATCCTTATTCCTTGTACGGTCTCTTCTCATTACCTTTCTCAGAAAGGTACAGGGCTGGCAATAGGAAGAAGATTCCAGCCATCCGCTCCAAGGAGATGACGTTCAAACTGTGTAAAGCACTCAGGGAGTGTCTGACAGCTTCACCAAACCTCAAGACCCTCCAACTCCATGGTCTTCCATTTAGAGAGAGAGACCTTATCACTCTTACCAAGGTAGCAAGTTGCAGAGGCAGATTCACCTGAACCAACTTAAGGTTCTGCAAGGCACCCACTAATGCTAGTTTGTTGTTATTCCAGGGTTTAGCCAAAAGTGTCTCTTTGGAAAATCTCTCTTTGGCTCATTGTCCTATAGCAGACGAGGGGTTAGAAGGTGAGTGAGACGTAGTGGGAAAATGTGTTCTTGTGTGCAAGTTATGACCATGATCTTTTTTGTCTGATTTGGTGTTTTCTAATGTTCAGCTATCTGCCAGAGTGTGAAGTACTCTCCATCTATAAAGACAGTGGATTTCACAGGCTGCAATCTGACCTGGAGAGGAGCGGAGCATATGGCCAACATCATCAAGGTACTGGACCTCTGTTATGAGCTTGGTCTTACCAACCCTTCCTTTGCAAATATTTATATATACACTAGATGACTGATAGGAGGCGCTGTGTTGAAGCCACTGTGCCTCCATCTTGGCACTCCCCACTGTTTGTAAAAAATATTTTGGCTGTAGAAATGCATTTATTAATGTCTACATTAGTTTTTCCATGTTTATTCTATTACAGACACCGTGCTGCCTACTTTTAAATTATATTATGAGATCTAAATAAAAATATAAACGCAACATGTAAAGTGTTGGTCCCATGTTTCATGACCTGAAATAAAAGATCCCAGAAATGTTCCATATGCACCAAAAGCTTATTTCTCTAAAATCCTTACTGGTGTGTATTTCTCCTTTGCCAAGATAATCCATCCACCTGACAGGGGTGGCATATCAAGAAGCTGATTAAACAGCATAATCATTACACAGGTGCACCTTGTGCTGGGGACAATAAAAGGCCACTTTAAAATGTGTCACACAACTCAATGCCACAGATTTCTCAAGTTTTGAGGGACCGTGCAATTGGCATGGTGACTGCAGGGATGTTGCCAGAGAATTGAATGTTAATTTCTCCTACCATAAGCTGCCTCCAACGTCATTTTAGAGAATTTAGCAGTACATCCAACCAGCCTCACAACCGCAGACCACATGTATGGCGTCTTGTGGGCGAGTGGTTTGCTGTTGTGAACAGAGTGCCCTGTGGTGGGGTTATGGTATGGGCATAAGCTATGGACAATGAACACAATTGTATTTTATCGATGGCAATTTGAATGCACAGCGATACGCTGACAAGATCCTGATGCCCTTTCTCTTTTAATTTTTTTTTTTTTTTTAAGGTATCTGTTACCAACAGATGCATATCTGTATTCCCAGTCATGTGAAATCCATAGATTAGAGGCTCATTTATTTCAATTGACTGATTTCCTTATATGACCCTTAACTCAGTAAAATCTTAGAAATTGTTGTACTTTATTGTGCCAGTGACACATTTTTTGTTGATTTGGCTCTACTCCAGCACTTTGGAATAATACAATGACTTGAGGTTAAATGGTAGACTGTCAGCTTTAATTTAAGGGTATTTACATACACATTGGGTGAGCTGTTTAGAAATTAGAGCACTTTATTTTTTACATAGTCCACCCATTTTAGGGGACCAAAAGTATTGGGGCAAATTCACTTGTGTATTAAAGTAGTCAAAAGTTTATTTAGTCTATGTCTCTAAACACTTCTACGTTAATGTGGATGCTACCATGATAACAGATAGTCCTGAATGAATTGTGAATAATGATGAGTGAGAAAGTTACAGACACAAGTTTCACCCGCTGTGGATGTAAATACCCTCAAATTAAAGCTAACAGCCTGCACTTGAACCTCATTGGCATTGTATCATTTTAATTTCAAAGTGCTGGAGTACAGAGCCAAAACGACAACAAATGTCATTGTCCCAATACTTTTAGCTCACACGGAAAGTATTCAGACCACTTGACTTTTTCAAAATGTTGTTACGTTACAGCCTTATTCTAAAATTGATTAAATAAATAAAAATTCTCAGCAATCTACACAAAATACCCCATAATGACGGAGAAAAAAAACAGTTTTGATTGGAGTCCACCTGTGGTAAATTAAATTGATTGGACATAATTTGGAAAGGCATACACCAGTTTTATATAAGGTCCCACAGTTGACTGCATGTCAGAGCAAAAACCAAACCATGAGGTCAAAGGAATTGTTTGTAGAGCTCCGAGACAGGATTGTGTCGAGGCACAGATCTGGGGAAGGGTACCAAAGCCTTTCTGCAGCATTGAAGGTCCCCAAGAACACAGTGGTCCTCCATCATTCTTAAATGGAACAAGTTTGGAACCACCAAGACTCTTCCAGGAAGGTGAACAAGAACCCAAATGGTCACTCTGACAGAGCTCTAGAGTTTCTCTGTGGAGATGGGAGAACCTTCCAGAAGGACAACCATCTCTGCAGCACTCCACTAATCAGGCTTTATGGTAGAGTGGCCAGACGGAAGCCACTCCTCAGTAAAAGGCACATGACAGCCTGCTTGGAGTTTGCCAAAAGGCACCTAAAAATTCTCAGACCATGAGAAACAAGATTCTCTGGTCTGATGAAATCAAGATTGAACTGCTTGACTTAATTGCCATGCTTCCCTACAGTGAAGCATGGTGGTAGCAGCATCATGCTATGGGGATGTTTTTCAGCAGCAGGGACTGGGAGACTAGTCAGGATCGAGGCAAAGATAAGCGGAGCAAAGTACAGAGACATCCTTGATGAAAACCTGCTTCAGAGCGCTCAGGACCTCAGACTGTGGCGAAGGTTCACCTTCCAACAGGACAACGACCCTAAGCACACAGCCAAGACAATGCAGGAGTGGCTTCGGGACAAGTGTCTGAATGTCCTTGAGTGGCCCAGCCAGAGCCCGATCGAACATCTCTGGAGAGACCTGAAAATAGCTGTGCAGCAACGCACCCCATCCAACCTTACAGAGCTTGAGAGGATCTGCAGAGAAGAATGGTAGAAACTCCCCAAATACAGGTGTGCCAAGCTTGTAGCGTCATGCCCAAGAAGACAAAAGGCTGTAATCGCTGCCAAAGGTGTTTCAACATAGTACTGAGTAAAGGGTCTGAATACTTGTCAATGTGATATTTCAGTTTTAAAAAAATATATAAATTAGAAAATAATTCTAAACATTGCAAACATTGCAAACAATGCAAACATTGTCATTATGGAGTATTGTGTGTCGATTTGATGAGGGTTAAAAAAAACTATTTAGTACATTTTAGAATAAGGCTGTAACCTAACAAAAAATGTGGAAAAAGGATTTTAATACTTTCCAAAGGCACTACATATAAAAAATTGTGTGAACTCAGCAAAAAAAGAAACGTACCTTTTTCAGGACCCCGCAAATAACTTCACAGATCTTAACACTGTTTCCCACGCTTTTTCAATGAACCATAAACAATTAATGAACATGCACCTGTGGAATGGTCATTAAGACACTAACAGCTTACAGACAGTAGGCAATTAAGGTCACAGTTATGAAAACTTAGGACACTAAAGAGGCCTTTCTACTGACTCTGAAAAACACCAAAAGATAGATGCCCAGGGTCCCTGCTCATCTGCATGAACGTTCCTTAGGCATGCTGCAAGGAGGCATGAGGACTGCAGCTGTGGCCAGGGCAATAAATTGCCATGTCCGTACTGTGAGACTACAGAGAGACAGGGCGGACAGCTGATCGTCCTCGCAGTGGCAGACCACGTGGAACAACACCTGCACAGGATCAGTACATCCGAACATCACACCTGCGGGACAGGTACAGGATGGCAACAACAACTGCCCGAGTTACACCAGGAACGCACAATTCCTCCATCAGTGCTCCTACTGTCTGCAATAGGCTGAGAGAGGCTGGGCTTGTAGGCTTGTTGTAAGGCAGGTCCTCACCAGACATCACCGGCAACAACGTTGCCTATGGGCACAAACCCACCGTCACTGGACCAGACAGGACTGGCAAAAATTGCTCTTCACTGACGTGTTGCAGTTGTGTCTCACCAGGGGTGATGGTCGGATTCGCACTTATCGTCGAAGGAATGAGCATTACACCGAGACCCGTGCTCTGGAGCGGGATCAATTTGGAGGTGGAGGGTCTGTCATGGTCTGGGGTGGTGTGTCACAGCATCATGGGACTGAGCTTGTCATGGCAGGCAATCTCAATGCTGTGCGTTACAGGGAAGACATCCTCCTCATGTGGTACCCTTCCTGCAGGCTCATCCTGACATGACCCTCCAGCATGCCACCAGCCATACTGCTCATTCTGTGCGTGATTTCCTGCAAGACAGGAATGTCAGTGTTCTGCCATGGCCAGCGACGAGCCTGGATCTCAATCCCATTCAGCATGTCTGGGACCTGTTGGACCTCCCCCAGAAATGTCTGGGAACTTGCAGGTGCCTTGGTGGAAGAGTGGGGTAACATCTCACAGCAAGAACTGGCAAATCTGGTGCAGTCCATGAGGAAGAGATGTACTGCAGTACTAAATGCAGCTGGTGGCCACACCAGATACTGACTGTTATTTTTTATTTTGACCCCCCCCTTTGTTCAGGGACACATTCCATTTCTGTTAGTCACATGTCTGTGGAACTTGTTCAGTTTATGTCTCAGTTGATGAATCGTGTTATGTTTATACAAATATTTATACATGTTAAGTTTTCTGGGGAAAAAACGCAGTTGACAGTGAGGATGTTACTTTTTTTGCGAAGTTATAAACTACTGTTCAAAAGTTTGGGGTCACAAATGTCCTTTTCCATGAAAACATACATGCAATGAGTTGCAAAATGAATAGGAAATATAGTCAAGACAAGGTTATAAATAATGATTTTTAATTGAAATAATAATTGTGTCCTTCAAACTTTGCTTTCGTCAAAGAATCGTCCATTTGCTGCAATTGCAGTCTTGCAGACCTTTGGCAATCTATTTGTCAATTTGTTGAGGTAATCTGAAGAAATTTCCCCCCATGCTTCCTGAAGCACTTCCCACAAGTTGGATTGGCTTGATGGGCACTTCTTACTTTACCATACGGTCAAGCTTCTTCCACAACAGCTCAATAAGGTTGACATCGGGTATCTGTGCTGGCCACTCCATTATAGACAGAATACCAGCTTACTGCTTCTTCCCTAAGTAGTTATTGCATAGTTTGGAGCTGTGCTTTGGGTCAATGTCCTGTTGTAGGAGGAAATTGGCTCCAATTAAGCGGCGGCCACAGGGTATGGCATGGCGTTGCAAAATGGACTGATGGGTCTTGAAGAAGGAAGGCTATTTTACCCTGTACAAATTTCCAACTTTAGCACCCCCAGAACATCACATTGCCTCCACCATGCTTGACAGATGGCGTCAAGCACTCCTCCAGCATATTTTCATTTTTTCTGCGTTTCACGAATGTTCTTCGTGATCTGAACACCTCAAACTTAGATTTGTCTGTCCAGTGTCTGTGTTCTTTTGCCCATCTTAATCTTTTATTTTTATTGGCCAGTCTGAGATATGGCTTTTTCTTTGCAACTTTGCCTAGAAGGTCAGCATCCCGGAGTTGCCTCTTCACTGTTGACGTTGAGACTGGTGTTTTGCAGGTACTATTTAATGAAGCTGCCAGTTGAGGATTTACGAGGCATCTGTTTCTCAAACTAGACACTAATGTACTTGTACTCTTGCTGAGTTATGCACCGTTGCCTCCCACTCCTCTTTCTATTCTCGTTAGGGCCAGTTTGTGCTGTTCTGTGAAGGGAGTAGTGGCAATTTCTTGCATGGAATGGCCTTCAAGTTTCAGAAGAAAGTGCTTTGTTTCTGGCCATTTTGAGCCTGTAATCGAACCCACAAATGCTGATGCTCCAGATACTCAACTAGTCTAAAGAAGGCCAGATGTAATGCTTCTTTAATGAGCACAACAGTTTTCAGCTGTGCTAACATAATTGCAAAAGGGTTTCTAATGATCAATTAGCCTTTTTGAAATGATACTTGGATTAGCTAACACAACGTGCTATTGGAACACAGGTGTGATGGTTCCTGATAATGGGCCTCTGTACGCCTATGTAGAAATTCCATAAAAAATCTGCCGTTTCCAGCTACAATAGTTAATGTTGTAAATGACTCTACACTGTATTTCTGATCAATTTGATGTTATTTTAATGGACAATTTTTTTTTGCTTTTCTTTCAACAATAAGGACATTTCTAAGTGAACGGTAGTGTACGTACATTTTTCTTTATTTTTTACTATTTTCTACATGGTTGAATAATAGTGAAGGCATCAAATCTATGAAATAACACATGGAATCTTGTAATAACCAAAAAGTGTTAAACAAATCTAAATATATTTTGTATTTGAAATTCTTCAAATAGCCACCCTTTGCCTCGATGACAGCTTTGCTCACTCTTGGCATTCTCTCAACCAGCTTCACCTGGAACGCTTTTCCAACCGTCTTGAAGGGTTCCCACATATGCTGAGCATATGCTGTTCCTTCACTCTGCGGTCCAACTCATCCCAAACCATCTCAATTGGGTTGAGGTCGGGTGATTGTGGAGGCCAGGTCATCTGATGCAGTACTCCATCACTCTCCTTGGTCAAATAGCTCTTGTGTTTTGGGTCATTGTCCTGTTGAAAAACAAATGATAGTCCCACTAAGTGCAAACCAGATGGGATGGTGTATCGCTGCAGAATGCTGTGGTAGCCATGCTGGTTAAGTGTGCCTTGAATTCTAAATAAATCAGTGTCACCAGCAAAGCACCATCACATCTCCTCCATGCTTCACGGTGGGAACCAGACTTGCGAAGATCATCTGTTCACCTACTCTGCATCTCACAAAGACATGGTGGTTGGAACCAAAAATCTCAAATTTGGACTCATCAGACCAAAGAACAAATTTCCACCAATGTTCATTGCTCTTGTTTCTTGGCCCAAGCAAGTCTCTTCTTATTGGTCTCCTTTTATTAATGGTTTCTTTGCAGCAGTTCGACAATGAAGGCCTGATTCACACAGTCTCCTCTGAACAGTTGATTTTGAGATGTGTCTGTTCCTTGAACTCTGAAGCATTTATTTGGGCTGCAATTTTCTGAGGCTGGTAACTCTAATGAACTCATCCTCTGCAGCAGAGAACTCTGGGTCTTCCTTTCCTGTGGCGGTCCTCATGAGTCAGTTTCACCATAGTGCTTGATGGTTTTTCAAATCAAACTTTATTTTTCACATGCGCCGAATACAATCGGTGTATTCCTTACCGTGAAATGCTTGCTTATAAGCACTTAACCAACAGTGACCATGCCTAGTATATAGGTCTTGGATGGCAGGAAGCTTGGCCCCAGTGATGTACTGGGCCGTACGCACTACCCTCTATCGCGCCTTACGGTCAGATGCCGAGCAGTTGCCATACCAGGCGGTGATGCAACCAGGATGCTCTCAATGGTGCTGCTGTAAAACCTTTTGAGGATCTGAGGACCCATTTCAGTCTCCTGTCGTGCCCTCTTCACAACTATCTTGGTGTGTTTGGACCATGATAGTTTGTTGGTGATGTGGACATCAAGGACCTTGGAACTCTCTACCCGCCTCACTACAGCCCCATCTATGTTAATGGGGGCCTGTTCGGCCCGCCTTTTTCCTGTAGTCCTTGATCCGCTCCTTTTGTTTTGCTCACATTGAGGGAGAGGTTGTTGTCCTGGCACTATACTGGCAGGTCTCTGACCTCCATATAGGCTCTCTCATCGTTGTCTGTGATCAGGCCTACCACTGTTGTGTCATCAGCAAACTTTATGATGGTGTTGGAGTCGTATTTGGCCATGCAGTTGTAGGTGAACAGGGAGTACAGTAGGGGACTAAGCACACACCCCTGAGGGGCCCCAGTGTTGAGGATCAGCGTGGAAAACATGCCTACCTTTACTAACTGGGGGCGGCCCATCAGGAAGTCCATGATCCAGTTGCAGAGGGAGGGGTTTAGTCCCAGTGTCCTTAGCTTAGGGATGAGCTTCGTGGGCACTATGGTGTTGAATGCTGAGCTGTCGTCGAACAGAATTCTCACATGGGTGTTTCTTTTGTCCAGGTGGGAAAGGGCAGTGTAGAGTGCAGTAGAGATTACATCATCTGTGGATCTGTTTGGCGGTATATGAATTGGAGTGGGTCTAGGGTATCTGGGAGGATGCTGTTGATGTGAGCCATGACCAGCCTTTCAAAGTACTTCATGGCTACCGAAGCGAGTGCTACGGGGCGGTAACTTCGCTCCCTTGGGCACAGGGACTATGGTGGTCTGCTTGATACATGTAGGTATTACAGACTCCATCAGGGAGAGGTTGAAAATGTCAGTGAATACACTTTCCAGTTGGTCAGCGCATGCTTTGAGTCCCAGTCCTGGTAATCCGTCTGGCCCTGCTGCTTTGTGAATGTTGACATGTTTAAAGGTCTTGCTCACATCTGCTACCGAGAGCGTTATCACACAGTCGTCCGTAACAGCTGATGCTCTCATGCATGCTTCATTTTTGCTTGCCTCGAAGCGGGCATAAAATGCATTTAGCTTGTCTGGTAGGCTTGCGTCACTGGGCAGCTAGCAGCTTTGTTTCCCTTTGTAGTCCATAATAGTTTTCAAGCCCTGCCACATCCGCCGAGCGTCAGAGCGGGTGTAGTAGGATTCGATCTTAATCCTGTATTGATACTTTGCCTGTTTGATGGTTCGTCTGAGGGCGTATCGGGATTTCTTATAAGCGTCGGGATTAGTGTCCCTCTCCTTGAAAGACATTTACATTACATTTAAGTCATTTAGCAGACGCTCTTATCCAGAGCGACTTACAAATTGGTGCATTCACCTTATGACATCCAGTGGAGCAGCCACTTTACAATAGTGCATCTAAATCTTTTAAGGGGGGTGAGAAGGATTACTTTATCCTATCCTAGGTATTCCTTAAAGAGGTGGGGTTTCAGGTGTCTCCGGAAGGTGGTGATTGACTCCGCTGTCCTGGCGTCGTGAGGGAGTTTGTTCCACCATTGGGGGGCCAGAGCAGCGAACAGTTTTGACTGGGCTGAGCGGGAACTGTACTTCCTCAGTGGTAGGGAGGCGAGCAGGCCAGAGGTGGATGAACGCAGTGCCCTTGTTTGGGTGTAGGGCCTGATCAGAGCCTGGAGGTACTGAGGTGCCGTTCCCCTCACAGCTCCGTAGGCAAGCACCATGGTCTTGTAGCGGATGCGAGCTTCAACTGGAAGCCAGTGGAGAGAGCGGAGGCGCGGGGTGACGTGAGAGAACTTGGGAAGGTTGAACACCAGACGGGCTGCGGCGTTCTGGATGAGTTGTAGGGGTTTAATGGCACAGGCAGGGAGCCCAGCCAACAGCGAGTTGCAGTAATCCAGACGGGAGATGACAAGTGCCTGGATTAGGACCTGCGCCGCTTCCTGTGTGAGGCAGGGTCGTACTCTGCGGATGTTGTAGAGCATGAACCTACAGGAACGGGCCACCGCCTTGATGTTAGTAAGCTCTTGCCTTTAGCTCGATGCGAATGTTGCCTGTAATCCATGGCTTCTGGTTGGGATATGTACGTACGGTCACTGTGGGGATGACTTTGTCTATGCACTTATTGATGAAGCCAGTGACTGATGTGGTATACTCCTCAATGCCATTAGATGAATCCCGGAACATATTCCAGTCTGTGCTAGCAAAACAGTTCTGTAGCCTAGCATCCTCATCATCTGACCACTTCCGTATTGAGCGAGTTACTAGTATTTCCTGCTTTAGTTTTTGCTTGTAAGAAGGAATCAGGAGGATAGAATTATGGTCAGATTTGCCAAATGGAGGGCGAGGGAGAGCTTTGTATGAGTCTCTGTGTGTGGAGTAAAGGTGGTCTATTGTTTTTTCCCCCTCTTGTTTCCAATTATTGCACGTTGGCCAATAGAACAGATGACAGTGGGGGCTTACTCACTCGCCTATGAATTCTCAGAAGGCAGCCCGACCGCCGCCCCCTTTTTCTCCGTCTTTCCTTCACGCAAATTATGGGGATTTTGGCCTGTTCCAGAGAAAGCAGTATTTCCTTCACGTCGGACTTGTTAAAGAAAAAATCTTTGTTGAGGTGAGTAATCGCTGTTCTGATGTCCAGAAGTTATTTTCGGTCTTAAGAGACGGTAGCTGCAACATTATGTACAAAAACAGTTACAAACAACGTGAAAAAGCCACCGAAATAGCACAGTTGGTTAGGAGCACGTAAAAGGGCAGCCATCTCCAGAACCATTATTCTTTTTCGACTGCATTTGAAGAAACATTCAAAGTTCTTGAAATGTTCCGCATTGACTGATGTCTCAAAGTAATGATGGACTGTCGTTTTTCTTTGCTTATTTGAGCTGTTCTTGCCTTAATATGGACTTAGTCTATTTGCTAAAAGACCATCTTCTGTATACCATCCCTACCTTGTCACAACACAACTGATGGCCTCAAACGCATTAAGAAGGAAAGAAATTCCACAAATGTACTTTTAACAAGGCACACCTGCTAATTTTAATGCATTCCAGGTGACTACCACATGAAGCTGGTTGAGAGAATGCCTAGAATGTGCAAAGCTGTCATCGAGGCAAAGGGTGACTTTGCTTACTACATGATTCCATATGTGTTATTTCATAGTTTTGATGTCTTCAATATTATTCTATAATGTAGTAAATAGTACAAATAAAGAAAAACCCTTGAATGATTAGGTGTGTCCAAACTTTGGACTGGTACTGTACATACACACATTTTCCTTAAAATATATTTTTTTTGAGAACTAAGGTTCCTGTCCCCACTATAACAAAAGTATTACATGTAATTTTTTTATTTTAATTATTTTAATTGAAATACTGTAGAATTCCATTAATTCCTATGGAGGACCGCTCCTACTGGGAAGCACCAATATGTCCAACCGGTGGCTTCAAAGCCACACAATGGCTAGCAATCCCAATCCAAGGTTTATATACTCTGAGTATACAAAACATTAAGAACACTTGCTTTTCCCATGACCGACCAGGTAAATCCAGGTGAAAGCTACGATCACTTATTGATGTCACTTGTTAAATCCACTTCAGTCAGTGTAGATGACTGTGAAGAGATCTGTTTTAAGCCTTGACACACAATTGATAAATGGAATGAGTATGTGTGCCATCTGTGACTGTCATTACAGTGAGCTCTGTTTCCCTCTAGTGGGCATGGTCAGTATGACATACTCAGAGAAGATCTGTATTGAAGTCATTACACATTCAACAATTGGGCAGAATCGTGCATCCTTGTTGTTTGGGGTTGTGTGTCTGACCTCCAGTTGACTGACCTCTCCCCTGCATTGCAGCATCAGGCAATGCGGAGGCACAGTGCAGCCTGGGCCGAATCTCTGAGGTACAGGAGGCCTGAATTCGAGGGCATGGGAGGCCTCCGCCGGGTCACTCTCAACTGCAACACCCTGGTGGGAGACAGAGGGGCGGCCGCCCTCGCACAGGAACTGGCTGAGGACCTCTGGGTCAAAGGTCAGAGGACATGTTCAGTCTCATTGACCCACTTTCAAGTCAAGTTTCCTTGGGCTCGAATCCAGGGTTGTGTATATTAAGGAACACTATATCAAAACTTCTTTGTTAATAGTGCTATTAACTGTAGTTTTTTTCATTGTTTTCCTAGCCTTGGATCTGCAGAAGTGTGGTTTGTCCAACGATGGGACACGGTCTCTGCTGGAGGCTCTAAAGTCCAACTCTACTCTCTGTGTCCTGGATATTAGGAGGAACCCCTTGGTGGGTAAGTTCCAACTGACACTGCTCTGATTGGATGGGATTGTTTTACTCATGGCACCTGTCAAAAGGGTATATTTTGGAAGTAGACATCTCAGAATGATCATATCTACTCGTTTTGCAGTTTTTTCCTTTGAGAGTTTGTTATAGGCCTAACATGAGTTGTTCTTACTCCTCTCCTCCTCGCACAGACAACGACCTGATGAAGTCCGTGATCGAAAGAGTTCTCATGAACGCTAATGGTCAATCCTCTCAGGTAGGGATACATTTTCTCCTGGCCTATCTGGCTATTAAACATACATACATACTGTATTATACATGTGTGAAGATGTGTCTTGGGGTTGATGATGGTGGTTTCTCAGTAGTATGTGCTCCGTGTTTTATGTTGTAGTACTCCTGGATCAAGCCCCCAGCCCTCAAAGACTCACAGAAACCTCCAATCCTTAAGAGAAGAATACTGGGAAATACAGCTAGAGGAAAAGCAACATTTAGGATAGGTACTTTTGATCATCTACTCTCAAGGGAGTAGATATTTGTTTCCAATGCATTCTCTCTTTGACCTTTGCCCCCCCCCCAGTGATGCAGAAATGTGCCCACAGTCGTGTTCATTATAGGCTCCAAACGGAAAACAATGGACTGAAATATAGAGGGCCCACCTAGACTTGTCCAATAGGAAACATTTATTTTGTTTCCGGTTGCATTCCATAATGAACACAATCCAGGTCACTGTTAACTCTCCCTTAGCCATCAGCCTCTCAATACTAAGCCTCCAAACACACAGTCACCCTGTGGTACTATACACTATAACAGTGGATATGTTTTGAATGGGTAAATGTAACTAGAGCCACCACATCCTTTCTGGAGCTAGGAAGTAGCATAATGGTTGCCCGGTATCTAAAAGTCTAATAGCGGTAGTTAACCAACAGTAAATACATGTAACTAACTCTGGCTAACTGTGGAATTAAACAATTCACTTATTTCTAGTTAGTTCGCTACGGCATCCTCTCTCTTTGCTTGCTACCAGTGTACGTAATGCTTTGTTTGACGTGTGTGACGTATCGACTTTCATATCGTGTTGAGATTAAACTTCCCTATGTAGTTACCATACGAATGAACCCTGTGATGTTCTATTAATAATCACATTATTTTCAACTGCCGACCTCATATCATTTCCTGCTGGTGTTGACCATATATGGTTCTGCCCCAGGTCCTCGCAGGTTGGCCGGTAGGCGGAGTCCAGTTGTTGCCCAGCAGCCACACCCCTGCTCCAGCAGGTGTATCCCATGGCGCACTGCAGAACGTGCTGGACGACAGAGGTAAGGGCAGTCGTCGAGGAGAATGACTACAGGAATCTTCCTCCTACAAGATGAAATGCCTTTATTTATCTTAATTTCAATAATAAAGACTAAAATAAACTTCCATTGTCCTCCATGAGTGGTTGAATATCCTCTTCTTTTCATGTCCTTTCATGTCCTCCTATCTTGACAGAGGACTTCCTCCAGGTAATACAGTGGCAGAGCAGAGCTTTGAGGTAAGCAATCCATTTATCTAACACACTGTTAGAGACTAATTCTGACACTTTCTGGCCACATGTAATCCCTATGTGCCTGACCTGTGTTGTGGTCATATGTTCTGTTGATGTCTAATATATGGTCTTCTTCAGGGCGCTGCCACTGTCAAGGTGACAATGGAGACTGAGTCAGAGGAGGAGGGAGAGGAGGAAGCGGTTGAGACAAAAAGTCTGTCACCAATTAGTCTTCATGAGAGGATCACTGTCAGACAGTACAGACGTGTACAGGTAAAGCCCATATGGTAGCAGACAGTGCACATACTGTACTTAGTGTGGCATTTTGAATGGATTACTTCAAACTGAGGTGCATCCTGATTGACAAGCCCCACAAACACCAGGCAGGTTTGCTCTCCCACTGACTGACTGACTGACTGACGGGCAGGCAGACATACCGACACGGGTGTTTTGATTTGACAGTGATGGAGTGCAGTTCTCCTGTTTTTCCTACAGGTGGAGCTGGAGGAGTGTCGGCTCAGACTAGCAGAGGAAAGGAGGGCCAGAGTGAAGGCAGACACTCGTCTCATGGAGGTACGGACTGTCATCCCAACCTTTTGTACTAGTAAGACTAAAATGCAGAGTATACAATATTCTACCATTTTTGTGAGAAGATGGTATAACTTGCATACATGTACAGTACCAGTCAAAGGTTTGGACACTACTCATTCAACAATTTTTCTTTATTTGTACTATTTTATACATTGTAGAATAATAGTGAAGACATCCAATCTATGAAATAACATATGGAATCATGTAGTAAATACAAAATTGTTAAACAATTCAAAATTTATTTTATATTTGAGATTCTTAAAAGTAGCCACCCTTTGCCTTGATGACAGCTTTGCACACTCTTGGCATTCTCTCAACTAGCTTTATGAGGTAGTCACCTGGAATGCATTTCAATTAACAGGTGTGCCTTGTTAAAAGTACATTTGTCAAATTTCTTTCCTTAATGCGTTTGAGCCAATCAGTTGTGTTGTGACAAGGTAGGGGTGGTTAACAGAAGATAGCCCTATTTGGTAAAAGACCAAGTCTTTATTTTTTTCACATTTTATTGAACCAGGTAGGCTAGTTGAGAACAAGTTCTCATTTGCAACTGCGATCTGGCCAAGATAAAGCAAAGCAGTTCGACACACAACAACACAGAGTGGATGGAATAAACAAACATACAATCAATAATACAGTAGAAAAATCTATATACAACATGTGCAAATGAGGTAGGATAAGAGAGGTAAGGCAATAAATAGGCCATGGTGGCGAAGTAATTACAGTATAGCAATTAAACACTGGAATGGTAGAATGTGCAGAAGATGACTGTGCAAGTAGAAATACTGGGGTGCAAAGGAGCAAGATGAAAAAATAAATACAGTATGGGGATGAGGTAGATTGG
Source organism: Oncorhynchus nerka (assembly GCF_034236695.1). NCBI lineage: Eukaryota > Metazoa > Chordata > Actinopteri > Salmoniformes > Salmonidae > Oncorhynchus > Oncorhynchus nerka. The sequence continues at coordinate 21,672,338 of NC_088422.1, read as the reverse complement.
ATGGGCTATTTACAGATGAGCTATGTACAGGCGCAGTGATCTGTGAGCTGCTCTGACAGCTGGTGCTTAAAGTTAGTGAGGGAAGGAAGAGTCTCCAGCTTTAGTGATTTATGGCAAGAGCAGCTCAAATAAGACAAGAGGAACTACAGTCCATCATTACTTTCAGACATGAAGGTCAGTCATTGCGGAACATTTTAAGAACTGAATGTTTCTTCAAGTACAGTTGCAAAAACCAAGCGCTATGTTGAAACTGGCTCTAATGAGGACCGCCACAGGAAAGGAAGACCCAGAGTTAACTCTGCTGCAAAGGATAAGTTCATTAGTTACCAGCTTCAGAAATTGCAGCCCAAATAAGTAACCGATCCATCTCAACATCAACTGTTCAGAGGAGACTGAGTTAATCAGACCTTCAAGGTCGAATTGCTATAAAGAAACCACTACTAAAGGACACCAATATGAAGAAGAGACTTGCTTGGGCCAAGAAACACGAGCAATGGACATTAGACCGGTGGAAATCTGCCCTTTTGGTCTGAGTCCAAATTTGATATGTTTGGTTCCAACCGCCGTTTCTTTGAGATGCAGAGTAGGTGAACGGGATGACCTTTGCATGTCTGGTTCCCACAGTGAAGCATGGAGGAGGAGGTGTGATGGTGTAGGGTTGCTTTGCTGGTGACACTGTCGGGAATTTCTTTAGATTTCAAGGCATACTTAACCACCATGGCTACCACAGCATTTTTCAGCGATACGCCATCCCATCTGGTTAGCGATTAGTGGAATATCATTTGTTTTTCAACAGGACAATGACCCAAATCACACCTCCAGGCTGTGTAAGGGCCATTTGACCAAGAAGGAGGGTGATGGAGTGCTGCATCAGATGACCTGGCCTCCACAATCACCCAACCTCAACCCAATTGAGATGGTTTTGGATGAGTTGGACTGCAGAGTGAAGGAAAAGCAGCCAACAAGTGATCAGCATACACTAACGTTCAAAAGTTTGGGGTCACTTAGAAATGTCCTTGTTTTAAAAGAAAAGCTTTTTTTTTTGTCCATTAAAATAACATCAAATTGATCCGAAATACAGTGTAGACATTGTAAATGTTGTAAATGACCCTTGTTGCTGGAAACGGCAGATTTTTTTTATTTTATGGAATATCTACAAAGGTTCTTCAGAGGCCCATTATCAGCAACCATCACTCCTGTGTTCCAATGGCACGTTGTGTTAGTTAATCCAAGTTTATAATTTTAAAAGGCTATTAGAAAACCCTTTTGCAATTATGTTAGCACAGCTGAAAACTGTTGTCTGATTAAATAAGCAATAAAACTGGCCTTCTTTAGACTACTTGAGAATCTGGAGCATCTGCATTTGTGGGTTCATTTACAGGCTCAAAATGGCCAGAAACAAATAACTTTTTTCTGAAACTCGTCAGTCTATTCTTGTTCTGAGAAACGAAGGCTATTCCATGCGAGAAATTGCCAAGAAACTGAAGATTTCATACAACGCTGTGTACTACTCCCTTCACAAAACAGCACAAACTGGCTATAACCAGAATAGAAAGAGGAGTGGGAGGCCCCGGTGCACAACTGAGCAAGAGGACAAGTACATTAGAGTGTCTAGTTTGAGAAACGGACGCCTCACAATTCCTCAACTGGCAGCTTCATTAAATAGTACCTGCAAAACACCAGTCTCAACGTCAACAGTGAAGAGGCGACTCCGGGATGCTGACCTTCTAGGCAGAGTTGCAAAAAAAAAAAAACATCTCAGACTGGCCAATAAAAAGAAAAGATTAAGATGGGCAAAAGAACACAGACACTGGACAGACAAATCTAAGTTTTAGGTGTTCGGATTACGAAGAACATTCGTGAGACGCAGAAAAAATGAAAAGATGGAGTGCTTGACGCCATGTCAAGCATGGTGGAGGCAATGTGATGGTCTGGGGGTGCTTTAAAAAATCATTATTTATAACCTTGTCTTGACTATATTTCCTATTAATTTTGCAACTCATTTCATGAATGTTTTCATGGATTTCTAAGCGACCCCAAACTTTTGAACAGTAGTGTATTTGGGAACTCCTTCAAGACTGTTGGAACAGCATTCCTCATGAAGCTGGTTGAGAGAATGTCAAGAGTGTGCAAAGCTGTCATCAAGGCAAAGGGTGGTTACTTTGCCTTGGTTACTACATGATTGCATATGTGTTATTTCATAGTTGTGATGTCTTCTATTATTTTACAATGTAGAACATATAAAAAATAAAGAAACCCTTGAATGAGTAGGTGTGTCCCAACTTTTGACTGGTACTGTATGTAACCTATGCCCCTTTTTTATTCTTATCGTGTGTGTGTTTTAATTGTCGATCAACTGCTCTGTCTGTTCAGTATGAGTTGGAGAACGCTCGGCTGCGCAGTATCAACTTCTCCCTGTCGGAGGCACTGCATGCTCCTGCTACTGGCCCCTCCAGTGTTCTGGAGGACGATGCGGTTCTGGACAGCATCGAGAGCTCCTTCGGCAAGTTCCACGCCTTCCTGGACCTGCTCAAGGATGCTGGGTAAGCCTTGTGACTAGCAAAATATATATTGGTGGGTTCACAAAGTTCCTCGGTAAAGAAAGAAATGGACAGTTTTTCTTTGAATGTGTGGAGTTTCACCTCAATGGGACAAATATTGAGACTTACTTCTAGGCTTGGGGGTTTAGATGTGAGGGGACGTTACTTGTTGTGTAATGATTATCCTGCTTCTCCAGTGTTTATCCTGTGTATTCTAACACATACCCTATGCTCTGCTATGTCTCTCAGACTGGGCCAGTTGGCCTCCATGGCAGGGATTGACCAGTCTGACTTTGGCCCACCCCAGCTGTCCTCCAGTGTTGGACAGCCTCTTGTTGGGGCAGGGGACCAGGACACGGGAGATAAGGTTGATGCGGCACCTTCTGTAAATAGTCTGTGCGGTATGGGTGGTGTACAGTATTTATGTACTAAGATTGTCGTCAGGGATGGTGTTTCTTTGGTAGATATTCAAGTGTTAAGCAGTGTAGATTCTGAGTGTCGGTGGTGAATATCTGTCAGTAGCTTGGGTCCTATTCAATCTCATTCTCTGGGTTGTCTTTCCAGGGAGGCGACGGCCCCAATGCTCCGTCAGAGGGCCAGCCCAACGGATTCACCCCCGGAGCTCCAGCCACCCTCAGAGGGTCAGAGGGTGACCCACAGGAAGTGCCCCCCGTCCCTGCTAGTGAGTTAGCCAGTGTGGCGAAATCTGGTGGAGAGAATCAGCAGAAGGATCCCTCGCCCTCACAACCGGAAGGGCGACAGGTGTCAGGGACTGAGAACAGTATCCATAGCAACGGCTCCCATGGAAATGACTCCTATGCCAAAGGCTCCCTTAGCAATGACTCTCAGGGTAGCGGTTCCTATGGCAAAGGTTCCCGTGGTCGTAATTTCTCTCACCAAAGTAACGGTAAAGGCTCACATGGTTACAGTTTTAATTACAGCAACTGCTCCTACAGCTCCATCCACAGCAACAGCTTCCATAGTAACAGCTCTGTAAGGTCCAGTCTGAGTGACATGAGTGAGCATTTGGAATCTGTTGGGTCATTGGGGTCAAAGGCTTCTGGAGAGGGCAGGGTAGGGTCAGGAGCTCAGAGGTGAAACTCTATTCAGAGTTTGAGATGTTGGAACAAATCTGCTCTCTAGGGAGCATGGGTGGTGAGTCTGATGATGGGTTCTGAACCCACAACTCTGCCCCTTGTTGAGTGTTTACATTTTTTTTTTTTTTCATGTTATATCCGTGTTTACCTTGTGCCATTGGTGCCAAATTGGAGTACTATTAAAATGTTATTGTGCTAATGATGCCTAATCTTAAATGTGATTTGAGCCTTTTGTTAGATTAATACTTTTTGGGCTTTTTAGTTATTTTTTAAAAACTGACTTTTTTTATACTGTTTGTAAATATATGTATATATTTTCTACAATAAACTTTGTTTAAAAAAGTTTATATACATTGATTGTAGGGCACTACTTTGTTTACACTGTTCAACCATATGTATGTTTGTTTACACTAGAAAAAGTTATGGGAAAAATCAGTCATGGTCATTCTACAGGGCTATTCCTGGGGTCAAAAACAATGGGCTCATTCGAGCGGATCACTTTTGTCAATTCTGTGGCCATTGCTGGTCACTGCTTTCAAAGTGTTGCATTATGGGGATAAAATGTTTCCGACTTGCGCCTACATGTAGACTGCATGAACTTTACATAAATCATGTGATCAAGGGTAATTTAGTTTTGACTGCAAGTTTCTGAAGTTGTTCTTCACCAACATAATGCTGCAGCCATTGCATGCTTGTGGGCAGTGTTGCCAACTAATTTTCAGGGGAAGTTGCTAGAGGCAGGTCAATTTGTTGCTAAAAGACGTTGTGATGTCATTGTGTGATGACGCCATTACGCAAAACTGCGTCATTACGTAGAATATACAATAACGTTACTCAAATTGACTGGCCATCTCGGTGAAAAATATGACACAACACATTGAATTATTGAACAATTACACATTATTGAACAATTACATTTGATTTATTTTCTTTTTAACTAGTAAACCTACACATTCTGAACAATTTATAGTTTTATGCAGTGTATTGGTAGTTAACATGCTACCTAACTGATCAACAATTATAGGTACAAGCTAATAACAAGGTATATATGCTATCTTATTGAACAAGCAACTTAACTCAAATAATGATGTGTGCGCTAGGCATCTCTCTCCAGCTCTCTCCATGTTGTTGTGCTGCTTGGCTGGCTAGCTGCTCAGATAAACAGATATTGCCACTGTTCTCACACACACTGCAGTACACACTGCCACCATCAGTTGTGTGTCTCCACCAGTTCCAGAAAGTCCACTCCTTGCATATGTACTGTAAATATGATGAATCATAGATTGGCAAGGAAATCCTCTTCATCTTCACTGTCCAACTGCATTGTCATGGTGCTGGAACCAGCAGAAGAGGATGGAGTGGCCTTAAACTGTACGCTGCTGTGGTGCCAAACTGCTGCAGAACTACACTTGGTAGTTTATGCTGGTAACAGGTATCACCAGCCAGCTTCAGTCCATACCGCACCAGGAGTATGGACCTGAGAGTGTGCAGTGACACTATTTCTTAACTTTGACTTGACTACACTCATTTGGCTGAACAGCTGTTCAACCTCTGCATTTGAGTGTGGCAAGGAGAGGGCAGTGAGTGCAGCTTTGCACAGTTCTTCAAATGGATTTGACCCAGAAGAGTCTGTGTAGTTATTGACTTCACTCCAAAACTTGACTATTTTCAGTTGAGTTCCACCTAAACAGATTGTCCTCTGGTGCAAGACTGAGTTGGTACACCATGCTCTCTAAAAGGTACCCAAGGTATGGTGATGGACTGAGATGTCCATCAATGGCATCCTTCAGGACATACATTTTTGCCATAGGGTTGACTACTCTGCTACAACTTTTTGCCATCTAGTTTGCTTAATATAAGGAATTTTATAAATAGCATTTACTTCTACTCATATGACAATTGAGTACTTTTTCTACCACTGTACCTAATAACATTTAAAACCAAATACTTTTAGACTTTTACATGTTTTATTAACCCTTGTGCTTTGCTGAAAAATAAGTATGTCCATTGTGGTATGGGTCAGATTGATCCGCACAGTTTAAACGCACTCATGACAGTCAAAGAATAAAGTAAAAACAGCCCAAACTTTATTTTGTCTTGTCAGACCTTTCAAAAAGAATACAACATTTGATTTCAAAAACTCAATATTTGTTAAACATATTTCCTTCTCACAAACAAGCATTTTCTATTTCCCCAAGTATACATTTTTCTTGTATTTCCCAGTAACAGTAACACTTAGGTGTGATTTTACCCTATTGGTCAAAATGATCCCTTCAGTCTTTCTCTCCACATGTTGAACACAATGTACCTGTGTTCTTTCTGCAGGTGTATTTATTGCATTCTACACAAGTGGTGCTGGTTTTACTGTCTTGTCAAGGGGGGCAGAGCAAATCGTGTAGGCCCCGGAACAATTTGGATTCAATTGGAAGCTGACAGTCCTCCTTGACTTTGTTGTGGTGATGGTGACCATTCTATATGACCATCTTTAGACTTCCATGTCCTCTCTTCTCTGGATGATGGTTGTTGCATGCTCTCTCATCTGATGGAGGGGATGGTATGGCAGACTCCCCTGAATCCTCTTCACCAAAGAAAAATTCACAATCTGGATCATCAACAGCATTGTCCTCTGTCTCTGAAACCTCTTCTAATTTACTGTCACAGTCCAGAATTTGTGATTAGGCTTCATTCACTGAAAATCTTTTGGAGCTCGTTTTTGAGTGTCTGTGTCAGAGATCTGCTGATCTTGCGCAAAGAAAGAGATGCTTGGGAAAGCTCATTTTCAGCCAAACATAATTATAAAAATGCAACCAGAACCAGTCAAAACAAAATACATCAAATTTACTTGTGTAATTTGGACCTGAGCAAATATCTATCAAATATCAAAATGACCCACAACATCATGTTTGTATACAAAATCTACAGACATTCCACAACACATCAGTTCGTGTCCACATTTTGAAATTAGGTTCATGACCTAAATGAGGACAACTAATTTAAATCCATGGAGAAAAAGAGACATTAACTCGTATTTTAGACAACTCAAACGTGGAAATTGGTCAAATTGACCCGCAACATAATAGTAGGGTTAGGGTCTCTTTACCTATACTCAAGTATGACAATTGGCTACGTTTTCTACCACTGCTATCAATTTATATGGTTTAGCGCAGTAGTGTGAAAAGGGCGTCCTTGATTAGAGGGGAATAATGAAAACCAGAAGTGTCCTCTCCTCAAAATGTGTGGGAGAAAAAGTTTTTAAAAAATGTTTTTTTAAAAATGATTGTACTAAAGGTACAGTTGATAAACTATGTCCTTTCAATTTGGCATCCATGCCATTTTCTTGTTTTGTTTGTCTCTAACGTGCTTGTATACACATTCCATGGGACTACTACTTGCAGAAAAGGGCTGATACAGCTTCCATAAATGGCTGCCTGCTACTTTTAGCAGGATCGGTGGTATCTGGGATATTGGGTACTCTGAGGTTACCCAATTGAAGTAAGTTGTGGACATCCCAAGGAAATCGAATAGCACTAACCCTTGTTGCAGTGTTGGCATCACTTGACTCCACTTCCGCGTTTTCAAGCAAGCCAGTTAAACATCACAGCTTCCTCCCCCTCCCAACGAGAATGGAAATCAGACTGTAACAGTGCTGAATATTAATTGAACTAGCTATGTAAAGAGTCTCGTAGCTAGCTTATAAATTGAACGGACCATTCACTGTCAAAACATATCCTTGCTTAAACAGTGAAGCGGCTTTCAGGTAAGGTTTGTCAACAACTAGCTACGCTAGCTAGCCTTAACTGTTGTTAGCTAGCATAAAGGTTGGCTACTGTACATGAATCAGTGGCACATAGTTGTTTATCAGAGCCAGACTCAGATGTTGATGTCCTGAGATTTGCTGTGTTACCCTCACTTTTCAGAATACATTTCACTGATTCAAAATATCATAGTTAGCTAAGCTAAAGTTGTAACAATTTCCAGATATTATATTCTAGCTACCTACTAACGTCGTAACTAGGCTACATCATGCTTAGCTAAGCGCTAGCTAACGTTTGCTGTTTTAGCTACATAACACGGTAACTAATTTGTCTGTTCTGCCAACTATTCAAAAATAGGCTTTTTTATCGGATCAGTGTTTTCTAATGACTTTAAACAAATCAGATGAATCTGACCTAATTAGCGACCAATACACTAGGGCCACACAATAACCCATATCGTTGTGTTTAATCAGCTACTGCTAAAAGCGCTTAGTCTCGTACGAACCATTCTGACTTTGCGGATACCTTGATGCGAAACAATGTGAGCTCGCGAGATCAGGATGGTTCGTACAAGGTTGAGTCTCTTACTCGAGCTAGCTTGCTCAACTGGTTGTTTTACTGTCCTTGTAGTATGTACACTGAACAAGAATAGTAACGCAACATGCAACAATTTCACAGCTCATAAGGAAATCAGTCTATTTAAATAAATTCATTACGCCCTAATCTACGTATTTCACATGACTGGGAATACAGATCTGCATAGGTTGGTCACAGATACCTTTTTAAAAGTAGGGTCATGGCTCAGAAAACCAGTCAGTATCTGTTGTGACCACTATTTGCCTCATGGAGCGCGACATATCTCCTTCAGAGTCGATCGGGCTGTTGATTGTGGCCTGTGAAACGTTGTTCCACTTATCTTCAATGGCTGTGCGAAGTGGCTGGATATTGGCAGGAACTGGAACACACTGTCGTACACGTCGATCCAGAGCATCCTAAACATGCTCAATGGGTGACATGTCTGGTGAGTATGCAGCCAGTGGAAGGCATTTTCAGCTTCCAGGAATTGTGTACAGATCCTTGTGACAATGGGCTGTGCATTATCATGCTGAAACATGAGGTGATCTCGGCAGATGAATGGCACGACAGTGAGCCTCAGGATTTCGTCACAGTATCTCTGTGCATTCAAATTGCCATCGATAAAATGCAATTGTGTTCATTATCCATAACTCATGGCTCCCCATACCATAACACCACCGCCACTATGGGGCACTCGGTTCACAACGTTGAAATCAGCAACCTGCTCGCCAACACGACGCCAGAGTGCTATCTGCCCGGTACAGTTGAAACCAGGATTCATCTGTGAAGAACACACTTCTCCAGCGTCCCAGTGAGCACTTTCCCACTGAAGTCAGTTACGACGCCAAAATGCAGTCAGGTCAAGACTGGTGAGGACTATGAGCATGCAGATGAACTTCCCTGAAACGGTTTCAAAATTTATTCGGTTGGTCAAACCCACAGTTTCATCAGCTGTCTGGGTGGCTGTTCTCAGACAATCCCGCAGGTGAGGAAGCTGGATGTGGAGGTCCTGGGCTGGTGGGGTTACACGTGGTCTGCAGTTGTGAGGCCGGTTGGATATACTGCTATATTCTCTAAAATGACATTACAGGAGGCTTATGGTAAAGAAATGAACATTCAATTCTCTGGCAACAGCTGTGGTGGACATTTTCAGTCACCGTGCCAATTGCTCGCTCCCTCAACTTGAGACATCTGTGGCATTGTTGTGACACAACAGCACATTTTAGTGGCCTTTTATTGTCCCCAGCACAAGGTGCACCTGTGTAATGATAATGCTGTTTAATCAGCCTTTTGATATGCCCCAGCTGTCAGTTGGATGGTTTATGGTTGGTAAATGAGAAATGTTCACTAAAAGTGATGTAAACAAATTTGTGCACAGTTTGAGTAACTTTTTGTGCATATGGGACATTTCTGGAATTTTTTATTTCAGCTCATGGAACATGGAACCATCACTTTACATGTTGCGTTTATATTCAGTATGTTGAGGTGCCTACTTTCTCCTGACATTACCGTGGTTTGAGCAAGCCCCATTAGCAGTATTGTTAGCTGGCTAATAGGATGGCTCTCATTACCTATGTAGATATGGTTTGACAGAGGTAGGTAATTTGTTAATCGTGAAGCATGATTCATGATTTGCATGCTCTTCCAGTTGAGTTGGTTTCATGCATTATCAGCTCCCTATAATTCCGGATACTAATAAAGCTGTTCCTGTACCAGTTATTTGCATTTGACTAACTAAGTTTATGACATGCAAGAAACCCGAAACCTTCTGCAAAGAACTCATGTAAAAAAAGGTCTACCCAAACCTATTTCACAGCACACCCACCAAGGACTGTAGACACCCAGATTTAAAGGGATACTTCTGGATTTTGGCAATGAAGCCATTATCTAGTTTCCCAGAGTCGGATGAACTCATGGATACAATTTTTATGTTGTCTCTGCATCCAGTATGTTAGAGGTAGTTTCGCAAGTCAATGCTAACTGGTGTTAGCGCAATGACTGGAAGTCCATCGTATATACGAGCATGTTAGCAGTTACCATAGACTCTGTCATTGGGCTAACGCTAGTTAACAACTTCCTTCAAACTGCACGCAGAGACCTACATGAGTAAATCTTGACTCTGGGGAAATAGAAAAGGGCTGCATTGCCGAAATCCTCATTTATCCCTTTTAACCTTTCACTGAACTGCATGATAGATTTTTATGCCCTGTGGTCACTAGGGCCCTGTTTTGTAGGTGTTTAACCAATGTCTCTCACTCTCGTCTTCAGGAGGCAATGGGGGGGTTGGGTAATGGTCGTCGAGGGGGGCGGTCTCCTCCTCTTATGATTGGTGCTCTGATCGCTTGTGTCCTCGTCCTGGGTTTCAACTACTGGGTCTCGAACTCACGGAACTTGGAGTTACAGGTGTGTGTGATCTTAGTTAATCTGTGTTTACAGTGGAGGGGTGGTGGTGTAACTAATGGCTGGGGTTAGTGTTTAGGTTTAGAGAAGGGCATAAACTAATCCCAGGGTTACAGTCCGTGTTTTTGAAGTGGATTGGAAACGAGGCCGAGCCAGTTGGAGAAGTTGTATGGAGAAAGGCAAGCTGTTTAGATTAATGAATATGGTAAGCTGAAGTATGTGACTAGAACAAGGGCCATGTCACAGAGCAGAATGAGTAAGCTAATTTTGTATTGCTTTTTTAAGTGTTTAAAGATTCTCTAAGCCTTTGTTTTGAATGCTGCTACTCTGACCCTGTGACACCCTGCGTGTGCTGTGGTGGCGGGCAGACAAAGCTGTACGAGTTGGAAGCGCAGATGCGTCGGGCGGCGTCAGAGCGTGGGGCAGTGGAGGTGAAGAAGAACGAGTTCCAGGAAGAGATTCAGCGGCTGAAAGAGGAGAGCAGCCGCATGCAGAGCCTGAACAAGAGGCTGGAGGGAGTCCACAACACCTGTAGCCAGGAAAAGGTAGTTTACTGTACTGGAGTGTACTCACCTGAGCACTGCATCATAGATGGATGCATAATACACACCTGAGCACAACACCACTTCTAATTTGCACACACACACAGTTGCTCATCAACACGCAACCCTCAGGACAATGCAACATGTAAAGTGTGATCAACACATTTGTATATTTTAAACATCATTGAATCAGTGCTAGGGATTTTTCTGCCATTCAAAAGTCCAAACTGTGTAATAAAAAAATTATACATTTTCAGACTGGAAAAACACTAAACTTAAATGACTAAAACCAGAGATGAAATATGTAGAAAAGATCATTTGCCTACGGTATATATTTTTCTTTAATAATCTTTCAGATTTTACAATCACCTAAATAAAAGAGACTGGAAGAATCGAAAATTCCAAAAACAAGGAATTTAGCAGTAAAGGATCACCGCATTAGCCATGGTAAAATGCATTGAATTGCAGGACATTTGCTTCTTTAAAACGGCAACAGTTTCTCAGCTCAATGGCAAACTGTAGAATTGCAGGAAATTCACTTTGTAGTTTTGAACGTTCCTCTCAGCTCCATGTAGAAATCTGCAGGAATTTGGCTTGATAATGTAAAAAAAAAAAAATCTACACTGCCAAGATGTGGCCTCTAAAATGAGTGCTATCAGTTTCTTTGTGATCGAGGACTGTACTGAGTTGCCCATACTGTATACGCCACCATGCTGGTAGCCAGTCCTGAGTTTTCCTCCCTCAGATGGGTTTCTTCATCCGTAGATCAGTGTACCTATTGTTTATGGAGTGTGTTTGTGTGTGAATTCCCAGTAAAGGTGTGATACCATGGCAGCATGGAAAGGGAATTGTGACCATCTGAGTACCTACTGGGTTCACACACACAGATCCCCAAAAAATGAGTCATGTCTGTTTCCTTTAGGCAAGCCAACTGATAAATATATCCTCCAGTACCAAAGTAATACAGGACCTGAAAAGTAAGATGCTTTTTTTTTTTTGTTGCTTCTGCCTACCTGTCTCTTTTCTGTCTTTAGTGTTGTGAAATCTCACTCTCTTAATCCAAAGTGTATTATTTTTTAATCCCCAGTCAGGACTTAATACTACCTGTGAATTTGTCTCTGCAGGTCAGTTAAATGAGCTAAATGAGGACCTGGGTAAAGTTCAGAAAGAGTTCCAGAGTTGCCAAGGCAGTCTTAACACCCTGAACAAAAAACTCACCTATGACATGTAAGGCCCTCTATTATACACAGTCCCGCCATTTATGGAACGTGTATGACAGATAATCATGCATCACACTTTTAGGGTCTTATGTGACCTTGTCAGAGGTAATTTATCAAATCTTAATGTGCAAGTAATAACATGTGGTGTTTGTATAGGACTCAGTGTAACACTCAGATACTAGCACAGAGGGAGGACTGTGCTGAAAAGGTAGCTGCAGCCAAGCGGGAAGTTCAGAAGAAACTGGAGATGAAGAACCCAGCAGTGTCCTCCCAGGTAAACCGGTAACCATGTTCAACGCTCACATCGTAGACCAGGGATCATCAGCTAGATTTAATTGTGGGACGAGGTTTTTCGTGAGCGGATGGTCGGGGGGCCGGAACACAATAGTTTGTAGACTTGAAAATTGACCGCAAGAAGCCCGAACGGATCATATTTGACAAATGCACTGCTCAAAAAAATAAAGGGAACACTAAAATAACACATCCTAGATCTGAATGAATGAAATATTCTTATTAAATACTTCTTTACATAGTTGAATGTGCTGACAACAAAATCACACACAAATTATCAACCCATGGAGGTCTGGATTTGGAGTGACACTCAAAATTAAAGTGGAAAACCACACTACAGGCTGATCCAACTTTGATGTAATGTCCTTAAAACAAGTCAAAATGAGGCTCAGTAGTGTGTGTGTGTGGCCTCCACGTGCCTGTATAACCTCCCTACAACACCTAGGCATGCTCCTGATGAGGTGTTGGATGGTCTCCTGAGGGATCTCCTCCCAGACCTGGACTAAAGCATCCGCCAACTCCTGGACAGTCTGTGGTGCAACGTGGCGTTGGTGGATGGAGCGAGACAAGATGTCCCAGATGCGTTCAATTGGATTCAGGTCTGGGGAACGGGCGGGAATGCCTTCCTCTTGCAGGAACTGCTGACACACTCCAGCCACATGAGGTCTTGCATTAGGAGGAACCCAGGGCCAACCACACCAGCATATGGTCTCACAAGGGGTCTGATGGCAGTCAGGCACATGGAGGGCTGTGCCTCCATGACTGACCCACCGCCAAACCGGTCATGCTGGAGGATGTTGCAGGCAGCAGAATGTTCTCCACGGCGTCTCCAGACTGTCACATCTGTCACATGTGCTCAGTGTGAACCTGCTTTCATCTGTGAAGAGCACAAGGCGCCAGTGGCGAATGCTAAACGTCCTGCACGGTGTTGGGCTGTAAGCACAACCCCCACCTGCGGACATCGGGCCCTCATACCACCCTCATGGAGTCTGTTTCTGACCGTTTGAGCAGACACATGCACATTTGCGTCCTGCTGGAGGTCATTTTGCAGGGCTCTGGCAGTGCTCCTCCTTGCACAAATGCGGAGGTAGCAGTCCTGCTGCTGGGTTGTTGCCCTCCTACGGCCTCCTCCACGTCTCTTGATGTACTGGCCTGTCTCCTGGTAGCGCCTCCATGCTCTGGACACTACACTGACAGACACAGCAAACCTTGTTGCCACAGCTCACATTGATGTCCCATCCTGTATGAGCTGCAGTACCTGAGCCACTTGTGTGGGTTGTAGACTCTGTCTCATGCTACCACTAGAGTGAAAGCACCGCCAGCATTCAATGTGACCAAAACATCAGCCAGGAAGCATAGGAACTGAGAAGTGGTCTGTGGTCACCACCTGCAGAACCACTTCTTTATTGGGGGTGTCTTGCTAATTGCCTATAATTTCCACCTGTTGTCTATTCCATTTGAACAACAGCATGTGAAATTTATTGTCAAGCAGTGTTGCTTCCTAAGTGGACAGTTTGATTTCACAGAAGTGAAGTGATTGACTTGGAGTTACATTGTGTTGTTTAAGTGTTCCCTTTATTTTTTTGAGCAGTGTATATTTCACCTCTTGCTTACATTTGTATACAATCACATGTCTATATTACGCGTGGGAATTCTTGAACAAAATTAAAATCACTTGGTGCTATAACAATGTTTTGCTCAACTTGAGGGGCCAAAGAAAATAATTTGTTCCGTGGGCCGCCAGTTGGGGAACCCTGTCGTAGACCTTACCTATCCCCCATTAACTGGCTCACTCATTAAGTACATCCAGGGATTTGACTCACAATCAGAACATTACCTGACATGACCCTGAACAGTGGCTGCCTGGCAAAAGTACCAACACAATTTCCATAATCTGACGTACTGAGTTTAGTTCACCATTGTATCTATCCACCACTGATAAAAGACCCTGAACATCATGCAGTATAGCTTGGCTGACCTGTGTGTGCACACAGTGGTGAGAAAAAGTATGTGACCCTTTGGAATTACCTTGATTTCTGCATGAATTGGTCATGATCTGATCTTCATCGAAGTCACACCGATAGACCAACACAGTCTGCTTAAACTAATAAAACAAACAATTATAAATTAAAATGTAACACACTGTGTAAACATTCACAGTGCAGGGTGGAAAAAGTATGTGAACCCTTTGATTTAATAACTGGTTGACGCTCCTTTGGCAGCAATAACCTCAACCAAATGTTTTCTGTAGTTGCGGATCAGACCTGCACAACGGTCAGGAGGAATTTTGGACCATTCCTCTTCACAAAACTGTTTCAGTTCAGCAATATTCTTGTGATGTCTGGCGTGAACTAGGTCATGCTACAGTCGAATCTGACTGGGCCACTCCAGAAGGCGTATTTTCTTCTGTTGAAGCCATTCTGTTCTTGATTTACTTCTGTGATTTGGGTCGTTGTCCTGTTGCATCACCAAACTTCTGAGCTTCAATTGGCAGATGGGTAGCCTTACATTCTCCTGCAAAATGTCTTGATAAACTTGGGAAATTTTTCCATCAACGATAGCAAGCTGTCCAGGCCCCAAACCATGATGCTCCCTCTGTACTTTAGAGTTGGGATTAGGTTTTGATGTTGGTGCTTTGCCTTTTCTCCACATAGTAATGTGTGTTCCTTCCAAACAACACAACTTTAGTTCCACAGAATATTTTGCCAGTAGCACTGTGGAACATCCAGGTGCTCTTTTGCGCATTTCAGACGTGTAGCCATGTTTTTGGACAGCGGTGGCTTCTTCCGTGGTGTCCTCCCATGAACACCGTTCTTGTTTAACGTATCGTAGACTCGTCGAGATGTTAGCATTGTTTCCAGAGATTTCTGTAAGTCTTTAGCTGACCCTCTAGGGTTCTTCACCTCATTGAGCATTCTGCTCTGTGCTCTTACATTTATCTTTGCAGGACGGCCACTCCTAGGGAGAGTAGCAACCGTGATGAACCTTTATAGGCAATTCGTCTTACCGTGGACTGATTAACTTCAATGCTTTTAGAGATACTTTTGTAACCCTTTCCAGCTTTATGCAAGTCAACAATTCTTAATCTTAAGTGTTCTGAGATCTTTTGTTCAAGACATGGTTAGCTGACTTCTGATTCAGATTTTATTGTGGGTGTAGCGAAATGTTTGCTTTTAGTTCCGACAGTGCAGCAATGAGCTTTTGGAGAAGTCATTAGCCTAGAGGTTCACATACTTTCCCCATCCTACGCTGTGAATGTTTCAATTATGCATTCAATATAGACAAGGAAAAATACAATGTGTTTAAGCACAATTTGTCTTATGACTTAATACATTTTCTTGCCACTGTCATTAGTGGTTTTGTTTGGTAAATAAAAAATACACAAGATGAAATTGGATACAACTTTGACTATTTTCCCTGCAGACAAATGCAGCACCCACACAGAAAATTGGCTCCGCTGAGGTGGGCGTGCCAGATAAAGAGGGGCCTGGGAAGGCAGGGCTGGATGACACTAAGACTACTCCTGTCCACGGCCACGCCCCTGAACCATCAGCGGCCAAAGGTCCTGCAGTGGACCTCAAAACCTCAGAGCTGGAGACCAATGAGATCGCAGTAGACAAAGGTACAGGACAAGATGGCTGCTCTCATTGAGGGTGGAAGGATCTGGGCCAATAAGACAATTTCACACCAGCTCTCCCACTTCCTTATCAACTCATCTTTGACATGACATTACATACACACCATTTATACCACAGTCATATTCACCATTACCCTTTAAGCAAGTACAACATGTCTTGAATTGAATTGGTAGTTTTGCTTCTGAGAGGCTGACATGTGTATGCTGTCTGATACGAACTGGATGCTGCCCTTTGTCTAGCTCTCGACACTCCTGCGCTATCCCCTAAAGAGTCCCTGCCCTCCGCTGATTCTAAGGGGGACCAACCGGGGCCTGTAGAGGGGGCCAGTAAGCCCCGGAAAAATAACCTGACCGAGGACACGGAGCTGGAGGTGATGGACACACACGGAGGAGAGCCTCAGATAGAGGGTATGACTCGCACAGCCTCAACCCTGCACCCACCATCTCAGAAACTGTACAACCTCCTCCAGACCAGATGTTCCACAAGTCCAGGGAGGATAAGCCAGTTTGTCACGCCATAATTAGAAAATAGTGTACTTTGTGTGAAAGTATCTAAAATGGGAAATAGTGAAACCTAGTATTGCCAAGGTTTTCGACCTTAACATAGTCAAAGATGTGAGAAATGGAAACGGACGCCAATCTTTTTCCCCTCCAGATGCCGACCCTGGTGCTGATGACATTCAGCTTAGCCAGTGGAAGGAAGAAGAGGCTCCTATTGGTCAGGAGAAGGTGGAGGATCCTGAGGAGGATTACGACGCAGACAAGCCGATAGTGGGCGGGGTCGACCTAGACCAACGGAACCAGATGGCTGAGAACATAGGTGGGTCACACTCGTATAGGGGTGGGTCCTACCGTCAAACTCATAGGGGGAGGGTCCTACCGTATAGGGGGAGGGTCCTACCGTAATGAACGAAGTCAGCAAAATGCCTGCGACAAGTGATTGGTATAATCCCAGTTCTAATGTATAGTAAAGATGCTGATGTGTTCACTCTTAGATAAGGAGGCTGAACGGGAAATGCAGGAAGAGTTGGCGGACTACAACGGAGACGACGAGAACGAAGGAGAGTTTGAGGCTGACAAACAGGCAGAGCTCGCTCAGTTCTGAGGTAACACACACACACACACACAGTCTGTTTTAGTGATATAAATATCTAATTTTTGGTCTTGTTAGGTGGTTGGAGAAAGGTGGGAGCTAAGACCCTCCTCAATCCACTACCGAACCAGGAAGGGACTACAGCTCAACTGAACTGTTGTCAAGACTACCGTCTGTGTAAGACTTCTGCTCTTTCAGTGAAAGCATCTCACGGTTCGCCTTAATATACTCAAGTCTTCTGCAGTGAATGTATATTTTGTCGGGAAAAGACTTTGGATTTCAGAACTGCTATAACCATGGGTGAAACGATAGTTTGTGATAACATCCCAGATCGTGCTGATAGAGAACTGTACTCCGATTCACACTAGTCTTGATAGTGACTTAATGTGCATTTAGTTACACTTCGCAGTTCTTACAGTAGTTTCATAAACCAATAGAAAATGAGATGTCCTGCTGTATGACAATGTGAATAAGGTTTTTGTTTCATAATTTGAAATGTTTGCAGGGATCACTCAACCCTGCATAGTCTAAGCTTGATGGTCATGTGTCCTGCTCACCATAGAATAACTATTTTGTAACTTGTTGGTAAAAGTGGCCTCTGTGCACCAGGCAGACCCACTACTGTAACTGTTTCAGATACGATTTTGTTTTTTTATAGCCCACTCAAAATGGTAATTATGGTTGAACAGGTTAGATTTTTTTTTTCTATTTAGATTGTTACAATGGATTTGTTGCTTACTGAACTGTTAAATAATCTTTTTTTTTTATTGAGGAAATGTAGCACAGAAGGATGACAAAATAAATCATTTTAATACCATAGTTGGACAAGTTTGTTTTTGGTATTGTGGAGGATGTAGTTCTTCTGTCCTTTGGGATGTGTGGTATTTGTAGTCCTTTGTGGGTCAGGACCAAAAATACAATTGGGTAAAGGATGATCTTGTCCTGGTCAACCAACTTCAGACACTGTCTCCCTCTCCCCCCCAGATGGAAAAAGTTGGTGTACGGAGACCGGGTCAGGGAGGTGGGTACGAGTTGTCATAGTAATGCAGGGCTCTGATTCAGATGATCTTGACCACAGGGAAGTACTTGTGAGTGGAGAAATCAAACTCCGGTAGTACCTAGAAATGGGGAGTACCATTTGATCAATGTTTCAATTTCCCAATATATTTTGTAGTGTGTTTTGCTCCTCCCATTGTTTACCTTTGTCTCCTTCTTGTGCCCGCCGGCAAGTAGTTTCATGACCACAATGTTGGGTTTGGCCACTTTTAGGATGCGATTCACCTGCAACATCCAGCAATGTAAAAAAAAAACAACTCACATTTAGACCCACAAACTTGAGGCACAACCTCTCACTATTAGGGGTTAAAAGGCTTACTGACCTCTGGGTCAGGGCTGGGGACGTTCTCCAGGATCAGTTTGGCCTGCTGGAAGTGTTTACTGGCTGCCATGTAGAGGTCAGCTGACTGGGGAGGAGGACTGTACTTCTTCAGATCAGACATCTCCTACAGCCAACATAAACCGAGAGGCACAGGTCGTCTTTTTAATCTCCACTATAACATGTAATTCCTGAGCTATTCTGTGCAGCATGTCTGCAATTTAAGTCAACCTGGAATGCACCACATATGCATACAATCAGAGCTAGCAATGGTTGGTAACACTACTGTACCTTGAACTGGATGTAATGGACTGGCGGGGGAGTGACCACACTGTTGAAGGGGGCAAAGCGATGCTCGTATCGCACCTGCTCGCTGTCCAACTCAAACTGCGGCTTCCGCACCTTTCCATCCATATCCAGGGCTATCATAGTCTGCACCAACAGACAGGAGTTCAGTGTGTGTGTCCATCCAAGTGAGAATGGCTTTCACTTCAGCAGTAACAAATTCATGAACTTCTTTGAGGAAAAGATCATGATTATTAGAAAGCAGATTACAGACTCCTCTTTAAATCTAGGTATTCCTTCAAAGCTCAGTTGTCCTGAGTCTGCACAACTCTGCCAGGACCTAGGATCAAGAGAGACATTCAAGTGTTTCAGTACTATATCTCTTGACACAATGATGAAAATAATCATGGCTTCAAGCTGCATACTGGACCCTATTCCAACTAAACTACTGAAAGAGCTGCTTCCTGTGCTTGGCCCTCCTATGTTGAACATAATAAACGGCTCTCTATCCACCGGATGTGTACCAAACTCACTAAAACTGGCAGTAATAAAGCCTCTTGGAAAAAGCCAAAACTTGACCTAGAAAATATAAACTATTTTATTTTACCTTTAACTAGGCAAGTCAGTTAATGTGTTCTTATTTTCAATGACGGCCTAGGAACAGTGGGTTAACTGCCTGTTCAGAGGCAGAACGACAGATTTGTACTTTGTCAGCTCGGGATATGAACTTGCAACCTTTCGGTTACTAGTCCAATGCTCTAACCACTAGGCTACCCTGTCGCCCCATCCGCCTATATCGAATCTTCCATTTCTATCAAATTTTAGAAAAGGCTGTTGCGCAGCAACTCACTGCCTTCCTGAAGACAAACAATGTATATGAAATCCTTCCGTCTGGTTTTAGACTCCATCATAGCACGGAGACTGCACTTGTGAAGGTGGTAAATGACCTTTTAATGGCATCAGACCGACGCGCTGCATCTGTCCTCGTGCTGCTTTTGATCCCATCGATCACCACATTCTTTTGGAGAGATAGGAAACCCAAATTGGTCTACACAGACAAGTTCTGGCCTGGTTTAGATCTTATCTGTCGGAAAGATATCAGTTTGTCTCTGTGAATGGCTTGTCCTCTGACAAATCAACTAAATTTCAGTGTTCCTCAAGGTTCCGTTTTAGGACATTGTTTTCACTATATATTTTACCTCTTGGATGTCATTTGAAAACAATGTTAACTTTCACTGCTATGTGGATGACACAAAGCTGTACATTTCAATGAAACATGGTGAAGCCCCAAAATTGCCCTCGCTAGAAGCCTGTGTTTCAGACATAAGGAAGTGGATGGCTGCAAACTTTACTTTTAAACTCAAGACGAAACAAAGAGATCTTCTGTTGAATCTGACAATTAATCTTAGTTGTACAGTCGTCTCAAATAAAACTGAAGGACCTCTGCGTTACTCTGGACCCTGATCTCTTTTGACGAACATCTACGTAACACTGCAGAAATCAGAAACCGTCTGTCCAAAAATGACGCAGAAAAATTAATCCATGCTTTTGTTACTTCTAGGTTAAACTACTGCAATGCTCTACTTTCCGGCTACCCGGATAAAGCACTAAATAAACTTCAGTTAGTGCTAAATACGGCTGCTAGAATCCTGACTAGAACCAAAAAATTTGATCATATTACTCCAGTGCTAGCCTCTCTACACTGGCTTCCTGTCAAGGCAAGGGCTGATTTCAAGGTTGTACTGCTAACCTACAAAGCATTACATGGGCTTGCTCCGATCTCTCTGATTTGGTCCTGCCGTACATACCTACACGTACGCTACGGTCACAAGAAGCAGGCCTCCTAATTGTCCCTAGAATTTCTAAGCAAACAGCTGGAGGCAGGGCTTTCTCCTATAGAGCTCCATTTTTAAGGAATGGTCTTCCTACCCATGTGAGACGCAAACTCGCTCTCAACATTTAAGTCTTTACTGAAGACTCATCTCTTCAGTGGGTCATATGATTGAGTGTAGTCTGGCCCAGGAGTGTGGAGGTGTGTGAAAGGAAAGGCTCTGGAGCAACGAACCGCCCTTTGTCTCTGCCTGGCCGGTTCCCCTCTTTCCACGGGGATTCTCTGCCTCTAACCCTATTACAGGGGCTGAGTCACTGGTGCTCTTTCATGCCGTCCTTAGGAGGGGTGTGTCACTTGAGTGGGTGGAGTCACTATGATCTTCCTGTCTGGGTTGGTGCACCCCCTTGGGTTGTGCCGTGGCGGAGATCTTTGTGGGCTATACTCGGCCTCGTCTGAGGATGGCAAGTAGGTGGTTGAAGATATCCCTCTAGTAGTGTGGGGGCTGTGCTTTGGCAAAGTGGGTGGGGTTACATCCTTCCTGTTTGGCCCTGTCCGGGGGTATCATCGGATGGGGCCACAGTGTCTCCTGACCCCTCCTGTCTCAGCCTCTAGTATTTATGCTGCAGTAGTTTGTCGGGGGGCTAGGGTCAGTTTGTTATATCTGGAGTACTTCTCCTGTCTTATCCGGTGTCCTGCGTGAATTTAAGTATGCTCTCTCTAATTCTCTCTCTCTCGGAGGAGGACCTGAGCCCTAGGACCATGCCTCAGGACTTCCCTGGCATGATGACTCCTTGCTGTCCCCAGTCCACCTGGCCGTGCTGCTGCTCCAGTTTCAACTGTTCTGCCTGCGGCTATGGAATCCTGACCTGTTCACCGGACGTGCTACCTGTCCCAGACCTATTATTTGACCATGCTGGTCATTTATGAACATTTGAACATCTTGGCCATGTTCTGTTATAATCTCCACCCGGCACAGCCAGAAGAGGACTGGCCACCCCTCATAGCCTGGTTTCTTTCTAGGGAGTTTTTCCTAGCCAACGTGCTTCAACACCTGCACTGCTTGCAGTTTGGGGTTTTAGGCTAGGTTTCTGTACAGCACTTTGAGATATCAGCTGATGTACGAAGGGCTATATAAATAGATTCAATTTGTGTGTGTGTAGTCTTGATAGAAAATGGGACTGCAACTGAGCCAGGACAGAGTACATGTTTAGGACAAGTGTGTATGTACACTTACCTTGTACATGCCAGCACACATGTTTTGGTAGGCTTGGCTCATGGTGATTTCTCTGCTGAGGGGGCGAGCTGCAGGCAAACACATTGTTATTGAGGAGCATGTTATGGCTGGGTGGCGGCAGTGTAGTACCAGATGGATTAAATTAAATGTAAATACTGTGATGTAATCCTGACCTCCTTGACCCTTCTTCTTCTTCTTGGTCTTCTTGCTGCTGCGTCCTTTCTGCTGCTCCTCCAGGAGGCGCTCCTCAGCCATCTGAGAGCTGTCCGCCCGACTCAGAGTGGACATGAGCCATGCATACAGGAACTCTGACAGATACCTACACACCACCTCAGTCAAGCATACCTCAATCAAGTGAACACCAAACATATTTTCTCACGGCACAAATCGGTCAAGTGTACACATGGCACACACTCACCAGTAGATGTAGTAGTACTCGTGCATGCTGTAGAGTTCCAGCTCGAAGCCGCTGAGCAGGTACTGGATCATGATGCGCAGGTTGTGGTAGAGGATCCAGGTGCCCAGGCAGGCCAGGTGCTGTCTCTGGGGCTCCAGCTTCATCAGCAGGCTGTGCAGCGCTGCGTCCACCTTCTCTGCCTGCAGGGGGCGGCCCCACACCACAGTCAACCACAGGAGAACAGCAACATACAGTCGAGCACACACACATTAGATCATTTACATCGCTAAACAGCAATGCATACGGTCTCTCTCTCACACCTCATCCTGCAGTGTGGCAAACTCCTCCAGGATGTGGCCTAGTTTGTCTCTCTGCCGAGCGCGGTTGTGTCCGTGAATCTGGATGAGACTGCAAAAGGGCTGCAGGGAAACAGTCCTGGGTTGTTTTACTCCATTGTTTGGGAACAATATTATGTTTACAACTATCATGTTGATATCAAGGACTGTCAGAGCCACAGCTTCATCTATGCATTTGAGTGGTTACATTTCCCCTTATGCTAACCAAGTGGAGGGGATGCCATTTGGGCTGAAAAAAAAACAAATGAAGGATTGTGGCATTAATATAGAGAAGGTGTATTGGAATGCAGCCAGGTGACTTACTCTCGAGCAGTGTGCGACAAAGGAATCAATGTAGTCCTTGGCCTGGTGGTTATTATACAGGCAGCACCTGCAGAGGCAGTGCATGGATCAGTCCGTTTCAAAGACAGAGGTAGATCTTGAACTCGAATACCTCAGAAATGCATCCTTATTTCCTTGAGATATTTGAACGTAAGAATGCCACCATATACCAATTCAGATCTCTAACGACTTCTAGGAAGGAAGGATGCATTTGAAGGTAGGGCCATAGAAAGAAGCACTCCAATCTTCTATGACTTACTTGGAGGAGAGCACTGGTGGGCTGACAAAGTACCTCAGAGCATCTTTGATCATGTCCTGCATTGGTTGGGTCCCAAACACTTTCTTATTATCGATCAGGAACGTTGTCTAGAGACAGGGAGGGTATTCATCAGAACTGGATCCGAGAATTGTCCAGATGCACCAATCATGAGGGAGAATGTTCCTTACCTGCAGCAGAGACCTGGAGAGGACGCAGGGGGACTGCTCACTGAAATCACAGAAAAAGTCCTGAAAGCAGAATATTAAAACGACATTACTACAACCTTTAACAAATGCTCGAACAGGCAAACCATTATACAAGTATTGTCAGAATTTTATATTACAGTAACGTTGAAGTACAATAGTATTGTCAAAATTATTCTTGTAGTATTTACAGATGTAGTACCAGAATTCCATGAAGGTTAGTTGTGTTGATGACCTCGCACACGGTCTTAATGCGGTCGATGAGCTTGCTGAAGTAGTTGATCATCTCCTCCCTTTTGATGATCTTGGCGTAGCGGGGGAAGGTGGGGGGCAGCAGTCTCTGGTTCACAAGTGGTTCAAACCCCATCATGATCGGGTGATCTGGAACGCAGGGTAGAGGGCAGGGTTCAGAACTGTGAGTGGTTCACTTGCGGTTAGAGTTTTTCTAAGTGAGTGAAGCATTCATTTTATGGTAGTGAGTGACACATTGGGCCTAGGTAACATTGTGGAGTGTGTGTGTGTTACCTCCTTTAGTAGTATCGTTCTGGGACTGAATGCCATGTTCGATGCTGGAGCGGAGGGCTGGGAGGAGATCTGCCGCCTGCTGCATGAGTTTCTGAGCTTCACTCACTGAGCTGGTCTGACAGACCCAACATGACATCACATGCTCAATCAAATAAATCAACCATTTGTTCCTTTTTTTTTAGTAAAGCTAAGCGAAAAGTGTGTGGTGTGCTTCTACATCTGCATTGCTTGCTCTTTGGGGTTTAGGCTGGGTTTCTGTATATGCACTTTGTGACATCTGTTGATGCTTTATGAATAAATGTTATTTGTGTTACCTCTTTTTTCGTGAAGGCGATCAGCGCCGTCAGTAGAAGGCGTGTGAACTTGATCCGACTGAAAAGTGCCAAACACTGCTGATGCTGAGAAAGGAGGCAGAGAAACAGGTTAATAACAAGTCTCTCACACACTATACAGTGTACAAAACATTAGACACCTGCTCTTTCCATGACAGACTGACCAGGTGAATCCATGATCCCTTATGTCACCTATTAAATCCACTTCAAATCAGTGTAGATGACTAGGTGGAGACAGGTTAAAGAAATATTTTTAAGCCTTGAGACAATTAAGACATGGATTGTGTATGTGTGCCATTCAGAGGGTGAAAGGGCAAGACAAGATATTTAAGTACCTTTGAAAGGGTTATGGTAGTAGGTGCCAGGCGCACCGGTTTTAGTTTATCAAGAACTGCAACGCTACTACGTTTTCCTGTGTATCAAAAATGCTCCACCACCCACAGGACATCCAGCTAACTTGACAACTGTGGAAAGCATAGGAGTCAACAAGGCCAGCATCCCTGTGGAATGCTTTTGACACCTCGTAGAGTCCATGCCCCGACGAATTGTTAATATTAGGAACATGTTCCTAATGTTTTTGTACTCTCAGTATCTTTGTAGGGACACAGATTTAGCTCTGTCGTAAAATGGCGATTCCGAGCATCTAGAGACCTCTCCATTTTGGGGGATGGGTGCTTTAAACATTTTTTTTTACAGCTGCATATTCCAGGCTTGTCTCAATGAAAGGCTGCCTCATTCCCACGCTCTGGTGGACTGGCCAGGGCAGAAGGCAGGGGTAATAGATATTGCTAATCCCAAATGGACCCCTACACTACAGCCTATGCACTCTGACCGAATTGGATGTAGAGATAAGGTTGTAAGTTGTCCTCTGATAGGATAGGAGGGATTCTCACCATATTGCGAACACCTATCAAATCCTCCATAGATCTCCACAAGTGCATAAGGTTTAGGGGTTGATTTGAGATTGGCCATAGATGCAGTAAAGAGGTCAAACTGTGGGGGATAGAAGGGGGATGCCAGATTGGCAAACATTCAACAAATCTAACAAAGTGGATAGATATGTCATGATTGATGTATTGCAACAGGCCCACAAAGTGGATACTAAAGTCAGATTTTGATATATTTGGCTATTTTCGCTGCATAACATTTAGAAATTGTTCCTTTTCAGGTTTAGAAGAAGTGATTGCTAAATGCCTACTCCCGTTCTTATAAGATGGTAGCATAGCTAGCATACAGAAATCGGTGGTGGTAGTCAAAGTAGTTTTTAACTGTAATGCATTTGATTGGTGACGCTGACATGAACATGTATTGGGGTTGACATCCATACCAGCTTTATACAGATGTTTACCTCAACATAGTGTGGAACACACATAGGCTATTGTTTCGAAATGTAGGCACATTTTACTGGGGGGCAGTTAGGAGATTCAGGATCTTTCCCCCATGCATTTCTATGGTTTGGTTTGAGTTCCATTGACAGCTTTACCGCATCTATTGGATGGGAGAAATGATGGGGTGGTTGATATACTCAGAGACCAAGTGACTGATAGTCTTACCTCCAACTCCACCTCCGGGTCCCGCTGCTCACCCTGGCGACTGCGTGTGCTCTACAGGAGATGAAAGATAGAGGGGGGGAAAAGAGGATAAGGAGAGCGAGGAAGAGGAGAACGCGTGACGGACGAGCTGTGGGGTTATGTTAGTGGCACAAAGAGTTGTATACACTAGCGGCCATCTCAGCTAAGTATCAGATACATTATTTAGTCATGTATTTCGTCACTTTGCCAGAGTCTGGTTAGCTGTATTCGCACCGGTTGTGAGAGTGTAAGTGGATGGTGAAGACAGTAGTATGCATGTACCTTAACTTTCCTCTGTAACTCATCCTCCACATCCTTTAGCATACCTGTTGGTGCCATTGACATGTATGAAGTTAACTTGGCACACACACATCACTACATTATTATTTTATACCTGCAATGCCAAACATGGAACTTAAGCCACCACATGAAAATCACCTGTAACCCGCAGGTCTGTCACATTGTTGGCCATCTTGAAGCCGTACGTCATGGCCTGGAAATCTTCCTAGAGACAGGACATAGAACAGGATCTTAAATATTATACCTAGAACTAAACTAAGCGTTGTTTCAGATCAGAAGACCTAGGAGGAACAGTGGACATACAGTGCATTCGGAAAGTATTCAGACCCCTTGACTTTTTCCACATTTTGTTAAGTTACATCCTTATTCTCAAATTGATTAAGTAAAACATTTTACTTGGCGATCTACACACAATACACCATAATGACAAAGAGAAAATAGGTTTAGACATTTTTGCAAATGTAATACAAATAAGAAAACAGAAAAAACATATTTATTCAGACCCTTTCCTATGAGACTCGAAATTGAGCTCAAGTGCATCCTGTTTCCATTGATCATCCTTGAGATGTTTCTACTTGTGGTAAATTAAACTGATTTGACATTATTTGGATAAGCACACTCATGTCTATATAAGGTCCCACAGTTGACAGTGCATGTCAGAGCAAAAACCAAGGCTTGAGGTTGAAGGAATTGTCCATAGAGGCCCGAGACACAAATCTGGGGAAGGGTACCAAAACATTTCTGCAGCATTGAAGGTCCGCAACACAGTAGCCTCCATCATTCTTGAATGGAACAAGTTTGGAACCACCAAGACTCTTCCTAGAGCTTGCCACACAGCCAAACTGAGCAATGGGGCTGAAGGGCCTAGGTCAGGGAGGTGAACAAGAACACGATGGTCACTCTGACATAGCTCCAGAGTTCCTCTGTGGAGATGGGAGAACCTTCCAGTAGGACAACATTCTCAGCAGCACTCCACCAATCGTGCCTTTATGGCAGAGTGGCCAGTCGGAAGCCACTCCTCAGTAAAAGGCACATGACAGCCCGCTTGGAGTTTGCCAAAAGGCACCTAAAGGATTCAGACCATGAGAAACAAGATTGTCTGGTGAAACCAAGATTTAATTGGCAGCATCATGCTGTGGGGATGTTTTTCAGCAGCAGGGACTGGGAGACTAGTCAGGGTCGAAGAAAAGATGAAGTATAGAGATCCTTTATGAAAATCTGCTCGAGAGCGCCAAGGACCTCAGACTGGAGCGAAGAATCATCTTCCAACAGGAAAACGGCCCTAAGCACACAGCCAAGACAACGCAGGAGTGGCTTCGGGACAAGTCTTTGAATGTTTTTCAGTGGGCCAGCCAGAGCCCGGACTTGAACCCGATTGAACATCTCGGGAGAGACCTGAAAATAGCAGTGCTGTGACAATCCCCATCCAACCTGACAGAGCTTGAGAGGATCTACAGAGAAGAATGGGAGAAACTCCCCAAATACAGGTGTGCCAAGCTTGCAGCATCATACCCAAGAAGACTCGAGGCTGTAGTTGCTGCCAAAGGTGCTTCAACAAAGTACTGTGTAAAGGGTCTGAATACTTATGTAAATGTGATTTCAGTTTTTTATATATATATAAATTTGCAAAAAATTCGAAAAACCTGTTTTTGCTTTGTCATTATGGGGAATTGTGTGTAATTTGATTAGGGGGGAAAAAACAATGTAATCTATTTTAGAATAAGGCTGTAACAAAATGTGGAAAAAGTCAAGGGGTCTGAATACTTTCCGAATGCACTGTAGTTTGACTGTGTCCCATAGACGGGACTATAGGAGGTATAGAGACAGTTTGTGTTAACCTGGTCCCAGATCTGTTGGTGGTGTCTTGCTAATTTATTTGGCATGACAGAGTGTGTGAGTGATAGAGAATGTGTTCCGTGCAAAAGCCCAAAGAGACCAAACGTCTTGCCTCCTCGAACACGGCGGCTTTGTTGACCTTCTCGCGGGCGATGTCGCACACCTTGAGGATGCCCAGAGTGAAGGCCTTGAGGGCAGGGTCCTCGATCAGGTCGGGGTTGTGGACGTAGAGGCAGGTGAACACTGTCTGGGCTAGGGAGTGACCCTCCAGCCAGGTGATCTACACACACACAAACAACTTAAAAGTACTTACGTTTGTTTTGATTGGTAATTGTTATGCATAGTGGGTTGATGCAGTTTGGTAAAGAAATACAACTGACCAAGCAGCAGAAACAGGTGTCCATGATCCCAATCAGCTCAGGAAGACTGAGGTCCCTCACTCTGATAGCACCATCCTGGAGAGAGCAAGAGAGGAGAGAGACAAAAAAAGGAGAAGAGCGAGCGACAGAGAGGAAAAGGAGAGGTGGGGGAGTCTTAATGGACTATAAATGCACCTCACTAAAGGTTCAACATAAAACCAACATTTTTAATTTCACAGTCTGAAACTCCAGGAATCAGAGCCATACCTTGACTGCCTGTTCAAAGTTGAGGACTTTCCTGTTGACCTGATTACCAATCATCCCTGCGTCCATCTTGGGGTCCATCATCTCAATGGCAGACATAGCCTCGAACAGGCCAAACCTGCTGAAAACGCTGCCATTAAAAGACCTAAAGCTGTGTGTTGTCTAGTGATAGATAGATGCATGTATACTGCAGCACTTCAGTATTTCACTAACACAGCACATTTGAATTAACGGCATAGAGAACAGTGTGAGAAACAAACAGAAACACTCACAACTTGTCATGGAGCAACTCCCCAAGGTTGAGCTCTGTAAATACAACACGAGAAAACAAATACAAGAGTACTCAGTCATCTGAACTATGCTAACCTGTGCCATCCAGCTTGCATTTCAGACTGGTGGCACCAAATTCCCACACAGCTGAAATCACTGGGTCTACATTAAGAATTACTTTACTGTATTGGCCTTTCTTTTACTGGTTGTGCAGATGTACACCAATCTTTTGATGAGAAACCTGATTTACCAGGGAAGGCATTTCAGAACTGTCCAGCAAACAAATGAGAGGAACAAGTATCATAAACCCCCGATACACAATTCAAATCATCAGCACATCCTGAAAAACGGTGTTAACGCATGTAACAGAACACATAGACAGACACACACACTGAGTTTGTACCTTTGCATGCCCCTTTAAATTCATGTGTAATGTCCATCCAGTTTGCATTGTTCCTCATCTTCTCTGGGACACCCAATCCCCATCCTACATCGTCATCCTCTACTGATGACTTCATCACCATGGTGACAGCTGAAAGTAAAACCAGTAGGTTGTCAAATTCAAATAAGATAAAAATGTATAGAGCTATTGATGCAAGGACTGACCATCCATGATATCAAATGTATAATTTTACCCATGTGTTGAGACTATACAGTGTTCGTTTACATGTATGTTGTTCACAAACATCATTTGAGTAAAACAAGTTTATATGGGTTCTGATTGGAGTACAACTCAGTCACCGGGGGAAGGTCCAGGGGAAACTCAGCAGTCTATCATTTCTGCCAGTCAGAGTTGACTGCGAGGTCTGTGGATTCATTCAATACGATAACTAGCTAACCGCAATTTGTAATGAGGCACCGGAGTCTAATGTCATTGCACTAGCTAGCCAGTGTTAATAGCTAGTTATGCTAAATATCTTTGCTACGATTATTTCCGAGCTGGAGCATAATAAATCAGTCGAGCTGGCTAACGTTAACTAGTTTGGTCTCTCTGCATCAACACAAATGTTTAATCATACATATTAATCAAATTGCATAAAACATTTGGGCATATTTTGGGGACATTTGATGGGATCTTTTCGTTGTAAAATCACATAGCTACATACCTTGCTAACTGCTAGCGCTGCTAGATAGTCGTCCGAGGCTCCTCCTCCTTCTTCGGCGGGGTTTATCGGCGGTTGGCATCCAACGTGATGGTGCATTACCGCCATCTACTGTACTGGAGTGTGAGCCAGGGACAGGGAGAAACTAAATCCTACCTGCCAGCCCCGTTGCTCTAAAAAAAATATATGTGAGACTATATCTAATGATGTTCTTCTCAAAATACTCTTTCAACTAATTTCCTGTATCCCCTTCTCCCTCATAGATCTCAGCCGCTCTTTTTCCCTCTGATACTGCCCACTCTGTAGCAATACCAGCTCCACAGTCTCTGTTTCCTGGCAATAATCACACTTTCCTGTTGGATGCTTTCTTATCACATTTAAGGTATTTTTCAACTGGCTGTGTCCCACCCTTAATCTTGTAAAAATAGCCTCCTCTCTTCTGTCCCTTCCTGCCGTTCTCCCCTCCCCGACTTTCCTTTGTACTTTAAATAAATGCCTGCCCTTTAGTATCTCTATTCCACTGCTCCTGACATCTCTACACCATCACTGTCCATATCAGGCTTTTTGCCTCTGCCTTGCTCATTGAAACTACAACATCAACATCCCCACTACTAAGTGCTTGTTTAGCCAATAAATCAACTGCCTCATTCCCCTCCACCCCCATATGAGCTGGGACGCAAGTAAATCTTATCTGTAACCCATCTGTCTAATCCTGCCATAGGTTTGTAGCACCTCATAAAGCAGGTCTTGTCTGCTACGTGAGCTGGACTGGAGACTCTAACACTGCACACGAATCAGAGCAAATAACTACTCTGTCTGGCTTGACTTCCTCCACCCACTGCAAGGCCAACAGTATGGTCATCAGCTCTGCCATGTATACAGCTAGATGATCAGTTATACATTTCCTGACTTCCACCCCACATTCCTGCACTACAAATGCTGACCCAGTACGTCCTGTTCTTGGATCTTTTGAACCATCTGTGTAAATGGCAACAAAATCCTGATACGTCTGCATACTGTGTATCTTAAACAAATCAGATAGATCAACACCCTCTCTATCTTTCTGTAGTCTCTCCAACATTTCTAAATCAACTACTGGAAGCGGGAGTAACCATGGTGGATTTACAGGAATAGCTACCATTGGACTAAACTCCCTTCCATACAGTCCCATCCCCTTCGCCTGGGTATTACCCACCCAAAGCTTGTGTTCTGTCTTTGCTCATGTTCCCAGCATGCCTGTAAAATCCCGTTCGCAGGATGAGACACCCCATGTCCTTGTAGGTTGACCCAATAATTCATTGCCTGCTACTGTCTCCTAATCTGCAATGGCATATCCCCCATCTCCACCTGTAGTGCAGCCACTGGGGACGTCCGAAACGCCCCACTACATGTTCTGAATCCTTGCTCCTGTATGACATCTAGCCTTTCCAATGAGGTCCGGGCTGCCGAACCATACGCTATACTGCCATAGTCTATTACAGTTCGAATCAATGAGGAACACCCAACCCACCACTCCTTCCCTGTCAGACAGCCATCACATTTAGCACCTTCTTACACTTTCTCAATGTGTTGTGCTCAGGTTAGTCTAGTGTCAAAGTATACCTCAAGGAACCTGGGTAAACTCCAAGTTTTTCCCATATAACCTCATCTCCCACCTTCCTCCTGGTAAAGAACACTGTATGAGTTTTCTCTACAGGGAACCTGAATCTCCACATTAATGCCCACCACTCTACCTCATCAATTGCTTCATGTAGCTTCCTGACTATGTATGACACATTTTTTTGTTTAACTAGGAAAGTCTGTTAAGAACAATTTCTTATTTACAATGATGGCCTACTGGGGAACAGTGGGTTAACTGCCTTGTTCAGGGGCAGAACGACAGATTTTTACCTCGTCAGCTCAGGGATTCGATCCAGCAACCTTTCGGTTACAAGCTCGACGCTCTAACCACTAGGCTACCTGCTGCCCAGGAGGAGGATTGAGAACAGAGAACAACTAATCATGTTCCCCTGTGGTGTACCATTATCCACCAGGCCTGATAAGACTTCCCCACCCTCAGCTGGATAGACCTTCCAAACAGGAAATCCTTTTCCTACCCCAATAATATCAAGCTTAATTAAAAAACACTCCTTCCACATCATATGCCTTCTCCACATCAAAAAAGACAGCTCTGCTTCTAAACAGAGCACTGGGTCCATAGTTCCCCTACCGTTCCTAAAGCCACTCTGATGTGGCAAGACTAGCCCCCTGCTCTCCAGGAAGTAAGTTAGCCTCTCCGTAATCATACGTTCCATAATCTTACATTGAGTTAAAGTCAGAAGTTTACATACACCTTAGCCAAATACATTTAAACTCAGTTTTCACAATTCCTGACATTTAATCCTAGTAAAAATGCCCTGTCTTAGGTCAGTTAGGATGACCACCTTATTTTAATAATGTGAAATGTCAGAATAATATTAGAGAGAATATTTCTTTCAACCTTTATTTCTTTCATCACATTCCCAGTGGGTAAGAAGTTTACATGCTACCAAATACTAATTGAGTGTATTGCCTTTAAATTGTTTAACATGGGTCAAACATTTTGGGTAGCCTTCCACAAGCTTCTCACAATAAGTTGGTGCCATCTATTTTGTGAAGTGCACCTGTCCCTCCTGCAGCAAAGCACCCCACAACATGATGCTGCCACCCTCGTGCTTCACGTTTGGGATGGTGTTCTTCGGCTTGCAAGCATCCCCCTTTTTCCTCCAAACATAATGATGGTCATTATGGCCAAACAGTTCTATTTTTGTCCTCAGACCAGAGGACATTTCTCCAAAAAGTTCAATCTTTGTCCCCGTGTGCAGTTGCAAACCGTAGTCTGGTTTTTTATGCCGGTTTTGTAGCAGTGGCTTCTTCCTTGCTGAGCGACCTTGCAGGTTATGTCAATATAGAACTAGTTTTACTGTGGATATAGATACTTTTGTACCCGTTTCCTCCAGCATCTTTACAAGGTCCTTTGCTGTTGTTCTGGGATTGATTTGCACTTTTCACACCAAAGTACATTTATCTCTAGGAGACAGAACGCATCTCCTTCCTGAGCGGTATGATGGCTGTGTGGTCCAATAGTGTTTATACTTGCGTACTATTGTTTGCACAGATGAACGTAGCACCTTCAGGCGTTTGGAAATTGCTCCCAAGGATGAACCAGACTTGCGGAGGTCTCTATTTGTTTTCTGAGGTCTTGGCTGATTTCTTCTGATTTTCCCATGATGTCAAGCAAAGAGACACTGAGTTTGAAAGTAGGCCTTGAAATCGATCCACAGGTACACCTCCAATTGACTTAAATTACGTCAATTATCAGAAGCTTCTAAAGCCATTACATCGTTTTCTGGAATTTTCCAAGCTGTTTAAAGGCACATTCAATTTGGTGTATGTAAACTTCTGACCCACTGGAATTGCGATACAGTAAATTATAAGTGAAATTATCTGTCTGTAAGCAATTGTTGGAAAAATGAATGGTGACATGCACAAAGTAGATGTCCTAACTGACTTGCCAAAACTATAGTTTGTTAACAAGACATTTGTGGAGTGGTTGAAAAGCAAGTTTTAATGACTCTAACCTAAGTGTATGCAAAACACCGACTTCAACTGTACATGCGATGTTAAATCTTTTGGCTGATAGTTTGTTGGCCTTGTTGGGTCTTTTCCTGGCTTCCGGATTGGTACAACTACTGCCTCCTTCCAACTACCTGGTAGTTTCCCCTACTCCCAGACTCTGTTGTACAACACCAATACCTTATCCAGTGACTAAAATGGGCCAACATAACTGAGTACACATCATCTTTCCCAGGTGAAGTTAATCCAGCATTACATATTGCCCCTTTCACCTCTGCCATGGTTAGTGGTGCATTCAACACCGAACCAACGCTAACATTACCTCTTTGCCTAACGGATAGTTCTCCTCACCTGGGCCTGGGCCTATTTATACTGAATCAGATGTTGGAAGTTATGCGTCCTTTTCTCTAAATGCCCTGTTTCTACTCCTCACCATTGCCCCACACTCATCCGTCCACTATGGGACTGCTTTCCTCCTCCCTGATCTCTTAGGTATAGCCTCAGTAGCTGCCCCCACTAACGCTGTTCTCACCCAGTTATTCATACTATCCACATCCCCTCTCATATCCACACGAGCCATCACCTGCTCACTCAGTTCCTGAAATTGATCCAACTTTTCCCTTCCAACACCCACCTGCCATCCACTGACACCTCCCCCTCCCTCTGGCCTACTGTGCATGCTATGGGGTAATGATCACTCCCTACTGTCGACTCCTCCCATACAGATTCCTGCCATCACACTAGAGTGCGGTCTAAGGCAGACTCTTCCTGTGGCTACATCAATCCTGGTCCCTCAGCCATAATTCAGGCACACCAGATCTTTCATTTCTATCAGGTTTTCCATCACTTGGTAATTTCCAACCATCCATCCCAAGAGCATATTGTGGGCATTAAAATCCCCTCACCACATTACCTTACTTCTATCCTGGCACTCCACCCTCTCCAGCACCTCCAGGTTCAATATCTGACAAGGATTATAATAGTTTTCTACCACTAGCATCCCTCCTCTCAACCACACCTCCACCACCACCACATATTCCTGTTCAATACCTTTGCCTAGCAGTCATCCGAGCCTGGGAAAAAGCACAAATAGGAAGGTATTACGTTGCACCTTTGGACATGAAGTCCCACAGCATAGCTAGCTATCGCAATAGCCAGCAGATCCGACCTGCTCACTTACAGCTGCAGCGTCAGACAGCATTCCTCTAAATATTAAAGCTGCTATATGTAACTTTTCTGGTGACCCCACCAAATTCACATAGAAATGCACATATAATTAGCACTAGCGCAATTGGTAACTGCCGTTATCACAATGATAGAAGTACCAGATACCCATAGACTTCCAGTCATTGCACAAACCCTAGTTAGCATTGGCTTTCAAAACTACCTCTAACATCCTTCATACTGGACACAGAGACATACAAATGTTATCCCCTAGTTCATCTGACTCTGGGGAAGTAGATAAAGGACATCATTGCCTAGTTTTTGCATCTTTTACTTTTTTATTTTATGTTTTACACCAGACTCAAACAGCTGAAAATACAATATTTTGGTAATTGAAAAGATATTTCACAGCGGTTTGTCACAAACTGAAATTAGGCAAAATAATTTTGCAACCAGGAAGTGGGGGAGCAATTTCTTCTTATTGCACCTTTAAAACACCTCCTAGCCGCTTCGAGATACAGTCCAAAAAACATACCTCAATCAAGAGATGACAGATATTGCATATATGCGTTGTACTCTAAATTGTCTCATTATCCAAACTCTTACACCAAGAGGATTGAACTACTATTTCTTGCAGTCGTTCAATCTTCTCAGTTGAACAGTTGGGATAATGGGACAATTCGGTGTACATTGCATTTCTCATCCTGGATTGACGTACGTTTTCCGAGCCATATCTCGAGCCGGCTCCACAGTAATGCTGTCCGACCTTAGTACAACTGTAAACAAGCTGGTCGGTTATGCTTGGAGGTTCGCTTTGGGTGATAATTTCAGGCCCGTATGGGGGTTTTGCACCCTATTTAGTTAATGGTGTGTGATGTTTGATCCGCGTTTATGACCAGCTTTCATTCGTGCCGTGTTCACATGCTATTCGGAATTAGAATGATTAACTCTGAAATGTACGACTTGCTAACTGGTTGTAGTTATACAAGTCCCGTGTTCAACGAATCAGCAAGTCGGAAATGTCAGAGTTTATTCAATTCAACTAGCATTTGAACGCAGCATCATCGCTGCTCCTTTTGGAACGCCGTCTGGGTCTTTGCGTGTCAAAAAAGATACACGTCAAATAAGACGATTTGACGTGTAAAATAAGCTTATTGACCAATCAGGGCCTGAATATGACCTCACGTAAAATAATAATTTAACATGTTCATACATTTTGGTTGTAGTTATACAAGTTGGAAATGTCAGAGTTTCCTAGTTCCAACTATCCCACGAACGCAGCATCAGAGCTGCTAGTCATAATTTCGTGTCGCGTCTAAAAACTAAATTAGCTTTCTCGCCTTGTTCACTTCCTCCTGGCAGATCTTCTTGACATTGAGGGAGTTATGTTAACGCCCCGGGTGAAGCGGGTTAGCATTGATTGCATTCGTTTTGGAACTGCGTTCGAGCCAGGTGATCCGTTTTAGCCGACGGCGAAGTCGGCTCAAAACAAAAGTGATGTAGATTAATTAAGCACGTGGATGAATATTGTGTACTATATTGTCAAGTGACCGCTCTAAAGATGTAAATACATGTCCTAAAATATGGAAGGAGGCGAGATCAGGTGGGACCATTTTAGCCAATGAGAGGACAGATGTGTGTGGAACAACAGGTCATAGATATAGACAGCTATGATATAGATAGAAGCTATGCGTCTGTGACAGCATGGGCAGTGCCTTTAGTTTTTTAAATATTTTTATTGAACCTTTATCCATTTAAAGGAGTCAATTCGTCTTCATTGTCTAATTGTTTCCAACTTATTGGAATCCCCACACAGTCGACTACTTTAAAATGGTGGAAGCCCTCATTGGGCTACCAAGTGGCAGCAGCAATCTTAGAGGCACTGCATTTCAGTGCAAGAGGCGTCACTACAGTCCCTAGTTCGAATCCAGGCTATATCACATCCGACCATGATCGGGAGTCCCATAGAGCGCAGCACAATTGGCCCACCATCGTCCGGGTTTGGCGGTATTGTAAATACGAATTTGAATGAGTTCTTACTTGACTTCCCAAGTTAAAATAATAATAATAAATTGGCTAAATACATGCTAAATCAGATTATATCCATGATCAATAATCTATCTCTACAACAGGCACAACCTGATATGAAGTCGTTTTACCCCCCCGAAATGACACGTGCGTCCACTTATATCAGTGCATTGTAACAATACGAAATTAATATTCGATCAAATAAGCCTCATGTAGCAAATTAGCAATTCCATTTTTTTCAACCAAATTCGACACTATAATTAACCTCCATACAACATTTCCTCACTTCTTTGTTTTATTTTCGTGGACAGATTTTAAACGAGTAAAACTTCTCGATTTGCCTCTTTCTCTCTGGTAAGGATTCTGTGTTTTCACACGGGTCGGTGATGCAATTAAAACTAGTTTGAAAATTCGAACATATATTTTATGGAAAACATATGTATGTTTCTGAACAATGCATCATGATGCCTAGTTGACAACATGACCGTGCGGTGCAGATTACTGTTAGATTTTTTATTTTTCCTGTTCTCGTCAAGGGCTGATATCCCTTGTTTCTACAACCCAAATCAAGGTCCGGACCCTAATTCTCCAACTGAGTAGGGGGTTTGTATCATAACGTCGGGGCTTTTCAGGCAACACAAATACGTCTATGGATTGGCTCGCCCTAATGGGACAACAATTCCTTTCAATATAGGTTCGATAAATGTATTTGTTTGAAGTATTTTGCATGGCTAGTACATGTCATTGTTTACAAATGTATGTCTATCTAGGTAGCCAAATTAGCAGGAATGTTAAGTTATCTAGCTACGTTAACGTCAGCTAGCAAACTGAATGGACACTGACTAAGCAGGTGCAATGTGGGCTGTGAAGTCCTTAGCTCGCCAGCCAGTCAGTCACTGCTAGTTAGCTGTCTAGCTTATTTCGCCGTTGTGCTAACTCTAGTTCTGTTGTTGTCAATGAAGATCTGCAACACACTTGACAGATGGGCAGCCTGGCCAGATTACGCTGTTCAATTTGATTAGGCCCTTCTAGCTACATCAGTTGGGTCAAGTTAGCTAGCTAGATAGCTGGGCTAACTACAACAAGCATTCACTGCATCGGCTGTACATGTAGTCCCACTAGTTACAGCCTTGTAATAAAATGATGGCCTCCAATTTCATATCCAGGAATAGTGCATGTGATAGGCTACACACTTATTAAAATCATCAATGACATAATGAATGGTAATAACTCATTAATGACACCGGTCAAGTACTGTATCTTCACACGTCTACACTCTTGTCTTCTATCTCTTTACTAGTGTATTTCTCCTGTTGGCTTGTCATGCTTTTGCGCTGATTAAGTGTCTTAATTACATAGTCAGGGCTGTTTTGTTTCCTGACACTGGAGCCATTTAACTCTACTGGACACCTTTTTGTTTTGGTTAAACAAGTTGAGCTGGTTAGAGCAAAACTGGCCCTATTTTGTTACATTGCATATACCGATATGGGTTGTTCATTCATGGTCATCTCTCTATGTTGCTGATCTCATCTTGCCACAGGACAGCGAGAGAGAATAGAAAGGATAGACTGTGATTTCCAGGGGTGAACACACAAATCCGGACCGGGAATGACAACTGAATTGCATTGCTGATCCTTGCGTTTCTTTACTTGCAGTTGATGTGAAATGTTGACGTGTGAGAAAAAATGAATAAGCACAAAATGATTACTGAGAAAGGGTGAGTAACCAGTCTTGAACACATGCGGCAGGTTCTTTCTGTGTGATATGTGTGTGTGTGAACCCAAGTGTTCCTGCCAGATTCTCTTAGTCTCTCTCACACACTGCCCTCATATGCTACACTCTTGTTTGCTCTATGTCTTGTGACAATGTAAGGTCAGTCTTAGGACCGCAACACCACAGATCATTAAACCTGCTAGGGCCTGTCATGATGCCATCTTGACCCTAGCTATTGTGTTGGGTTCCTCTGTCAAATATTACTGTTTGGGGTCAATCACTTTTTGGGGCCTTGTAATAACTAGCCTATTGTCACCTATTGTCAAGCCTTAGTCTTGCGTCGCCAGACACTGAGGCAGAAGCTAGCCTATTTTTGATTCTCCACCTGTAATCATTAGCTTTTTTCCCTATAGTAAGAAGGCCTAACATTTCAATGGCAAAGCACAATTTCTAGGCTACATTTTGATAAGCTATGAACTCTGAAAACAGTCATAATGTTTACCCTCTTGTAAAGGCCTTGGCAGAATGTTTGACTCTGAGTGTGGATGTCTGTTCTCTTTAGCCTAACTAATGTGTCTGAGTGTGTTAGTAATGCATGAAGGTATATGTATGCGCATGTGTATTTTTGCTTTGGTAGATTTGTTTGGGCAGTATCTTACTCCATCTCCCTCTCACTGTATTTTGGTCTGTGAGTTTGTTTGTCTCTCTTTTTTCTCTGTCTGTCTGTGTGTATCTCTCACTCTGTCTTTATAAGGTCATATGAGAGACATTGTGTCTATTTCTACATTTTGATTCTCTCTCCCATGGCTGTTGTCATTCCAAAGTGACCTTTGACCTCACTGCCCCTTATGAGCTTAATATAACCAGAGTCATGTTCATTAGGGCGTACTACGGAAAATATTTGCTTTATGAGAGCATGGGCTGATCATGTCTGGCTATGTGTCAAGTATTAAACCTCTCCTCTCTCTCTTTCCCCCCAGTAACTCCAGGATGCTGATGTTGTTTGGCCAGCTGGAGAAGCTGAACAGGGAGTCCATGCTAGTGGACCCTGAGATCGCCAGGCAGATCACTGCCAAGATCCTTCACCTCATACAGACTCAAGGTGAGAAGAGTGCTAGCCTACTGTATACTACTCCTTTCACACTCACTGAGCCTAGCTGATCAAGCTAGCCTGTTACTCACTGACCATATAGTTGCTGAAACCATGCCATAAAGGCCAATGGGAAATAATATCCTATATTAGAGTCAGCAAACCGTAAAACTTCCATTAAACGCTGAGTCTCCAACAAGTGCCTGTTTCTTGTAATAGCTGGGTATAATTTCACATTTTTGAAAATAAACACTAGCCTCTAATAAACACTTGTTCAAAAAATAATTATATAATTAAGCTGCACACATTTTGCCAGTCTACTTGGTGGAATTTCACAGCATCTCTAGCTCACACTGAATGATTGCTGGCAATACAGCCTGATAATAGCTGCACCCTATCATATTTGTATCACAGACATATCTGATCATACCTGTATCGCATGTCTTTGTGGAACCTCTCAAACAAGTCAAGCTGAGGCACTTGTGCTACAGATGTAGGATATTAATTTGATCACCCTGTTGTAGTATAACTTTCCTTAATGCAGGACATTTTAAAGTTGTAATGTATTTGAGGCTTCAGACTTGATTTTCCCAAATGAAAAATGTATATGTACAAAAATGTCCATTTAATTATAATCCAAATAATAATTCACATTTTCTTCTGCAGGATTATTTCTCTGCTGTAGCAAACTGGCTCAAATTATGATCCTACATCTGTACCTTTGTGGCTGCATTACACCTGCACCAAACCTCTACCTCACCTGCGTCGCCAAGCCCCAACAACGGCTCATAACAACACTTCAACATTATTTGTATTCTTCTCATGGCTGCACTTCCCTTCAGCTCAACCCCATTACAGTATTACTCTCATCACTTAAAGTATTATGCACACATGACATTCACTCACTCACCCCTGTTATTCCAGCTGGTGCATATAGCAGTATCAAAGGTTGTCTTGGCCATCTTCTCCTCTGTACCTTTACTCTAGTGCTGATGTTGTTGTAGCTCATTCTCTATGGTAATCCACCATGTTGTCTTGGGCCGTCCTTCTGGAGTCCAGGTGCCGTTCATGATTCTTCGGATACAAGTTGTGTGTAAGGTGTATATATTTTTTGGTCATTTTCAGCACTTAGAATAACCTTATAGGCCTGCTCCTAGAAGTGTTGTTAGTAAACCGCTCAGGTAGATATTGAGTTTTGTGTTGTCTTGATCTTAAAATTAGTTTGAACTTTGTGAAGGTTGTTTGTTGGGCTGGGAATAGCCAGCGTTCTGACAATACAATATTATCACGATACTTCGGTGCCGATATGTATTGCGATTTGATACTGTGATTTTTATTGCGATTCGATGTTCCGAACATGTAGCTCACCATATGTTGGCTGCTGAGGGACAAGACAGAGCCTTGAGAAAGTTTTGAGCAGTCATGGAAATAAAAGTGCTCCCTATTTAAAAGAAGATTGAGAACAAGCTAGGAAGGAAAAATAGTGTTTTGGTGTAGGTACAGCCAACTAGCGCTTAAAGGATATTGCGATATTGTCAATGCGATACATAGTCATCACTAGTCGTTTGTTCTTTGTTGATCCAAGTGCTGGTACACTGTCATGGCAGATGGTGCTCCCTAGGTATGTAAAACTTTGTCAAGTAACTCCAGGTCATGTTTCTTTTCTTTCTTTTTTTTGTTGCTGTGTTGATGGGCATGACCATTGTCTTGCAGTTAATAACCAGTCTGACTTGCATCTCAGTTTTTTTCTTGTAGGGTAGTTGTTGGTGTGTGTGTGACAAAACATCCTGGTCATCAGAAAAGTCGAGGTCTTCTGGAGTTGAATACAAGGTCCATCGTAATTCCTCTTACCTGATCTTGTTTTTTTAAATGTAGAGCTGACCACACTTACTGTCCTGTCCTGTAGCCTGTCTTTAGCATCTCAGGGTAGATGAGGACTCTGTTCAAGTGACAGCCTATAGGATATGTGAATAGGTCAAAAGGTATTTGGGTGGCTAAGTAGATGTTTGGTGACATCAAAGGGTATGTGTTTGTTGGTCAGGGGAGATTTACGAGGGTGAAAGGAGTGTTGGGATGTTAGTGGGTAGATATTTGGGGTGGTTGTCCTAGGATGGTATGTTGCATGTCTTTAGTGGTGGAAACATTTTAGCAGAGGGACGGTTAGCTCTGTAACTAGACCCCCCCCACCCAGTGAATGCTCAGCTCTCTGCCCCATTGGGAGTGATACCTGACCCCCTCCACCCCTCTTGGACTGCCCAGCTCCCTCACCAATGTGAGTTCCTCTTAATCCTTCCTCCTTCCTACCCCCCTGCTGGCTCTTACGTCACAGAGAATCTGACATTTGAGGAAAAGCTGTTTCACTCAGTTTATAATTACCCAGCCAGCAGCCCTCAGTGAATCTTCTCAGACAGACTGCACTGAGGAAGGTCATCGAGTGTGTGTGTGTGTGTGTGTGTGTGTGGACACACACACAGGTCCTGGTTTGAGTGAATAACAAACATTTGCATGCCGTTATGCTGTATAGGGCGACTGCTTCAGAAAAAAGAAAAGCCTGACAACTAATCTGGTGTATCACGTCATTCCGAGTGAAGACTGCTGGGTCAACAGCTGATGGAGGTAGTGAGATCCCGTCACTTCGTTCATTAGTCAGCAATGTGATACTGTTTTGAAAAAAACACATTGGCCTTTTGCTATTGAGATAAATGGCATAGCTAGAAATATAAATGTCAGAGACTCGCATGACACAGCTGTGTTGTGGACACTCACATCCATATAAAGACATCTGTTGCGATGACAAGGGTCAATGGTGGACCGGTGGTGCAAGAGCAAAGTTGAGACTTTGAAAATGGAAACAAGAGAACTGGACGTCAAACATTGATTGAAGATCACTTCAAGATCAGCATTGACACATGGATTGGTTTGTTGTGCCAAGTTGAGTTAGCTGTACAGCACAGGAGGTTGGTGGCACCTTAATTGGGGAGGACAGGCTCATGGATAACAGCTGGAGTGGAA
This sequence comes from Oncorhynchus nerka, assembly GCF_034236695.1. Classification (NCBI taxonomy): domain Eukaryota; kingdom Metazoa; phylum Chordata; class Actinopteri; order Salmoniformes; family Salmonidae; genus Oncorhynchus; species Oncorhynchus nerka. The sequence continues at coordinate 21,629,765 of NC_088422.1, read as the reverse complement.
TGGAATCAAATGCATCACACATGATTTCCCTGTGTTGGATGCCATTCTATTCACACCGTTCAAGCCATTGTTCTGAGCTGTCCTCCCCTCAGCAGCCTCCACTGATGTAGAGGTCACTTGGCTGGATCAAATTCTTCATTCTAAGCTCATAGCCACTTAGCAAAACTTAGCTTTCAGCCATTACACCTTTTGTTTTAGATCTGTTTCTTTGAACATGGGCAGCACAGACTTTCCAATGTCTGATGTAGCCAGTAGAAGTCACGCTTCAGCACTTTTGGATTCATTGAAGGTTTATCTACTATCACATTATCTATTCGGTTGTTGTTGCTCAAATAGGTTTTCATTCGAAAAAACATGATACTGTATGTGTCTATTATGGAAATATAGTCTTCTAGAGAGGGAATGCTGTCTCAGAGCTGTAGTTTCTAGCTGAAATCAGAGCAGCGGTGCGTGGTGAAACGTGAGCGTGTCTCTCTTGGTGGGACGTCCCTCTTGCAGTGATAAATCTCTGTGGCCCTGATTCCTGCAGGCTACAGCTCTTCTCGGGCTCGGCCTCCGGCCACACCCTGACACAGTCAGCCCCACTTGGGAGACATCCAGACCTGTTTCACACAGTCATCATTAGGGCATAGAATTGTCAGGGACCTCAGTATATGATATAGAATTGTGAGAAAAGCAATACATATCGGCACCACATTATCATGATTATATGTATTTAGATTGTTTTGTTGTGGAAATTCTAAAGAGAGACTGTAGATTCTTCAAACAACTTTATTATAAGATTTGCAAAAATGGAGCAATCAACAATCACTCAAATAGTTCAGAGTTGAAAGCCCAACGAACAAAGTTGGCTCTCTCCTTTTATAGAAAGTACATCCTCTTATCTACGTGACAGTTAGCAGATGTGCAGAAACAGGGCTGGGGAACAGAGTTGCAATAAATAATTTGGCTCATCTGTACAGATCAAGATAGCTGATATCGCCACCATTCTCTGTTCCTCCGTGCAATTCCCACATAGCTAAATTCCTGCCGATTGTGGACACAGGAGGTCACATACTGTGGTCGAACCCAAATGGCTCATGAATTTGTACGCTCAGATATATGACTAAGTCACACAAGACAAGTTTGTATGAGTAAAAATTACTAGCATATAACAATGGACAATTATTGAAGTAAAAAAACACCATAGTATGTAATTAGTTTCCTCCAGTTTCCTCTCAATGGTTTTTTTTGGGGGGGGTTCTGGTGCGGGTCCGTGAATCCCCACCAGGATAATATTTATATAGAAGTACTGAAAGAAAGTTCTGGGGACTTTTTAAAAGGACATTCTACTCCAAAATGAATGAAATAAATGTATAAAATAATGAGCCCAATAACAAACATATTGGTACAATTATTTGTTTAAATTATTTTAACATATTGGACCATGGATATAATAACAAACATGTTTTATTGTCACATACACCAGATAGGTGCAGTTAAATTGGTTGTTTTACAGGGTCGGCCATAGTAGTAAAGCACCTCTGGCGCAAATCATGATTAAGTTCCTTGCTCAATGGCACATCGGCAGATTTTTCACCATGGTGGTTCGGGTATTTGCACCAGAAATCTTGCAGTTACTGTCCCAACGCTCTAACCGCTAGGCTGCCTGCCACCCTATCCATAGTGCCAACTAAAGTTTGGTGGACGAGGAATAATGGTCTGGGCCTGCTTTCCTGGTTCGAGTAAGGCCCATTAGTTCCAGTGAAGGGACATCTTAACGCTACAGCATACAATGACATTCTAGATGATTCTGTGCTTCCAACTTTGTGGCAACAGTCTGGGGAAGGCCCTTTCCTGTTTCAGCATGACAACGCCCTTTGCACAAAGCGAGGTCCATACAACAATGGTTTGTCGAGATCGGTGTGGGAGGACTTGACTGGTCTGCACAGAGCCCTAACCTCAACCCCATCGAACACCTTTGGGATGAATTGGAATGCCGACTGCGAGCCAGGTCTAATTGCCCAACATCAGTGCCCGACTTCACTAATGCTCTTGTGGTTGAATGGAAGCAAGTCCCCCAGCAATGTTCCAACATCTAGTGGAGGCTGTTATAGCAGCAAAGGGGGGGAACAACTCCATATTAATGCCCCATGATTTTGGAATGAGATGTTCAACGAGCACGTGCCCACACTCCTTTGGTCATGTGGGGGTGGCAGGGTAGCCTAGTGGTTAGAGCGTTGGACTAGTAACCGGAAGGTTGCAAGTTCAAACCCCCGAGCTTACAAGGTACAAATCTGTCGTTCTGCCCCTGAACAGGCAGTTAACCCTCTGTTCCTAGGCCGTCATTGAAAATAAAAATGTGTTCTTAACTGACTTGCCTAGTTAAATAAAGGTAAAATAAAATGTAGTGTATATAGGCTGAAGCATGGGTTGTCTATCTGCATGTATCCTATTGGGCTAATCACTCGGGGGGCTCTGATTCTCAGTGCTAGAGGCATCACTAAAGACCCCCTGGTTCAAATCCATGCTGTATTCACAACTGGCTGTGATTGGGAGTCCCATAGGGCTGCGCACAATTGTCCCAGCGTTGTCCGGGTTGGGCGGAGTAGGCCATCATTGTAAATAAGAGTGTGTTCTTAACTGGCTTGCCTAGTTAAATAAAATAATTAGCTAGATCCCAAATGTGATCTTTTGACTAGTTAGCATCCTATTGATTAATTTTATGTCCCAAAAAACTTGCATAAACACAGTCTATATTGCAGGCCTACCTGTTAGACTAAGTAGGGGTAACTCGCAACCCAGGGTAACATGCCCCCTGCCTGTACTTCTCACAGAAACCTCTTAATGTCACCATTTCTTCCCCCAACACTTTCCATTGTTGCCACTTCTCTTGCTCAACTTAAAATGTCATCTGTCTCATTATAATATAAGTCACTCCAAAACAGTCATTTTGAAGTAGGGTGGCTTTTTTAACCAAAAATATCCTATAATTGACCCATGTTACATTAGCCCCTCTCCCCTATGCACTCACAGAAAATTGCTGCGCAGTAACATGCTTACAAAGCTGCTGATAAAAACTGGGTTTAAAATAGTACATATTTAGGAGTTGAGAAATAAGAAAGTAGGAATGGAAAGCTGGGATCCTCTTTTTAACAAAGGCTGTTTTAAAACTGCTGTTTTCCCCGTAATTGCAAGAATTGTTGTGCATTGACTGCACGTTTCCCTCCCTATGGCATTCCTAACTTGAATGCGCCTCGAGAGGAATATTTATCTTGCATAGGTCGGCTTGTTGTTGTGTGTTCTAAGTAAATACTATAGATTTAAACTAGTCTACTATGGGGTAATCTGATTTTTCTATTCGTTACTCGTTTTGTTTGCCGACAATGTCAATGTGGACTGTTCAAGCATAAATATTTTTTCATGTTACATATTTTATAGGCGTGGTGGCAACAATTTTGCCGTGGTGCAGCACCAAAGATAAATGACTGGCTTGCTATTTCAAAAAGAAGATGGAGAACAAGCTATAGGAGGAAAAATAAGTGTTTTTCAAATCAAATCAAATCAAATTTTATTTGTCACATACACATGGTTAGCAGATGTTAATGCGAGTGTAGCGAAATGCTTGTGCTTCTAGTTCCGACAATGCAGTGATAACCAACAAGTAATCTAACTAACAATTCCAAAACTACTGTCTTATACACAGTGTAAGGGGATAAGGAATATGTACATAAGGATATATGAATGAGTGATGGTACAGAGCAGCATACAGTAGATGGTATCGAGTACAGTATATACATATGAGATGAGTATGTAGACAAAGTAAACAAAGTGGCATAGTTAAAGTGGCTAGTGATACATGTATTACATAAGGATGCAGTCGATGATGTATAGTACAGTATACACGTATGCATATGAGATGAATAATGTAGGGTAAGTAACATTATATAAGGTAGCATTGTTTAAAGTGGCTAGTGATATATTTACATCATTTCCCATCAATTCCCATTATTAAAGTGGCTGGAGTTGAGTCAGTGTCAATGACAGTGTGTTGGCAGCAGCCACTCAATGTTAGTGGTGGCTGTTTAACAGTCTGATGGCCTTGAGATAGAAGCTGTTTTTCAGTCTCTCGGTCCCAGCTTTGATGCACCTGTACTGACCTCGCCTTCTGGATGATAGCGGGGTGAACAGGCAGTGGTTCGGGTGGTTGATGTCCTTGATGATCTTTATGGCCTTCCTGTAACATCGGGTGGTGTAGGTGTCCTGGAGGGCAGGTAGTTTGCCCCCGGTGATGCGTTGTGCAGACCTCACTACCCTCTGGAGAGCCTTACGGTTGAGGGCGGAGCAGTTGCCGTACCAGGCGGTGATACAGCCCGCCAGGATGCTCTCGATTGTGCATCTGTAGAAGTTTGTGAGTGCTTTTGGTGACAAGCCGAATTTGTGTTTTTGCACAGGTACTGCCGATTAGCGCTAGCTAACGCTACCTAGCAATACTAAATCAATTTGCAGTCAAAGTATCGACGTGATATCGTCCAAAATAATATTGTGATATGGAACTGTATCCATCGGGAGGGAGAGCGAGATTGGAGGCAGTTGTCCTTTTATCTTTCTATCCATGCCTGGGTATTGTGCTCGCTGTCTGCATAGGAGGTGCTGTCTGCATGGCTGGAACGCAGTCTGGTCTGCCTGTCTGTCGTTCTGGGCTTGAATGCTGAGTGGATGCTGGGTAGTGTAGTAGCCTTCTAGGTCTAAACTTTTAGAGTGCAGGAGGAGGTGCCAAGAGCTGTGTTCTATCCTGGTCTGGTGGTTAGACTTGGGGGCGGTTAGCGTCAGTGTACTCCTGGCTGGTTGGGGGGATCCTACCTCTGAGGAAGATGGAATATAGATGCACCGAGAGACCTAGCCGCTTGGTGGAGCCTGCAGAGCGATCCACTTCCCCAGGTAAGGAATGGGACTGGGACTGAGACTGGGGGATGAGGAAGAAAAGTTCTACAGTTGTGCAGCCCCTGTAGTGCAGAACACCATTAGTTCTACCACAGCTACTGTAGCTACTGCTTTGAGCAGTTTGTGCAGCTAGGCTACTGTTCAATGGGACAAAGGTTTCTATAGAATCTGCAAATCTTGTATTTGCACAAAATAAAATCGCTACTCTGTTAATAAAAGAAAGTTGTGTAAAGTTTAACGGATTTCTGAAGTGTTTACGGTTCACCTTGCCAGCCAATATGTCAGTGTAAACCCCACTGTATTCTATTATCCTGTAGATTACTTCAATAACCAATAAAACCCTTGTATTGGTTATTTCTTGTGCAGATAACACAACATGAATACCATAATACTGGATAGGTAGTGCCCGTAATAGTTCCTTACTATCCTATTACAAGACTGTTACAGTAAAGCCATTGGCATGTCCGTCATCACATCAATAGTAGCATTTGATTTGAACCATTAAGTTTATTTTACTTGATGCATTTCTTTGATAGGTATTTGCATTCTTGTTTTGGTTTTCAAGATCAGCTGTGAGCTGTTGTTTTCTAAGAGCTTAAAAAGTCTAGTATGACAGAAATGTTTTTAGAGGTCACTTTTTCGCATAGCCACTGACTGTTGAAGTGTGTGCGTGTGTGTGTGCGTGTGTGTGCGCGAGTGTGTGTGTGTGCGCGCGCGCTGGGGCATAGATGAGAGACTGGTCCGGGTCTTGTGAAGTTGAATTATGCACCAGGGGGTCTGTGTGGGTGCACGTCTGGTCTGTGTGGGTGCACGTCTGGTCTGTGTATGCACATGTTTGAGCTCGTTGGCTGCCCCACTGCTGAAACCTGATTTGTGACGTGCCTTTATTTATGAGTCTATAAATCAGAGGGGGGATGTTTCACACTTTTCGTCTCCATATTCCCATTCATCCTGGTGTTCATAAGGTCCGCTCCATCAACCATTTATTGGTCCGGGTGGTGAGACTCTATTTGATGGGATATGAGCTGCCCTGGGTGCTGTTGACTGAGTTTTATAGGCCTTATTTTGTTTGCGTTCCTGGACTTTCTGTTGGTTTCTGTTGGTGCTGTTGGTCAGAGGGTATACATTAGGGCACACAAATTAGTTTTAGTTAGTGTTTTGAGCTTTTGCTCCGTTGGTTTTTAGTGTGTTTGTGTGTGTGAGTGAGACCCCCTCTAGTATTTTTACAAATTGTTGAGGAGCCGTCACGGAAAGGTTGCTGGAGTTTCTTGTCCATCCGTGTGGTTAGTGTTTCAGAGAGAATCTATGGCAGGCAGACCCATCATTGGGGAGGAAAATGTTGCTTATTTTGTTACGTTACAGCCTTATTCTAAAATGGATTAAATTCATATTTTTCCTCATCAATCTACACACAATACCCCATAATAACAAAGCGAAAACAGGTTTAAAAAGATACCTTATTTACATAAGTATTCAGACCCTTTGCTATGAGACTCGAAATTGAGCATCGGTGCATCCTGTTTCCATTGATCATCATTGAGATGTTTCTACAACTTGATTGGAGTCCACCTGTTGTATATTATTTTGATTTGACATGATTTGGAAAGGCACACCTGTCTATATAAGGTCCCACAGTTGACAGTGCATGTCAGAGCAAAAACCAAGCCATGAGGTCGAAGGAATTGTCTGTTGAGCTCCGAGACAGGATTGTGGCACAGAACTGGGGAAGGGTACCAAAAAATTTCTGCAGCATTGAAGGTCCCCAAGCACACAGTGCCCTCCCATCATTATTAAATGTAAGAAGTTTGGAACCACTAAGACTCTTCCTAGAGCTGGCCGCTTGCCCAAACTGAGCAATCGGGGGAGAAGGGCCTTGGTCAAGGAGGTGACCAAGAACCCGATGGTCACTCTGACAGAGTTCCTCTGTGTAGAAGGACAACCATCCCTGCAGCACTCCACCAACCAGGCCTTTATGATAGAGTGGCCAGACGGAAGCCAATCCTCAGTACAAGGCACATGACAGCCTGCTTGGAGTTTGCCCAAATCAAAGTTTATTTGTCACGTGCGCCGAATACAACAGGTGTAGGTAGACCTTACAGTGAAATGCTTACTTATAGACCCTAACCAACAGTGGTGCAATTTTTAAGTAAAAAAAATAGGTATTAGGTAAACAATAGATAAGTAAGGAACTTAAAAACGTCAGTAAAAAGACAGTGAATAATAACAGTAGCGAGGCTATGTACAGGCACCGGTTGGTCGGGCAAATTGAAATAGTATGTACATGTAGGTATGGTTAAAGTGACTATGCATAAATGATAAACAGAGTAGCAGTAGCGTAAAAGAGGGATTGGTGGGTGGCGGGACACAATGCAGATAGTCTGGGTAGCCAATGTGTGGGGGCACTGGTTAGTCGGGCTAATTTATGTAGTATGTACATGAATGTATAGTTAGTGACTATGCATACAATGGGGCAAAAAAGTATTTAGTCAGCCACCAATTGTGCAAGTTCTCCCACTTAAAAATATGAGAGAGGCCTGTAATTTTCATCATAGGTACACTTCAACTATGACAGACAAAATGAGAAAAAAAAAATCCAGAAAATCACATTGTAGGATTTTTAATGAATTTATTTGCAAATGATGGTGGAAAATAAGTATTTGGTCAATAACAAAAGTTTATCTCAATACTTTGTTATATACCCTTTGTTGGCAATGACAGAGGACAAACGTTTTCGGTAAGTCTTCACAAGGTTTTCACACACTGTTGCTGGTATATTGGCCCATTCCTCCATGCAGATCTCCTCTAGAGCAGTGATGTTTTGGGGCTGTTGCTGGGCAACACAGACTTTCAACTCCCTCCAAAGATTTTCTATGGGGGTGAGATCTGGAGACTGGCTAGGCCACTCCAGGACCTTGAAATGCTTCTTACGAAGCCACTCCTTCGTTGCCCGGGCGGTGTGTTTGGGATCATTGTCATGCTGAAAGACCCAGCCACGTTTCATCTTCAATGCCCTTGCTGATGGTAGGCTTTGTTACTTTGGTCCCAGCTCTCTGCAGGTCATTCACTAGATCCCCCCCCCCGTGTGGTTCTGGGATTTTTGCTCACCCTGTGGCGTCAAAATGATCACAAGAAAGGTGAGCAAAAATCCCAGAACCACACGGGGGATCTAGTGAATGACCTGCAGAGAGCTGGGACCAAAGTAACAAAGCCTACCATCAGCGTGGAGCCCCAGATCGAGGGAGATTATCAGTGGTTTTGTATGTCTTACATTTCCTAATAATTGCTCCCACAGTGGATTTCTTCAAACCAAGCTGCTTACCTATTGCAGATTCAGTCTTCCCAGCCTGGTGCAGGTCTACAATTTTGTTTCTGGTGTCCTTTGACAGCTCTTTGGTCTTGGCCATAGTGGAGTTTGGAGTGTGACTGAGGTTGTGGACAGGTGTCTTTTATACTGATAACAAGTTCAAACAGGTGCCATTAATACAGGTAACGAGTGGAGGACAGAGGAGCCTCTTAAAGAAGAAGTTACAGGTCTGTGAGAGCCAGAAATCTTGCTTGTTTGTAGTTGACCAAATACTTATTTTCTGCCATAATTTGCAAATAAATTCATTAAAAATCCTACAATGTGATTTTCTGGATTCTTTTTCTTCTCATTTTGTCTGTCATAGTTGAAGTGTACCTATGATGTAAGTTACAGGCCTCTCTCATCTTTTTAAGTGGGGAAACTGGCACTGGTGGCTGACTAAATACTTTTTTGCCCCACTGTATATGGTAAACAGAGATTAGCAGTTAGTTACTATGCATATATGGTAAACAGAGATTAGCAGCAGTGTAAAGAGGGGTTTGGGGACACACACACACACAATGCAAATAGTCCAGGTAACCATTTGATTACCTGTTCCGGAGTCTTATGGCTTGCGGGTAAAAGCTGTTGAGAAGCCTTTTGGTCCTAGACTTGGCGCTTCAGTACCGCTTGCCATGCGGTAGTAGAAAGAAATGTCTTTGACTGGGGTGGGTGGGGTCTTTGACAATTGTTATGGCCTTCCTCTGACACCGCCTGGTGTACAGGTCCTGGATGGCAGGCAGCTTAGCCCCTGTGATGTACTGGGCCGTACGCACTGTAGAACCTTTTGAGGACCGATACCAAATCTTTTTAGTTTCCCGAGGGGGAATAGGCTTTGTCGTGCCCTCTTTACGACTGTCTTGGTATGTTTGGACCATTCTCGTTTGTTGGTGATGTGGACACCAAGGAACTTGAAGCTCTCAACCTGCTCCACTACAGCCCTGTCGATGAGAATGGGGGCGTGCTCGGCCCTCCTTTTCCTGTAGTCCACAATCATCTCCTTAGTCACGGTCACGTTGAGGGATAGGTTGTTAATCTGGCACCGCCAGGTCTCTGACCACCTGTTGATGTGAGCCATGACCAGCCTTTCAAAGCACTTCATGGCTACAGACGTGAGTGCTACGGGTCTGTAGTCATTTAGGCAGGTTACCTTAGTGTTCTTGGGCACAGGGACTGTGGTGGTCTGCTTGAAACATGTTGGTATTACAGACTCAATCAGGGACATAATGAAAATGTCAGTGAAGACACCTGCCAGTTGGTCAGCACATGCCCGGAGCACACGTCCTGGTAATCCGTCTGGCCCCGCGGCCTTGTGAATGTTGACCTGTTTAAAAGTCTTACTCACGTCAGCTACTGAGAGCGTGATCACACAGTCGTCCGGAACAGCTGATGCTCTCATGCATGCCTCAGTGCTGCTTGCCTCGAAGCGAGCATAGAAGTGATTTAGCTCGTCTGGTAGGTTCGTGTCACTGGGCAGCTCGCAGCTGTGCTTCCCTTTGTAGTCTGTAATAGTTTGCAAGCCCTGCCATATAAGACGAGCGTCGGAGCCGGTGTAGTACGATTCAATCTTAGCCCTGTATTGGCTCTTTTCCTGTTTGATGGTTTGTTGGAGGGCTTAGCAAGATATCTCATAAGCTTCCGGGTTAGAGTCCCGCACCTTGAATGCTACAGCTCTACCCTTTAGCTCAGTGCGAATGCTGCCTGTAATCCATGGCTTCTGGTTGGGGTATGTACGTACAGTCACTGTGAGGATGGCGTCCTCAATGCACTTATTGATAAAGCCAGTGATTGATGTGGTGTACTCCTCAATGCAATCTGAAGAATCCTGGAACATGCTCCAGTCTGTGATAGCAAAACAGTCCTGTAGTTTAGCATCTCGTTCATCTGACCACTTTTTTATAGACAAGTCACTCGTGCTTCCTGTTTTAATTTTAGCTTGTAAGCAGGAATCAGGAGGATAGAATTGTGGTCAGATTTACAAAATGGAGGGTGAGTGAGAGCTTTGTACGCATCTCTATGTGTGGAGTACAGGTGATCTAGATTTTTTTTTCCTCTGGTTGCGCATTTAACATGTTGATAGAAATGAGGTAAAACTGATTTAAGTTTCCCTGCCTTAAATTCCCCGGCCACTAGGAGCGCCGCCTCTGGGTGAGCGGTTTGCTTATTAGTGCCAGCATCCGTCTGTGGTGGTAGATAAACAGCCACGAAAAGTTAGGATGAAAACTCAATTGGCAAATAGTGTGGTCTACAGTTTATCATAAGAGAAAAATGTAGATACTTCCTTAGATTTCGTGCACAAGCCGTTTACAAATATGCACAACCCCCCCCTTGTCTTACCGGAGTGCGCCGTTCTATCTAGCTGGTGCAGTGTATATCCTGCTAGCTGAATATCCATGTCATCAGCCGCGATTCCATGAAAAAATGGCACCTAAAGGACTCTCAGGCCATGACAAACAAGATTCTCTGGTCTGATGAAACCAAGATTAAACTCTTTGGCCTGAATGCGAAGCGCCACTTCTGGAGGAAACCAGGCACCGCTCATCACCTGGCCAATACCATCCCTATGGTGAAGCATGGTGGTGGCAGCAACATGCTGTAGGGATGTTTTTCAGCGGCGGAACTGGGAGACTAGTCAAGATTGAGGGAAAGATGAACAGTGCAAAGTACAGAGGACCTCCGACTGGGGCGAAGGTTCACCTTCCAACAGGACAATGACCCTAAGCACACAGCCAATACAATGCAGGAGTGGCTTTGGGACAAGACTCTGAATGTCTTTGGGTGGACCAGCCAGAGCCTGGAGTTGAACCTGATCGAACATCTCTGGAGAGACATGAAAATAGTTGTGCATCGATGCTCCCCATCCGACCTGACCGAGCTTGAGAGGATCTGCAGGGAAAAATGGGAGAAACTCCCCAAATACAGGTGTGCCAAGCTTGTAGCATTATACCCAAGAACTTGAGGCTGTAATCGCTGCCTAAGGTGCTTCAACAAAGTACTGAGTAAAGGGTCTATTTCAGTTATTTATTTATTTTTGCACAAATTTCTAAAAACCTTTTCTTGCTTTGACATTATGGGGTCTTGTGTGTAGATTGATGAGGGGGGGGAAAACTATTTTAAGGCTGTCATTTTAAGGCTGTAACATAACAAGATGTGGTAAAAGTAAAGGGGTCTGAATTATGCACCGAAGGTACTGAATGTTATTTTTTATCTTTGCTTATACACTACTACTCACTTTCACGTGAATTCTGATATTTGATTAAGAAATGGCATGGTAAAAAGGCCAGCATGATGATGATGATGATGATTGATTATTTGTACTACAGTAGCCTATTTGTAAACGCTAACATAGTGGAGGGAAATGTAATGTAACTAAGGTCCCTGTTTGTGTTACAGAGAAGACACGGAAGGAGATCGTGTCCAAGGGCTCCAGTGGCATGGAGGTTATCCTGGCGACTTTGGAGGTGAGTTCCCGCCACATTCCACTATAGAGTTAAGTTAAGTGCCAAAAATCGAGCTCACATGTCACTAATTTAACTCCATATTCCGCTACTGTACAATACCACAACATAATAAGGAGAGGGAATAAAGAGACTAACACATTCATAACAAGGAATATTGTGTTGGCGTTGCTATTTCCTTTTCAGTTGGCCTTTTTTAGCACTTGTCCAGCAGGTATGGTGGATGCGTAACCAGGCCAGTACTGTACAGCTTGGTTCAGTAGTGTGAAAAGGGTACAACTCAGTTATAACAATAACTATCAACTACGGCTGGGCGGTATGGGTTTTTACTTTACCTTCTGTAACGGTATTTGAATGTTTGGTTTGTTCAATGGGATACACCATGTGTAATGTTAATTTTTATAGTTTATTTCGCTACTTGAGTCATCTTTCTCCGCTCTACTAACCACACAGACCTAGCCACGCCCCCTGTCACTCAAGGAGTGCATTTGATGTTTCTCAACCACAAGGCACTTGCGTTCAGTCTGCATGGTCAATGCAGCACATACAACAATGTTGATGACAACAATGCTGTTTTCACTTAGCTTCTTCATATAATTCCACTAGGGTTCTATAATGACATTATTAGTTTGTGTTTCTTACATCAGCAAACAGCTAGTTTCTCTTTTCATAGCATGTTGCCCTAAATCTTGTGAGACGCTAATTGATAGATGCTAATAGCTAGCTAGCTAATAAATGTACTGAGTAAGAGCAAACGTAGCAAGCTAATACAGCCTGATAATACCAGTGATAGTGTAGACCTAAATCAGCATGTTGTTTGTGCAACAGTATCTTCTAAATCAAAGAGGATTATGTAAAGCAAGAATATGTTAGCTACATGAAGTAGATAAGAGAACTTGCAATATAGCCAAAGCTTATAGGGTCCCCTAGGAAACACTTATCAACACTTTAGTTCCTACCATGTCACAATTACTCTTCCCTGGCATTTTAATTCATTGTCTCAAACGACACTGTATTCAAAGTGCCTGTATTCAAACGACACTGTATTCAAATGACACTGTATCCAAAATAGTCATTCTATTTCCATGATTCCAATAGTTTTTCCCTAATTCACAAGTCAAATCGCAATTGCAACATTTGGTTAAAAATAAGTCCTAGATTATTTGCCTATATAGTGCAGCCCTACGTGGCAGTGCGGAAGTTATCTCAATTGAGTAGTGGTGTAAAGACTTAAATAGTACTTGAAAGTATTTTTTACTTAATTATTTTTTTTTTGGTATCTGTACTTTACTTTTTTAAAAACATTTTTACAACTTTTACTTCACTACATACCTAAAGAAAATACTGTACTTTTTACATGATTTTGACCATTTCTCCTGACACCTAAAAGTACTCATTACATTTTGAATGCTTAGTGGGACAGGAAAATGGTCCAATTCACACACTTGTCAAGAGAACATCCCTGGTCATCTACTGCCTCTGAGGACTCACTAAACACAAATGCGTTGTTTGTAACTGATGTCTTAGTGTTGGAGTGTGCGCCTGGGTATCCGTACATTTAAAAAACAAGAACATTGTGCCGTCTGGTTTGCTTAATATAAGGAATTTGAAATTATTTATACTTTTACTTTTGATACTTAAGTATATTTAAAGCCAAATACTTTTAGATATTTACTCAAGTAGTATTTTACTGGGTGACTTTTACTTGAGTCATTTTCTATTAACGTATCTTTATTTTTACTCAAGTATGACAATTGGGTATTTTTCCACCACTGCAATTGAATGCAGGAAATGCAGAAATTATAAAAGTGCTGCAATTTGTTTTGGTTGAAGTTGACTTGAACAGTATATAACAATCAGAATGGAGAAAGACTCATTGATATCACTTAGAATGTCTGTGTCGCCACCCTAGGATCACTCACTACTCATAAAGCAAATGTATAACTTTTATTATTCAAAAACGAAAAATACCATCATACCGTCCATTTTTTTTTTTAAATACCATGATATAATATTTTGGCCATATCGCCCAGCCCTACTATCAAGATCATGGTATCCTAAAAGTATTGGAAATAATTGTCCTCCCGAGATGCAGTTTACATAGCACACACTTGGTTTTGGCAATGGCTTCTAAATCTCCCTGTCTAGTTATATCTCCCTATGTCTTTATATACCACTTGATGACAGATCAATTTATGAGTTGGGGAAAAGCCATTACTATTTGTAGAGACTGAAACCTAAGTGAGACGGTTTGTGTGTATGTGGAGATTTGGTGGTGTGTGCATGAATGGCTGTGTGTCTGTCTGTGTGTGCACATACAAATGTGTTTGTCCATGCTCACGTGTTATTGAGTGTGTTGGTAATACCCAGCATGCTCTCTGTTTTTGATAGAACACACAGGATCTGCAATCTATCCTGAACATTTTGTACATTCTGAATGAGCTGTTAACCGTGGGTAAGTGGTAACCGCTCTGTAATTGGGTAATGGGGGCAAACGGTGTTCTGTTTGAGTGTCCTGATCTCTGATTTGACAAGTGTCAATTGTCTTGGGTGGAAACAGTGCTTTGATTGGGTAGGTTTTGTTTTCACGCAGACCATCTAAGAAAATGTAGACTCATTTCAACTAGTGTAGATTGTCAAGTTGTAGAAATTTGGAACCTGTTCACACAAAATCTGAGACTGATCAAGAATCTTTCAAAAAAATGTAAACAGGATTTTGTTGGTTATCTTTTTTTCCCCAGTCACACTGCCAGACCAATGGAATCCAGTTGAGATCAGACTAGATTTTCTCACATGGTTTGTGTGAACACTGCTCAATAACAGCTGAACTGATAGGTTGGTTTTGTGGAAACTGATGGGGATTATTTGACTTGTGAAAATTTAAATGGTGATTGATCAATTTGTGGAGGCTGTAGTAATGTGTGTGTGTGTGTGTCTCTCTCTGTCCCAGGTGGGGGTCGCAGGATTGGTGTGTTTGTGTCCAAGGGTGGCACAGGCATCTTGCTGCAGCTGGTCATCAGTGCCAGTAAAGAGTCTCCCCCTAGTGAGGAGGTCATGCTGCAGCTCCACTCAGTCCTGGCCAAGGTTGGACCAAAAGGTAATACACACTCTGTATGTTAAGGTACTCTATCGCTGTACCAGGAGCCCCAACATTGTCATTCAAACTTCTACCATAAACTAAATCCATACCAATTTTAGCATGTACACATCTTCACGTCTGTCTTTCTCCAGACAGGAAATTTGGTGTGAAAGCCCGTCTGAACGGAGCTCTGAACGTCACTGTGAACCTGCTCAAACAAAACCTGCAGAACTACAAGCTGCTGCTGCCCTGTCTGCTGGTTCTACAGGTCTACTCCTCCAACAGTGAGTCTGACCTTACATACTGTAGGAACCATACATCTGACTGACAGTTACTAACCCAACCTGCTGTTGCCATAGGAACCATACATCTGACAGTTACAAACCCAGCCTATTGTAGTATGACTTCAACTACAGCCAACTACTGTCTGGTGGTATTGTTGAGGGCATTGAGGTTTGTCTGCCTTCAGCTGTGAATGCTGTGTCCCTGGGGAAGAATGGAGTGGTGGAGCTCATGTTCAAAATCATTGGACCCTACAGCAAAAAGAACACCAGTCTGCTGAAGTAAGTGGCGTGGGTATGTGTTGAGGATGAATGGTGTGGGTGCTGCTGTTTTTGACCCTTCTCTGGCTGTCTTTTACTCAACAGAGTATCCCTGGACACACTGGGGGCCTTGCTCAAATCCAGTAAGTGTCTCTCTCTCTTCCCCCGTTCTCTCGCTCTGCAGTGTTTAGGACAATGTCCTGTCATGGTTCTTCAATAACAGTGCTATTGTCAGTGGCTATTATCAACCAGTCTCTCTCTCTCTCCATCCCTCTCCCCCTCCCTCCCTGTCTCTCCTTACATCCTTCCCTTGCCCACTTCCTCACCCCTCCCTCCCTCCCTCCCTCCCTCCCTCCCTCCCTTCCTTCCTTCCTTCCTTCCTTCCTTCCTTCCTTCCTTCCTTCCTTCCTTCCTTCCTTCCTTCCTTCCTTCCTCCCTCCCTCCCTCCCTCCCTCCCTCTCTCCCTCTCTCCCTCTCTCCCTCTCTCCCTCTCTCCCTCCCTCTACATCCCTCAGAGACGAATGCCCAGCGGGCGGTGGTCCATGTGCCCGTCCTGCTGTACATCTATCAGGATTGGCACCGCAACGACACGCGCCACCGCCACATACTCATCCGCAAGGGCATCCTGGGCTGCCTGAAGAACATCACCAACATCAAGCTGGGCCGCAAGGCCTTCATCGACGCTGACGGGATGAGGATCCTCTATAACACCTCCACTGTGAGTAGGGTGACAACATTACCAAAACCTGAGCTCAGTCTCAGCCACCCTCTATGTTCCTAGCTTTATCCCCAATGCTGTCTCGCCTTTTACATTACACCAAAACGGATGATTATGGTGGTGATGATGGTGAATATTAATATTAATGATGGTGATGTGTTGTTTTTAGGAGTGCCTGCCAGTGAGGACTCTGGACCCTCTGATCAACACCTCCAGCCTCATCATGAGGAAGTGCTTCCCCAAGAACCGCCTCCCTCTGCCCACCATCAAGAGTGTCTTCCACCACCAGCTGCTTCGTGTACCCGCAGGAGGGCCAGTCGCTCAGCTCTACAACCAGCCACTGGGGAGTGAGGCTCACACACAGACACACACATTCTACACTCACAATACTTGCAAGCCACTTAAATCACCCCAATGGTCATTGCACACAGTTAACTCTCACGCTCCACACGTCCATTTCAGGAGGACCCATTTACCAGTTCTACACCAAGCCCCCATGGGGTAAGACTTGTCACAATAAATAGCAGCAGCCTAACCACTACTGACTCTCAAACTCCTCAGTCTGTCACACTGCTAACAGTATAATACACCCTGTCCTACATCAAGGATCTGTAACTCGTGAACTTTCACACTACTTAGTTGTTCATTGACGTCACCTCACTCAACAAGCCAATCAAGACACCAGCTCTCTCTCATCTCACTCCTGGCTACTTATTCTCAGTCACCTTTCTCTAGTGCACAATCCAACCAACCAATCAGAAATCATAAATATCATCTTTAGCATTTTTAAATGTTATTTAACCCTTTATTTAACTAAGCATTGAGCATTGTTCATCCTTTGCTTATTAATGAACTTAAGATTGTCTTTGTTTTTTGGAAACGCTACCCCCTGTAACCAGTCAGGTTACGCCTTAATCTTGGGCTCAATTCAGGAAGGAAACTGAAAGTAAACTATAATGTATGTTTTACTTCCTGACTGATTAGAAATGTAATTGGTGCTAACCCTGCCTGTTTCCCTGTGTGTGCTTGCCAGTGGATGATGTGGTGGACGAGAGTGACAATAATGAGGATGCAGAGGCTGAGAATGACATGGAGAACGAGGTGGAGGAGAAGGACCACCACGCTGGGGTACAGTGACCATGACCACAGCCTTTTAATTTAAACCGCACCTTGTTTGACTGACCTCAGAATGACCACAAGAAAGGTTACACTGCAGTGACCAGACTGACAGACGTAATATGCAAACATATATACTGACCACAACCACAACTGCTCTCTCTCTCTCTCTCTCTCAATTCAATTCAATTCAAGGGCTTTATTGGCATGGGAAACATGTGTTAACATTGCCAAAGCAAGTGAGGTAGACAACATACAAAGTGAATATATAAAGTGAAAAACAACAAAAATTAACAGTAAACATTACACATACAGAAGTTTCAAAACAGTAAAGACATTACAAATATTATTATATTTATACAATGTACAAATAGTTAAAGGACACAAGATAAAATGAATAAACATAAATATGGGTTGTATTTACAATGGTGTTTGTTCTTCACTGGTTGCCCTTTTCTCGTGGCAACAGGTCACAAATATTGCTGCTGTGATGGCACACTGTGGAATTTCACCCAAAAGATATGGGAGTTTTTCAAAATTGGATTTGTTTTCAAATTCTTTGTGGATCTGTGTAATCTGGGGGAAATATGTCTCTCTAATATGGTCATACATTGGGCAGGAGGTTAGGAAGTGCAGCTCAGTTTCCACCTCATTTTGTGGGCAGTGAGCACATAGCCTGTCTTCTCTTGAGAGCCATGTCTGCCTACGGCGGCCTTTCTCAATAGCAAGGCTATGCTCACTGAGTCTGTACATAGTCAAAGCTTTCCTTAATTTTAGGTCAGTCACAGTGGTCAGGTATTCTGCCGCTGTGTACTCTCTGTGTAGGGCCAAATAGCATTCTAGTTTGCTCTGTTTTTTTGTTAATTCTTTCCAATGTGTTAAGTAATTATCTTTTTGTTTTCTCATGATTTGGTTGGGTCTAATTGTGCTGTTGTCCTCTCTCTCTCTCTCTCTCTCTCTCTCTCTCTGCCTGTCTGTGGGTTGTCTCTCTTCTCTCTCTCTCTCTGCCTGTCTGTGGGTTGTCTCTCTTCTCTCTCTCTCTCTCTGCCTGTCTGTGGGTTGTCTCTCTCTCTCTCTCTCTCTGCCTGTCTGTGGGTTGTCTCTCTTCTCTCGCTCTCTTTCTCTCTGCCTGTCTGTGGGTTGTCTCTCTTCTCTCTCTCTCTCTCTCTGCCTGTCTGTGGGTTGTCTCTCTTCTCTCTCTCTCTCTCTCTCTCTGCCTGTCTGTGGGTTGTCTCTCTTCTCTCTCTCTCTCTCTCTCTCTGCCTGTCTGTGGGTTGTCTCTCTCTCTCTCTCTCTGCCTGTCTATGGGTTGTCTCTCTTCTCTCTCTCTCTCTGCCTGTCTGTGGGTTGTCTCTCTTCTCTCTCTCTCTCTCTCTCTGCCTGTCTGTGGGTTGTCTCTCTTCTCTCTGTCTCTCTGCCTGTCTGTGGGTTGTCTCTCTTCTCGCTCTCTCTCTCTCTCTGCCTGTCTTTGGGTTGTCTCTTTTCTCTCTCTCTCTCTGCCTGTCTGTGGGTTGTCTCTCTTCTCTCTCTCTCGCTCTCTCTCTGCCTGTCAGTGGGTTGTCTCTCTTCTCTCTCTCTCTCTCTCTCTCTCGCTCTCTCTCTGCCTGTCAGTGGGTTGTCTCTTTTCTCTCTCTCTCTCTCTCTCTCTCTCTCTGCCTGTCTGTGGGTTGTCTCTCTTCTCTCTCTCTCTCTCTCTCGCTCTCTCTCTGCCTGTCTGTGGGTTGTCTCTCTTTCTCTCTCTGGTTGAAGTAAAAACAATCTAATACAGGGTTTTCTATTGGGATCCTGTTCCTGCTTTTTCAGCTGTTTGATGATGATGTTTTCCCCTCTGCAGAATGATGACATAGAAACGGACATCAATAAACTGAGACCCAAAGAGACCCATAGCAGGCCGTTTGAAGAGCTGAAGATCTATGAGAGATTCTTTATGGAGCTCTCAGAGGATTTCCAGGTAATGCAGTACACCTTTGTGTCTTTGGTTTAATAATAGTATTTTTGGGGATGTTTTTATATTTCCGGTATACACTTGTACTAGTGTGACTGCCAGTGACCCCATTGTCCAGTGCCCCTGAAGCAATTGGGTATTGAACCAGTGACCTTTTGGTTCCTGGCCCAACACGCTAACCTCGAGTCTACCTGCCCCCGACATTTTCAACATTCCATCTTAAAACTTACAGAAGTGTGTTTTTAACCTGGGGACCACACTGTGGTAAGTGATAAGAAAGCTGCCTGAAGTCCAATTTCCTTTGTGTCTATGCAGGTGTTTAACTTTGACAACCCAAAGAAAGGTGTGACGGCCACCCCAGCAGCTCCCAAGTCTCACCGCCCAATCATCGTTCCCACCACCCAGGCCCTGCCCCCGAAAAACCCCACTGAGTGCCCCCATCCGGCCCCAGTCCCTGCCCTGGACCTTGACACCATCAACATCACCAAGGACCAAGATGGCTGCGGTGACCACACCCACAGCCGACCCCACCCTGGGGCGGGGCTGGAGCAGGAGCTGGTGCAGGGACTGGAGCGGGTGGCCCTGGATGGGGCTGGACCTCAGGTGGGAGGAGGAGGGGGAAACAAGCACAAAAGACAGCCCCCAATACTGGCTGGGGGTGTGGCTGCCCGACTGGGGGGAGAAGGTGAGGAGATGTTAGCGGAGGACTGGGCTGAGGAGGAGGAGAGCAGCGAGGAGGGAGTGCTGCATGTGCCAGACACGGCCTTGCTCCTGCCACTCCACGACCCTGACCTGTACGTGGAGATGGTGAAGAGCACAAGCTCTGTGCCACAGTTTTCTGAGGTGGCCTACCCAGACTACTTTGGCCATGTGGCGCCCACCTCCCGAGAACACATCCTGGAGAGGGTCTACGGCGTGCAGAGGTGAGACCCCTAGACACTGATCTAGGATCTATATGACTGCCCCCTCCCCCCCGTTGTCTTACTGCTTCTGTTGTGTGATGATGATGATGTCACTCAGTCCTCTGCCCCCCTTCAGGACTAAGATCTTCCAGGACATTGAGAGGCTGATCCACCCCAACGACATCCTGGATAAGGTGGTCTACGACTTGGACATACAGAGGTGAGCACCATCGTCCGTCCAGGGAATTGTGTGTGTGTGTGTGTGTGTGTGTGTGTGTGTGTGTGTCTCACGGTGTGGGCCCTGTGTGTTTCAGTTGTCCAGTGGTTGACGGCGGCGAATCTCTGAAGTTCAACTCTCAGTTTGAGTCTGGCAACCTGAGGAAAGCAGTTCAAGTCAGAAAGTGAGTGTTGTGTCCCATTGTTACATAAACTGGGATAAAATAAAAAAATAAAAATTAATGTAGACCGTTTAGTCATACCTGTATACGGGTTCAAAAAGGCAGATTTGGACACTAAAAGTTTGAACGTAGTGGCTGTCATTACACTGGGGTCTAGCGTTTCCAGAGCTCTTGCTCTGCGCTTCACAGTGTGGGTTTTCACTGACAGCCATTCTGAACTTGAGCAACGAGCGCGACAAGATGATTCTCTGATCACTCATGCTAATTGGGAAACCTTTGCTCATTTTTTGTTGTCAGAGGGGAAATGCTGTAAATTATGATGACTATGTATTTTGAAAGATGAGACGCAAGCCAAACACCCATGAGTCCAAATATGCTCTTCTCATTTCCATCTCATAAAACTCATGTCCTATACAGTGTCAATGTTTATGATCACTGTATTTGATGTACAGTTACAAGACAACATGCCGTCATACACTGGGTTGTTCTGAACAGAATGAGTCTATGTTTGATGTACAGTTACAAGACAACATGCCGTCATACACTGGGTTGTTCTGAACAGAATGAGTCTATGTTTGATGTACAGTTACAAGACAACATGCCGTCATACACTGGGTTGTTCTGAACAGAATGAGTCTATGTTTGATGTACAGTTACAAGACAACATGCCGTCATACACTGGGTTGTTCTGAACAGAATGAGTCTATGTTTGATGTACAGTTACAAGACAACATGCCGTCATACACTGGGTTGTTCTGAACAGAATGAGTCTATGTTTGATGTACAGTTACAAGACAACATGCCGTCATACACTGGGTTGTTCTGAACAGAATGAGTCTATGTTTGATGTACAGTTACAAGACAACATGCCGTCATACACTGGGTTGTTCTGAACAGAATGAGTCTATGTTTGATGTACAGTTACAAGACAACATGCCGTCATACACTGGGTTGTTCTGAACAGAATGAGTCTATGTTTGATGTACAGTTACAAGACAACATGCCGTCATACACTGGGTTGTTCTGAACAGAATGAGTCTATGTTTGATGTACAGTTACAAGACAACATGCCGTCATACACTGGGTTGTTCTGAACAGAATGAGTCTATGTTTGATGTACAGTTACAAGACAACATGCCGTCATACACTGGGTTGTTCTGAACAGAATGAGTCTATGTTTGATGTACAGTTACAAGACAACATGCCGTCATACACTGGGTTGTTCTGAACAGAATGAGTCTATGTTTGATGTACAGTTACAAGACAACATGCCGTCATACACTGGGTTGTTCTGAACAGAATGAGTCTATGTTTGATGTACAGTTACAAGACAACATGCCGTCATACACTGGGTTGTTCTGAACAGAATGAGTTTATGTTTGATGTACAGTTACAAGACAACATGCCGTCATACACTGGGTTGTTCTGAACAGAATGAGTCTATGTTTGATGTACAGTTACAAGACAACATGCCGTCATACACTGGGCTGTTCTGAACAGAATGAGTCTATGTTTGATGTACAGTTACAAGACAACATGCCGTCATACACTGGGTTGTTCTGAACAGAATGAGTTTATGTTTGATGTACAGTTACAAGACAACATGCCGTCATACACTGGGTTGTTCTGAACAGAATGAGTCTATGTTTGATGTACAGTTACAAGACAACATGCCGTCATACACTGGGTTGTTCTGAACAGAATGAGTCTATGTTTGATGTACAGTTACAAGACAACATGCCGTCATACACTGGGTTGTTCTGAACAGAATGAGTCTATGTTTGATGTACAGTTACAAGACAACATGCCGTCATACACTGGGTTGTTCTGAACAGAATGAGTCTATGTTTGATGTACAGTTACAAGACAACATGCCGTCATACACTGGGTTGTTCTGAACAGAATGAGTCTATGTTTGATGTACAGTTACAAGACAACATGCCGTCATACACTGGGTTGTTCTGAACAGAATGAGTCTATGTTTGATGTACAGTTACAAGACAACATGCCGTCATACACTGGGTTGTTCTGAACAGAATGAGTTTATGTTTGATGTACAGTTACAAGACAACATGCCGTCATACACTGGGTTGTTCTGAACAGAATGAGTCTATGTTTGATGTACAGTTACAAGACAACATGCCGTCATACACTGGGTTGTTCTGAACAGAATGAGTCTATGTTTGATGTACAGTTACAAGACAACATGCCGTCATACACTGGGTTGTTCTGAACAGAATGAGTCTATGTTTGATGTACAGTTACAAGACAACATGCCGTCATACACTGGGTTGTTCTGAACAGAATGAGTCTATGTTTGATGTACAGTTACAAGACAACATGCCGTCATACACTGGGTTGTTCTGAACAGAATGAGTTTATGTTTGATGTACAGTTACAAGACAACATGCCGTCATACACTGGGTTGTTCTGAACAGAATGAGTCTATGTTTGATGTACAGTTACAAGACAACATGCCGTCATACACTGGGTTGTTCTGAACAGAATGAGTCTATGTTTGATGTACAGTTACAAGACAACATGCCGTCATACACTGGGTTGTTCTGAACAGAATGAGTTTATGTTTGATGTACAGTTACAAGACAACATGCCGTCATACACTGGGTTGTTCTGAACAGAATGAGTTTATGTTTTTTATTGTGAAGAAGATTTGCTGCGACACACACACCTGAATGCACTCAGGACTCCTTTCTTTTTTGGGTGTGCTCATTTTTTACAATTCAAAGCATCCACATACAAACGACAACATACAGATGTACATAAGCATCCCCAATATCACCTCTTCCCAGATCCACCTGCTCACACCCCCATCTCCAGCCCGCATCACTTTCCGCCACATGGCCTGAAACTACACCATTTTGTTTCTTTCCGTCGCACACGCACTTTCAACATTTAGATCATTTAAACATGACTCCTTTCTATTCACACTAAAATGATCTGTTTCTCTGAATTACCTTGCGAAAGCCTAAAACTGTAATATCGTATTTTGTAATTTAGCTAGTCATGTTGGCAATAGACCCTTTTCCAGTACACAACCCGCTGACGTCAGGTACAGATACCCGTGACTCTTGGAGGCTGTAAGAAAAAGCCATCGCCAGCTGCGCCCATTCAACATCGCCTAGATCTATGTTTTTATTACTTCTAAACTAAATCACTTTTTGGGGTTTCTCATATGCTTACAGTGATGTTTTAATTCTTGCTTGAACAGTCACTTAGATTATATTTGTTTGTGGTCTTTGCAAAATAACAATTTTGGATGCTGCAGTTGTTAGCTAGAATGCTAACCCTCATTGATATAGGCTGTAGCAAAAGCTAGCCAAAGAGCCATTTTACTGCTTGAAGTTTAAATGTTTTTTAAGTATAATGCAGATGATTTGCGATGATGACGCAAACATTATATTAAGCAGGACATTCATACAAGCCTTAAAATCCCATTTATAATTCAACATGTAAATGGAGGCTTTTTTGCTGGCATTCTATAAGAACTTCCCCTTGTTCTGCCACTAACTTGTGGCAATGTTTGCAAACACAGGAAGGGGTCGATAGAACTAGCTTTCAAATCATGCCCACCTGACCAGGATTTGTATAGTGTTTTGGATTGCGTCAACAACCACAGTAATTGTGTGACGGTTGGGATGTAGGGTTGTGTTCAAAACAACTACAAGTGTGCTTGCTCGAGTTCCTCAATGGTATATCTAGCAGAGCTACAAATAATAATAGTACCGTATAGTTGAAGACTCTTTCAGTCATAAGTGCAGAACTGTGTACACGTTGGAGAAGTGTGTGTCCACTTGGAGACACAAGTTACTCCGCTCACTTAAACCCTTGTCATTGTTTTGTCTCATGTTGCACCTAACCCACATTATCCAGAAATATTCTTATCATGTTACTGAATGTATCCAGAGTATTTTCAGATTTCGTTATCAACAAATGCGGTAAAGTACAGTAAATGTGAAATGCACATAAAATCAACCGTGTGATATTTGGATTCAGTCTTGTCAGGTGAACTGTTGTTGTTGATACTCACCTTTGGTCTAATCATTTTTCTACGGTCTCCAAACTGTTCCTTTTCAATTGCTACCATGGTTATGCATATGCTTCTCATATTTCTTAATTTTGCCCTGTCCATATAGGCCAATTCCCACAACTGTAAAGAGTTAATTAAATGTTTTAAAAAGTAGTAGTTGTTGTATTCAATGGTCTTTGCCCACATGTCTGGGTCATTTGGTTTGCGTCAAGGTTGAGCTGATGTGATCTGTGTGTGTTCCAGGTTTGAGTACGACCTGGTCCTAAACTCCGACATCAACAGTAACCACTACCACCAGTGGTTCTACTTTGAGGTGAGCGGCATGCGCGTGGGAGCCCCCTATCGCTTCAACATCATCAACTGTGAAAAGTCAAACAGCCAGTTCAACTACGGTAAGTGACTGACTGACTCACTGACTTGGTCATTTTTGTTGCATTATTTAGTCAATGATGTTTGGCAAAGCTTCTGTGTTTCGAAAGAAATGCTAGTTCAGTTTTCTGTGTGTATGGTATTAACATCTCCTTGGTACTGTCTTCAGGTATGCAGGTTCTGATGTACTCTGTACAGGAGGCCATTAGCGGCAGGCCCCGTTGGGTTCGCACCGGAACGGACATATGTTACTACAAGTAGGTGTGACTGTCCTCCCTCACCCCGCCAGCAGAGGCAGTAATCACACAGCCCACCGGACAAGTAGTGTACCTGTCAGGAGAAATGAGCCCCGTTCCAATACTTTAGAAATGCATCCTTCCGACCTGTACCTTGAAGTAACCCCAGATCTAAATTGATTAGTGTGGTGAAAGTAATAGGGTTGTAACTTTGCTTTCACTTATAAACTCAGCAAAAAAAGAAACGTCCCTTTTTCAGGACCCAGTCTTTCAAAGATCATTCGTAAAAATCCAAATAACTTCACAGATCTTCATTGTAAAAGGTTTAAACACTGTTTCCCATGCTTGTTCAATGAACCATAAACAATTAATGAACATGCTCCTGTGGAAGGTCGTTAAGACACTAACAGCTTACAGACAGTAGGCAATTAAGGTCACAGTTATGTAAACTAAGGACACTAAAGAGGCCTTTCTACTGACTCTGAAAAACCCTGAAAGATGCCCAGATTCCCTGCTCATCTGCGTGAACATGCCTTAGGCATGCTGCAAGGAGGCATGAGGACTGCAGCTGTGGCCAGGGCAATAAATTGCAATGTTCGTACTGTGAAATGCCTAAGACGGTGCTACAGGGAGACAGGACGGACAGCTGATCGTCCTCGCAGTGGCAGACCACGTGTAACAACACCTGCACAGGATCGGTACATCCGAACATCACCCCTGCGGGACAGGTACAGGATGCGACGGTGCTACAGGGAGACAGGACGGACAGCTGATCGTCCTCGCAGTGGCAGACCACGTGTAACAACACCTGCACAGGTTCGGTATATCCGAACATCACACCTGCGGGACAGGTACAGGATGGCAACAACAACTGCCCGAGTTACACCAGGAACGCACAATCCCTTCATCAGTGCTCAGACTGTCCGCAATAGGCTGAGGGAGGCTGGACTGAGGGCTTGTAGGCCTGTAGTAAGGCAGGTCCTCACCAGACATCTCCGGCAACATCGCCTATGGGCACAAACCCACCGTCATTGGACCAGACAGGACTGGCAATAAGTACTCTTCAATGACGAGTCACGGTTTTGTCTCACCAGGGATGATGGTCGGATCCGCGTTTATCGTCAAAGGAATGAGCGTTACACAGAGGCCTGTACTCTGGAGCGGGATCGATTTGGGGGTGGAGGGTCCGTCATGGTCTGGGGAGGTGTGTCACAGCATCATCGGACTGAGCTTGTTGTCATTGCAGGCAATCTCAACGCTTTGTGTTACAGGGAAGACATCATCCTCCCTCATGTGTTACCCTTCCTGCAGGCTCATCCTGACATGACCCTCCAGCATGACAATGCCGGATCTCAATTCCATTGAGCACGTCTGGGACCTGTTGGATTGGAGGGTGAGGGCTAGGGCCATTCCCCCCAGAAATGTCTGGGGGCTTGCAGGTGCCTTGGTGTAAGAGTAGGGTAACATCTCACAGCAAGAACTGGCAATTCTGGTGCTGTCCATGAGGAGGAGATGCACTGCAGTACTTAATGCAGCTGGTGGCCACACCAGATACTTACTGTTACTTTTGATTTTGACCCCCCTTTGTTCAGGGACACATTATTCGATTTCTGTTAATCACATGTCTGTGGAACTTGTTCAGTTTATGTCTCAGTTGTTGAATCTTGTTATGTTCATACAAATATTTACACATGTTAAGTTTGCTGAAAATAAACGCAGTTGACAGTGAGAGGATGTTTTTTTTTGTTGCTAGTTTAGGTCTGTGCTTACCTCAAGGAAGCGAGGAAGGAAGGGTGCATTTTGTAGTTAAGTATTTGAACAGGGCCATGAAATAGGTTACTTGTTGGTCACTTCCGTAGATACTGGTGTCATGTGAATGTGTTTCTGTATGTTATTGTATCAAGCTTTTGTGAACTTCTCAACATCCTTTTACCTAGAAACCACTTCTCTAGGAGCTCGATAGCAGCAGGTGGTCAGAAGGGGAAGTCCTACTACACCATGACCTTCAGCATGACCTTCAACCACAAAGACGATGTCTGCTACTTCGCTTACCACTACCCTTACACCTACTCTACTCTAAAGGTACTGTATACCCTTACACCTACTCTACTCTAAAGGTACTGTATACCACTACACCTACTCTACTCTAAAGGTACTGTATACCACTACACCTACTCTACTCTAAAGGTACTGTATACCACTACACCTACACTACTCTAAAGGTACTGTATACCACTACACCTACTCTACTCTAAAGGTACTGTATACCACTACACCTGCTCTACTCTAAAGGTACTGTATACCACTACACCTACTCTACTCTAAAGGTACTGTATACCCTTACACCTACTCTAAAGGTACTGTATACCACTACACCTACTCTACTCTAAAGGTACTGTATACCACTACACCTACTCTACTCTAAAGGTACTGTATACCCTTACACCTACTCTACTCTAAAGGTACTGTATACCCTTACACCTACTCGACTCTAAAGGTACTGTATACCACTACACCTACTCTACTCTAAAGGTACTGTATACCCTTACACCTACTCGACTCTAAAGGTACTGTATACCACTACACCTACTCTACTCTAAAGGTACTGTATACCACTACACCTACTCTACTCTAAAGGTACTGTATACCCTTACGCCTACTCTAAAGGTACTGTATACCACTACACCTACACTACTCTAAATGTACTGTATACCACTACACCTACACTACTCTAAAGGTACTGTATACCACTACACCTACTCTACTCTAAAGGTACTGTATACCACTACACCTACACTACTCTAAAGGTACTGTATACCACTACACCTACTCTACTCTAAAGGTACTGTATACCACTACACCTGCTCTACTCTAAAGGTACTGTATACCACTACACCTACTCTACTCTAAAGGTACTGTATACCCTTACACCTACTCTAAAGGTACTGTATACCACTACACCTACTCTACTCTAAAGGTACTGTATACCACTACACCTACTCTACTCTAAAGGTACTGTATACCACTACACCTACTCTACTCTAAAGGTACTGTATACCACTACACCTACTCTACTCTAAAGGTACTGTATACCCTTACACCTACTCGACTCTAAAGGTACTGTATACCACTACACCTACTCTACTCTAAAGGTACTGTATACCACTACACCTACACTACTCTAAAGGTACTGTATACCACTACACCTACTCTACTCTAAAGGTACTGTATACCACTACACCTACTCTACTCTAAAGGTACTGTATACCCTTACGCCTACTCTAAAGGTACTGTATACCACTACACCTACACTACTCTAAATGTACTGTATACCACTACACCTACACTACTCTAAAGGTACTGTATACCACTACACCTACTCTACTCTAAAGGTACTGTATACCACTACACCTACACTACTCTAAA
Source organism: Oncorhynchus nerka (assembly GCF_034236695.1). Lineage (NCBI taxonomy): Eukaryota > Metazoa > Chordata > Actinopteri > Salmoniformes > Salmonidae > Oncorhynchus > Oncorhynchus nerka. Next base: position 21,601,262 of record NC_088422.1, on the reverse strand, counting down.
GGTACTGTATACCACTACACCTACTCTACTCTAAAGGTACTGTATATCACTACACCTACTCTACTCTAAAGGTACTGTATACCCTTACACCTACTCTAAAGGTACTGTATACCACTACACCTACTCTACTCTAAAGGTACTGTATACCACTACACCTACTCTACTCTAAAGGTACTGTATACCACTACACCTACTCTACTCTAAAGGTACTGTATACCACTACACCTACTCTACTCTAAAGGTACTGTATACCACTACACCTACTCTACTCTAAAGGTACTGTATACCCTTACACCTACTCTACTCTAAAGGTACCGTATACCCTTACACCTACTCGACTCTAAAGGTACTAGATACCACTACACCTACTCTACTCTAAAGGTACTGTATACCCTTACACCTACTCTAAAGGTACTGTATACCACTATACCTACTCTACTCTAAAGGTACTGTATACCACTACACCTACACTACTCTAAAGGTACTGTATACCACTATACCTACTCTACTCTAAAGGTACTGTATACCACTACACCTACTCTACTCTAAAGGTACTGTATACCCTTACACCTACTCTACTCTAAAGGTACTGTATACCACTACACCTACTCTACTCTAAAGGTACTGTATACCCTTACGCCTACTCTAAAGGTACTGTATACCACTACACCTACACTACTCTAAATGTACTGTATACCACTACACCTACACTACTCTAAAGGTACTGTATACCACTACACCTACTCTACTCTAAAGGTACTGTATACCACTACACCTACACTACTCTAAAGGTACTGTATACCACTACACCTACACTACTCTAAAGGTACTGTATACCACTACACCTACTCTACTCTAAAGGTACTGTATACCACTACACCTACACTACTCTAAAGGTACTGTATACCACTACACCTACTCTACTCTAAAGGTACTGTATACCACTACACCTGCTCTACTCTAAAGGTACTGTATACCACCACACCTACTCTACTCTAAAGGTACTGTATACCCTTACACCTACTCTAAAGGTACTGTATACCACTACACCTACTCTACTCTAAAGGTACTGTATACCACTACACCTACTCTACTCTAAAGGTACTGTATACCACTACACCTACTCTACTCTAAAGGTACTGTATACCCTTACACCTACTCTACTCTAAAGGTACTGTATACCACTACACCTACTCTACTCTAAAGGTACTGTATACCCTTACACCTACTCTAAAGGTACTGTATACCACTATACCTACTCTACTCTAAAGGTACTGTATACCACTACACCTACTCTAAAGGTACTGTATACCACTATACCTACTCTACTCTAAAGGTATTGTATACCACTACACCTACTCTAAAGGTACTGTATACCACTACACCTACACTACTCTAAAGGTACTGTATACCCTTACACCTACTCTACTCTAAAGGTACTGTATACCACTACACCTACACTACTCTAAAGGTACTGTATACCACTACACATACTCTACTTTAAAGGTACTGTATACCACTACACCTACTCTACTCTAAAGGTACTGTATACCCTTACACCTACTCTACTCTAAAGGTACTGTATACCACTACACCTGCTCTACTCTAAAGGTACTGTATACCACTACACCTACTGTACTCTAAAGGTACTGTATACCACTACACCTACACCTACTCTAAAGGTACTGTATACCACTACACCTACTCTAAAGGTACTGTATACCACTACACCTACACTACTCTAAAGGTACTGTATACCACTACACCTACTCTACTCTAAAGGTACTGTATACCCTTACACCTACTCTAAAGGTACTGTATACCACTACACCTACTGTACTCTAAAGGTACTGTATACCACTACACCTACACCTACTCTAAAGGTACTGTATACCACTACACCTACTCTAAAGGTACTGTATACCACTACACCTACACTACTCTAAAGGTACTGTATACCACTACACCTACTCTACTCTAAAGGTACTGTATACCACTACACCTACTGTACTCTAAAGGTACTGTATACCACTACACCTACACCTACTCTAAAGGTACTGTATACCACTACACCTACTCTAAAGGTACTGTATACCACTACACCTACACTACTCTAAAGGTACTGTATACCACTACACCTACTCTACTCTAAAGGTACTGTATACCACTACACCTACTCTACTTCAAAGGTACTGTATACCACTACACCTACTCTACTCTAAAGGTACTGTATACCACTACACCTACTCTACTCTAAAGGTACTGTATACCACTACACCGACTCTACTCTAAAGGTACTGTATACCACTACACCGACTCTACTCTAAAGGTACTGTATACCACTACACCTACTCTACTCTAAAGGTACTGTATACCACTACACCGACTCTACTCTAAAGGTACTGTATACCACTACACCGACTCTACTCTAAAGGTACTGTATACCACTACACCTACTCTACTCTAAAGGTACTGTATACCACTACACCGACTCTACTCTAAAGGTACTGTATACCACTACACCTACTCTACTTTAAAGGTACTGTATACCACTACACCTACTCTACTCTAAAGGTACTGTATACCACTACACCGACTCTACTCTAAAGGTACTGTATACCACTACACCGACTCTACTCTAAAGGTACTGTATACCACTACACCTACTCTACTCTAAAGGTACTGTATACCACTACACCTACTCTACTCTAAAGGTACTGTATACCACTACACCGACTCTACTCTAAAGGTACTGTATACCACTACACCGACTCTACTCTAAAGGTACTGTATACCACTACACCTACTCTACTCTAAAGGTACTGTATACCACTACACCGACTCTACTCTAAAGGTACTGTATACCACTACACCTACTCTACTCTAAAGGTACTGTATACCACTACACCGACTCTACTCTAAAGGTACTGTATACCACTACACCGACTCTACTCTAAAGGTACTGTATACCACTACACCTACTCTACTCTAAAGGTACTGTATACCACTACACCGACTCTACTCTAAAGGTACTGTATACCACTACACCTACTCTACTCTAAAGGTACTGTATACCACTACACCGACTCTACTCTAAAGGTACTGTATACCACTACACCTACTCTACTCTAAAGGTACTGTATACCACTACACCTACTCTACTCTAAAGGTACTGTATACCACTACACCGACTCTACTCTAAAGGTACTGTATACCACTACACCTACTCTACTCTAAAGGTACTGTATACCACTACACCTACTCTACTCTAAAGGTACTGTATACCACTACACCGACTCTACTCTAAAGGTACTGTATACCACTACACCTACTCTACTCTAAAGGTACTGTATACCACTACACCTACTCTACTCTAAAGGTACTGTATACCACTACACCTACTCTACTCTAAAGGTACTCTACTCTAAAGGTACTGTATACCACTACACCTACTCTACTCTAAAGGTACTGTATACCACTACACCTACACTACTCTAAAGGTACTGTATACCACTATACCTACTCTACTCTAAAGGTACTGTATACCACTACACCTACTCTACTCTAAAGGTACTGTATACCCTTACACCTACTCTACTCTAAAGGTACTGTATACCACTACACCTACTCTACTCTAAAGGTACTGTATACCCTTACGCCTACTCTAAAGGTACTGTATACCACTACACCTACACTACTCTAAATGTACTGTATACCACTACACCTACACTACTCTAAAGGTACTGTATACCACTACACCTACTCTACTCTAAAGGTACTGTATACCACTACACCTACACTACTCTAAAGGTACTGTATACCACTACACCTACACTACTCTAAAGGTACTGTATACCACTACACCTACTCTACTCTAAAGGTACTGTATACCACTACACCTACACTACTCTAAAGGTACTGTATACCACTATACCTACTCTACTCTAAAGGTACTGTATACCACTACACCTGCTCTACTCTAAAGGTACTGTATACCACTACACCTACTCTACTCTAAAGGTACTGTATACCCTTACACCTACTCTAAAGGTACTGTATACCACTACACCTACTCTACTCTAAAGGTACTGTATACCACTACACCTACTCTACTCTAAAGGTACTGTATACCACTACACCTACTCTACTCTAAAGGTACTGTATACCACTACACCTACTCTACTCTAAAGGTACTGTATACCCTTACACCTACTCTACTCTAAAGGTACTGTATACCCTTACACCTACTCTACTCTAAAGGTACTGTATACCACTACACCTGCTCTACTCTAAAGGTACTGTATACCCTTACACCTACTCTACTCTAAAGGTACTGTATACCACTACACCTACTCTACTCTAAAGGTACTGTATACCCTTACACCTACTCTAAAGGTACTGTATACCACTATACCTACTCTACTCTAAAGGTACTGTATACCACTACACCTACACCTACTCTAAAGGTACTGTATACCACTATACCTACTCTACTCTAAAGGTATTGTATACCACTACACCTACTCTAAAGGTACTGTATACCACTACACCTACACTACTCTAAAGGTACTGTATACCCTTACACCTACTCTACTCTAAAGGTACTGTATACCACTACACCGACTCTACTCTAAAGGTACTGTATACCACTACACCTACTCTACTCTAAAGGTACTGTATACCACTACACCGACTCTACTCTAAAGGTACTGTATACCACTACACCTACTCTAAAGGTACTGTATACCACTACACCTACACTACTCTAAATGTACTGTATACCACTACACCTACACTACTCTAAAGGTACTGTATACCACTACACCTACTCTACTCTAAAGGTACTGTATACCACTACACCTACTCTACTCTAAAGGTACTGTATACCACTACACCTACACTACTCTAAAGGTACTGTATACCACTACACCTACTCTACTCTAAAGGTACTGTATACCACTACACCTGCTCTACTCTAAAGGTACTGTATACCACTACACCTACACTACTCTAAAGGTACTGTATACCACTATACCTACTCTACTCTAAAGGTACTGTATACCACTACACCTACTCTAAAGGTACTGTATACCACTACACCTGCTCTACTCTAAAGGTACTGTATACCACTACACCTACACTACTCTAAAGGTACTGTATACCACTACACCTACTCTACTCTAAAGGTACTGTATACCACTACACCTACACTACTCTAAAGGTACTGTATACCACTACACCTACTCTACTCTAAAGGTACTGTATACCACTACACCTGCTCTACTCTAAAGGTACTGTATACCACTACACCTACTCTACTCTAAAGGTACTGTATACCACTACACCTACTCTAAAGGTACTGTATACCACTACACCTACTCTACTCTAAAGGTACTGTATACCACTACACCTACTCTACTCTAAAGGTACTGTATACCACTACACCTACTCTACTCTAAAGGTACTGTATACCACTACACCTACTCTACTCTAAAGGTACTGTATACCCTTACACCTACTCTACTCTAAAGGTACTGTATACCCTTACACCTACTCTACTCTAAAGGTACTGTATACCACTACACCTGCTCTACTCTAAAGGTACTGTATACCCTTACACCTACTCTACTCTAAAGGTACTGTATACCACTACACCTACTCTACTCTAAAGGTACTGTATACCCTTACACCTACTCTAAAGGTACTGTATACCACTATACCTACTCTACTCTAAAGGTACTGTATACCACTACACCTACACCTACTCTAAAGGTACTGTATACCACTATACCTACTCTACTCTAAAGGTATTGTATACCACTACACCTACTCTAAAGGTACTGTATACCACTACACCTACACTACTCTAAAGGTACTGTATACCCTTACACCTACTCTACTCTAAAGGTACTGTATACCACTACACCGACTCTACTCTAAAGGTACTGTATACCACTACACCTACTCTACTCTAAAGGTACTGTATACCACTACACCGACTCTACTCTAAAGGTACTGTATACCACTACACCGACTCTACTCTAAAGGTACTGTATACCACTACACCTACTCTACTCTAAAGGTACTGTATACCACTACACCTACTCTACTCTAAAGGTACTGTATACCACTACACCGACTCTACTCTAAAGGTACTGTATACCACTACACCGACTCTACTCTAAAGGTACTGTATACCACTACACCTACTCTACTCTAAAGGTACTGTATACCACTACACCGACTCTACTCTAAAGGTACTGTATACCACTACACCTACTCTACTCTAAAGGTACTGTATACCACTACACCGACTCTACTCTAAAGGTACTGTATACCACTACACCGACTCTACTCTAAAGGTACTGTATACCACTACACCTACTCTACTCTAAAGGTACTGTATACCACTACACCGACTCTACTCTAAAGGTACTGTATACCACTACACCTACTCTACTCTAAAGGTACTGTATACCACTACACCGACTCTACTCTAAAGGTACTGTATACCACTACACCTACTCTACTCTAAAGGTACTGTATACCACTACACCTACTCTACTCTAAAGGTACTGTATACCACTACACCGACTCTACTCTAAAGGTACTGTATACCACTACACCTACTCTACTCTAAAGGTACTGTATACCACTACACCGACTCTACTCTAAAGGTACTGTATACCACTACACCTACTCTACTCTAAAGGTACTGTATACCACTACACCTACTCTACTCTAAAGGTACTGTATACCACTACACCGACTCTACTCTAAAGGTACTGTATACCACTACACCTACTCTACTCTAAAGGTACTGTATACCACTACACCTACTCTACTCTAAAGGTACTGTATACCCTTACACCTACTCTACTCTAAAGGTACTGTATACCACTACACCTGCTCTACTCTAAAGGTACTGTATACCCTTACACCTACTCTACTCTAAAGGTACTGTATACCACTACACCTACTCTACTCTAAAGGTACTGTATACCCTTACACCTACTCTAAAGGTACTGTATACCACTATACCTACTCTACTCTAAAGGTACTGTATACCACTACACCTACACCTACTCTAAAGGTACTGTATACCACTATACCTACTCTACTCTAAAGGTATTGTATACCACTACACCTACTCTAAAGGTACTGTATACCACTACACCTACACTACTCTAAAGGTACTGTATACCCTTACACCTACTCTACTCTAAAGGTACTGTATACCACTACACCTACACTACTCTAAAGGTACTGTATACCACTACACATACTCTACTTTAAAGGTACTGTATACCACTACACCTACTCTACTCTAAAGGTACTGTATACCCTTACACCTACTCTACTCTAAAGGTACTGTATACCACTACACCTGCTCTACTCTAAAGGTACTGTATACCACTACACCTACTGTACTCTAAAGGTACTGTATACCACTACACCTACACCTACTCTAAAGGTACTGTATACCACTACACCTACTCTAAAGGTACTGTATACCACTACACCTACACTACTCTAAAGGTACTGTATACCACTACACCTACACCTACTCTAAAGGTACTGTATACCACTACACCTACTGTACTCTAAAGGTACTGTATACCACTACACCTACACCTACTCTAAAGGTACTGTATACCACTACACCTACTCTAAAGGTACTGTATACCACTACACCTACACTACTCTAAAGGTACTGTATACCACTACACCTACTCTACTCTAAAGGTACTGTATACCACTACACCTACTCTACTTCAAAGGTACTGTATACCACTACACCTACTCTACTCTAAAGGTACTGTATACCACTACACCTACTCTACTCTAAAGGTACTGTATACCACTACACCGACTCTACTCTAAAGGTACTGTATACCACTACACCGACTCTACTCTAAAGGTACTGTATACCACTACACCTACTCTACTCTAAAGGTACTGTATACCACTACACCGACTCTACTCTAAAGGTACTGTATACCACTACACCGACTCTACTCTAAAGGTACTGTATACCACTACACCTACACTACTCTAAAGGTACTGTATACCACTATACCTACTCTACTCTAAAGGTACTGTATACCACTACACCTACTCTACTCTAAAGGTACTGTATACCCTTACACCTACTCTACTCTAAAGGTACTGTATACCACTACACCTACTCTACTCTAAAGGTACTGTATACCCTTACGCCTACTCTAAAGGTACTGTATACCACTACACCTACACTACTCTAAAGGTACTGTATACCACTACACCTACTCTACTCTAAAGGTACTGTATACCACTACACCTGCTCTACTCTAAAGGTACTGTATACCACTACACCTACTCTACTCTAAAGGTACTGTATACCCTTACACCTACTCTAAAGGTACTGTATACCACTACACCTACTCTACTCTAAAGGTACTGTATACCACTACACCTACTCTACTCTAAAGGTACTGTATACCACTACACCTACTCTACTCTAAAGGTACTGTATACCCTTACACCTACTCTACTCTAAAGGTACTGTATACCCTTACACCTACTCTACTCTAAAGGTACTGTATACCACTACACCTGCTCTACTCTAAAGGTACTGTATACCCTTACACCTACTCTACTCTAAAGGTACTGTATACCACTACACCTACTCTACTCTAAAGGTACTGTATACCCTTACACCTACTCTAAAGGTACTGTATACCACTATACCTACTCTACTCTAAAGGTACTGTATACCACTACACCTACACCTACTCTAAAGGTACTGTATACCACTATACCTACTCTACTCTAAAGGTATTGTATACCACTACACCTACTCTAAAGGTACTGTATACCACTACACCTACACTACTCTAAAGGTACTGTATACCCTTACACCTACTCTACTCTAAAGGTACTGTATACCACTACACCTACTGTACTCTAAAGGTACTGTATACCACTACACCTAAAGGTACTGTATACTACTCTAAAGGTACTGTATACCACTACACCTACTCTAAAGGTACTGTATACCACTACACCTACACTACTCTAAAGGTACTGTATACCACTACACCTACACCTACTACTAAAGGTACTGTATACCACTACACCTACTGGTACTCTAACTCTAAAGGTACTGTATACCACTACACCTACACCTACTCTAAAGGTACTGTATACCACTACACCTACTCTAAAGGTACTGTATACCACTACACCTACACTACTCTAAAGGTACTGTATACCACTACACCTACTCTACTCTAAAGGTACTGTATACCACTACACCTACTCTACTTCAAAGGTACTGTATACCACTACACCTACTCTACTCTAAAGGTACTGTATACCACTACACCTACTCTACTCTAAAGGTACTGTATACCACTACACCGACTCTACTCTAAAGGTACTGTATACCACTACACCGACTCTACTCTAAAGGTACTGTATACCACTACACCTACTCTACTCTAAAGGTACTGTATACCACTACACCGACTCTACTCTAAAGGTACTGTATACCACTACACCGACTCTACTCTAAAGGTACTGTATACCACTACACCTACTCTACTCTAAAGGTACTGTATACCACTACACCGACTCTACTCTAAAGGTACTGTATACCACTACACCTACTCTACTCTAAAGGTACTGTATACCACTACACCGACTCTACTCTAAAGGTACTGTATACCACTACACCGACTCTACTCTAAAGGTACTGTATACCACTACACCTACTCTACTCTAAAGGTACTGTATACCACTACACCGACTCTACTCTAAAGGTACTGTATACCACTACACCTACTCTACTCTAAAGGTACTGTATACCACTACACCTACTCTACTCTAAAGGTACTGTATACCACTACACCGACTCTACTCTAAAGGTACTGTATACCACTACACCTACTCTACTCTAAAGGTACTGTATACCACTACACCGACTCTACTCTAAAGGTACTGTATACCACTACACCTACTCTACTCTAAAGGTACTGTATACCACTACACCTACTCTACTCTAAAGGTACTGTATACCACTACACCGACTCTACTCTAAAGGTACTGTATACCACTACACCTACTCTACTCTAAAGGTACTGTATACCACTACACCGACTCTACTCTAAAGGTACTGTATACCACTACACCGACTCTACTCTAAAGGTACTGTATACCACTACACCTACTCTACTCTAAAGGTACTGTATACCACTACACCTACTCTACTCTAAAGGTACTGTATACCACTACACCGACTCTACTCTAAAGGTACTGTATACCACTACACCGACTCTACTCTAAAGGTACTGTATACCACTACACCTACTCTACTCTAAAGGTACTGTATACCACTACACCGACTCTACTCTAAAGGTACTGTATACCACTACACCGACTCTACTCTAAAGGTACTGTATACCACTACACCGACTCTACTCTAAAGGTACTGTATACCACTACACCTACTCTACTCTGCCCCCTTTCAGTAACACAGGTTTTGCCACCTTTAGCTACAATAACTGCAACAAACACTTCCTATAGTTGTTGATCACTCTCACATCACTGTGGAGGAATGTTGTCCCAGTCCTCCATGCAGAACTTCTGTAACTCCACGACATTTGTGGGTTTCAAGCATAAACTGCTCATTTCAGGTCCTGCCACATCTCCATTGGTTTTAGGTATGGACATTTTCCAAAAGTTTACATTTGTTGCTTTTCAGCCATTCTGATGTAAGACTTGCTTTGGATCATTGTCTTGCTGCATGACCCAGCTGCCCTTCCGCTTCAGCTCACCAATGGATGGCCTGGAGAATAAAAGACTGAATCTCTACATTACACTGTTGATTTTATGTGAATGTTATACACTGCTCAAAAAAATAAAGGGAACACTTAAACAACACAATGTAACTCCAAATCAATCACACTTCTGTGAAATCAAACTGTCCACTTAGGAAGCAACACTGATTGACAATAAATTTCACATGCTGTTATGGAAATGCAATAGGCAACAGGAGGAAATTATAGGCAATTAGCAAGACACCCCCAATAAACGCGTGGTTCTGCAGGTGATAGCCACAGACCACTTCTCAGTTCCTATGCTTCCTGGCTGATGTTTTGGTCACTTTTGAATGCTGGCGGTGCTTTCACTCTAGTGGTAGCATGAGACGGAGTCTACAACCCAACCAAATGACTCAGGTAGTGCAGCTCATCCAGGATGGCACATCAATGCGAGCTACGGAAAGGTTTGCTGTGTCTGTCAGCGTAGTGTCCAGAGCATGGAGGCGCTACCAGGAGACAGGCCAGTACATCAGGAGACGTGGAGGAGGCCGTAGGAGGGCAACAATCCAGCAGCAGGACCGCTACCTCCGCCTTTGTGCAAGAAGGAGCAGGAGGAGCACTGCCAGAGCCCTGCAAAATGACCTCCAACAGGCCACAAATGTGCATGTGTCTGCTCAAACGGTCAGAAACAGACTCAATGAGGGTGGTATGAGGGCCCGACGTCCACAGGTGGGGGTTGTGCTTACAGCCCAACACCGTGCAGGATGTTTGGCATTTGCCAGAGAACACCAAGATTGGCAAATTCGCCACTGGCGCCCTGTGCTCTTCACAGATGAAAGCAGGTTCACACTGAGCACATGTGACAGACGTGACATTCTGGAGACGCCGTAGAGAATGTTCTGCTGCCTGCAACTTCCTCCAGCATGACCGGTTTGGCGGTGGGTCAGTCATGGTGTGGGGTGGCATTTCTTTGGGGGGCCGCACAGCCCTCCGTGTGCTCGCCAGAGTTAGCCTGACTGCCATTAGGTACCGAGATGAGATCCTCAGACCCTTTGTGAGACCATATGCTGGTGCGGTTGGCCCTGGGTTCCTCCTAATGCAAGTCAATGCTAGACCTCATGTGGCTGGAGTGTGTCAGCAGTTCCTGCAAGAGGAAGGCATTGATGCTATGGACTGGCCCGCCCGTTCCCCAGACCTGAATCCAATTGAGCACATCTGGGACATCATGTCTCGCTCCATCCACCAACGCCACGTTGCACCACAGACTGTCCAGGAGTTGGCGGATGCTTTAGTCCAGGTCTGGGAGGAGATCCCTCAGGAGACCATCCGCCACCTCATCAGGAGCATGCCCAGGCGTTGTAGGGAGGTCATACAGGCATGTGGAGGCCACACACACTACTGAGCCTCATTTTGACTTGTTTTAAGGACATTACATCAAAGTTGGATCAGCCTGTAGTGTGGTTTTCCACTTTTAATTTTGATTGTGACTCCAAATCCAGACCTCCATGGGTTGATAAATTTGATTTCCATTTGATAATTTTTGTGTGATTTTGTTGTCAGCACATTCAACTATGTAAAGAAAAAAGTATTTAATAAGAATATTTCATTCATTCAGATCTAGGATGTGTTATTTTAGTGTTCCCTTTATTTTATTTTATTTCAGTGTATTTACTGTACTTTTTGCCGCATTTGTTGATAACGAAATCTGAAAATACTCTGAATACTTTCAGTAACATGATACGAATATTTCTGGATAATGTGGGGTAGGTGCAACATGAGACAAAACAATGACAAGGGTTTGAGTGAGAGGAACAACTGGTGTCTCTAATTGGACACACACCAACCAACGTGTACACAGTTCCTAAGTCATTTCAATGCACTTTTATGATTCAAAGAAGAGTCTTCAACTATAAGGTTCTCCTGCATACGTCTGTGTTCCTGCCCAGATGCACCTGCAGAAGCTGGAGGCGCTGAGGACCCCTCAGACCTACCTGCGCGAAGACGTCCTGTGTGAGACTCTGGGGGGAAATAGCTGCCCCCTCCTCACCATCACCGCCATGCCTGAGTCCACCAGCAACGACCAGATCTGCCAGTTCAGTGAGTACTGACTGACCACTGACTACTGGGGTAGGAACACTGACCTGAACTGAGTTAAAGATATCACTGTCTGTCAGATAACTGTCTCCTCCTTCTCTGGGGGGTGTGTGTGCTGCTGAGTGTGTTTATATGTACTGTGTGTGTGTGTCCAGGGAACCGTCCGCTGGTGTTCCTGTCATCGCGGGTGCACCCAGGGGAGACCAACGCCAGCTGGGTGATGAAGGGCACCCTGGAGTTCCTGATGGGTAGCAGCCCCCTGGCACACAGTCTCAGGGAGGCCTACATCTTCAAGATAGTCCCCATGCTCAACCCTGATGGAGTGGTCAACGGCAAGTAAGTGTACACACACACACAATGCACGTATGAACATGTGCGCACACACACACACAACCAATACTATATTGCAGACACGTGCGCACACAAACTCAAGTTGATTAACTTCTCTTTTTCTCATTCCATTTCTCCCGCCCCTCCCTCCAGTCACCGTTGTTCTCTGAGCGGGGAGGATCTGAACCGACAGTGGCAGAACCCCAGTCCTGAGCTGCATCCTACCATCTACCACACTAAGAGCCTGCTGCAGTACCTCGCTGCCATCCAGAGGGCGCCATTGGTGAGCCCCACGGTTGATTACCGTACCCACCTTATGTGCCATAGCCCGACAACCTTACAGCGCTGGTCGCACGTGGCTAACTCTGTCACGCTAACCCTTTCCCTAGCCATTACCTTAACCTTTTCTCTTTCCCTAACAGTCATGGCAGGAAAGCCAGGTTGCTGAAGTTTGATTGTCTTCATACATTCACAATCTCTGTCCCCTTCCCTGTGTGTCTATCCTCTCCTTCCCTGTGTGTCTGTACTTTCCTTCCCTGTGTGTCTATCCTCTCCTTCCCTGTGTGTCTGTCCTTTCCTTCCCTGTGTGTCTATCCTCTCCTTCCCTGTGTGTCTGTCTTCTCCTTCCCTGTGTGTCTGTCTTCTCCTTCCCTGTGTGTCTGTCTTCTCCTTCCCTGTGTGTCTATCCTTCCTTCCCTGTGTGTCCTTCCCTGTGTGTCTGTCTTCTCCTTCCCTGTGTGTCTGTCTTCTCCTTCCCTGTGTGTCTGTCTTCTCATTCCCTGTGTGTCTATCCTCTCCTTCCCTGTGTGTCTGTCCTTTCCTTCCCTGTGTGTCTATCCTCTCCTTCCCTGTGTGTCTGTCCTTTCCTTCCCTGTGTGACTATCCTCTCCTTCCCTGTGTGTCTGTCCTTTCCTTCCCTGTGTGTCTATCCTCTCCTTCCCTGTGTGTCTGTCTTCTCCTTCCCTGTGTGTCTGTCCTCTCCTTCCCTGTGTGTCTGAGTCCTCTCCTTCCCTGTGTGTCTGAGTCCTCTCCTTCCCTGTGTGTCTGAGTCTTCTCCTTCCCTGTGTGTCTGTCCTCTCCTTCCCTGTGTGTCTGAGTCTTCTCCTTCCCTGTGTGTCTGAGTCTTCTCCTTCCCTGTGTGTCTGAGTCTTCTCCTTCCCTGTGTGTCTGAGTCTTCTCCTTCCCTGTGTGTCTGAGTCTTCTCCTTCCCTGTGTGTCTGAGTCTTCTCCTTCCCTGTGTGTCTGAGTCTTCTCCTTCCCTGTGTGTCTGAGTCTTCTCCTTCCCTGTGTGTCTGAGTCTTCTCCTTCCCTGTGTGTCTGAGTCTTCTCCTTCCCTGTGTGTCTGAGTCTTCTCCTTCCCTGTGTGTCTTGAGTCTTCTCCTTCCCTGTGTGTCTTGAGTCTTCTCCTTCCCTGTGTGTCTGAGTCCTCTCCTTCCCTGTGTGTCTGAGTCCTCTCCTTCCCTGTGTGTCTGAGTCCTCTCCTTCCCTGTGTGTCTGAGTCCTCTCCTTCCCTGTGTGTCTGAGTCTTCTCCTTCCCTGTGTGTCTGAGTCTTCTCCTTCCCTGTGTGTCTGAGTCTTCTCCTTCCCTGTGTGTCTGAGTCCTCTCCTTCCCTGTGTGTCTGAGTCCTCTCCTTCCCTGTGTGTCTGAGTCTTCTCCTTCCCTGTGTGTCTGAGTCTTCTCCTTCCCTGTGTGTCTGTCCTCCCCTTCCCTGTGTGTCTGAGTCTTCTCCTTCCCTGTGTGTCTGTCCTCTCCTTCCCTGTGTGTCTGTCCTCTCCTTCCCTGTGTGTCTGAGTCCTCTCCTTCCCTCTGCTATGTAGGTGTTCTGTGACTACCACGGTCACTCCCGGAAGAAGAACGTGTTTATGTACGGTTGCAGTTTGAAGGAGACTGTATGGGAGACCAACATCAGCGCTACATCCTGTGAGCTACATGAAGACCTTGGTTATAGGGTGAGAACACACACACACAAGTATACACACACACACGCACACCTAGGGCTGTGACGGTCATAGAATTTTGGATGACAGTAATTGGCCAGCCAAATAACTGCGGTCTCTGTAATTACCATTTAGGGTGCATTTTCTCCTCCGGTCCTGACTGCATGTGCTGCCATAGAAATAGAAGGAATAGAACGGGTGTCCCCATTCAAGTGAATGATTGCATAATGGGTGGGACTGGCGGCCTTTGCAAGTGTACATAGGAGCAAAGCAGGGAGCGTACCCATTAATGTGTTGGGATTTGTTGATTCAACTGACATTACAAAAAATACATTCCATTGCATGAGCCACATCAGTTATCACAATTTTAATGAACATTCTACATTACCATGGAAATGATTGCATCACAATACCAGGCAGCCATTGCGAGTGTACCCATGACTTTACCAGTCAAATTTTCAGGGTTAGAGGTTCCAAGCCCATTCTATTGATTATATTTCTATGCTCTGCTACAACACGCTGCTTGTTTCAGAAAGGAGCAACAAAGTTTCATCACCTTGTTAAAGTCCATGTCACCACAGAAACGGAGTCAACCGCACAAATGCTCGGTAATTGTGCCAGCCCTACACACACACACACACTATCTTCCCTTATGTTCGTTAATGTATTAAGGCTCTGGCTCAGAAACATATTACTTGCATTTAGCCAATGAAACCCTGATGATAAATCAGAACAGATTACATCAGTACAGCTGTGATCCCTGTAAAAGGAATCTCTGGATATGCTTTCCACATTTTTCATGGAATTTTCATGGCTGTACAATTTTTCTCAGGTCAACTCAGCAACAATATCTCTCAAATAATTTGCATACAGGGAGACATCAGGCAACCTGTAAACAATGTGGACACACACACACACCGACTGTTTCTCTTTTAGATCCTCTCACGTACATCCATCCACAGGCATGCCCTCATTGTCTATTGTCTATGGGTGTTGAGCTCAAACTCTTCCCCCGTACTCCGTCCCTCAGACTCTGCCTAAGATCCTGTCCCAGATGGCACCGGCCTTCAGCATGGCCAGCTGTAGCTTTGTGGTGGAGCGCTCCAAGGAGGCCACGGCCCGCGTGGTGGTGTGGAGGGAGATCGGAGTCCAGCGCAGCTACACCATGGAAAGCACACTCTGCGGCTGTGACCAGGGCAAATACAAGGTGCGGTGGGGGTGTGTGTGCCGATACAGCCTGGTGTGTGTGGACTAACAACCAGCAGGGGGAGCTATAGTCCTGTAAATCATACTGTCAGTGACTAAAAGCAGCATCATCGGGCTTATTATGTCATATCCACTAAACACAGGACAGAACTGTGTGTGTGTGGTTTTACTGTCCCTGTGTCCCCCAGAAGTCCTCACAAGGCTAGTAAAACATGCGCCTGTCCCCACAAGGAAAATGGCAATTTTAGGCTTGGGGTTACAATTAGTGTTAGGGAAAATTGGATTATGAATGGGAATCAACTGTTTGGTCCCCACTAGGAAGGTAGAAAAAACACAATTGAGTGTACCAATGTTCTGCCTGTCAGTCAGTGAGTGCAGAAACCTCTAGCAGCTCCTAGCCCTCGAGTTGTCAATGTCAACATCTGCAGAGCCCAGGGGTAGGCTAGGGTTGCCAGTTTGGTACGGTCCCTTTCTCTCATCCTTCCTGATTGGGTTATGTATTTATGGGGAAATTGTTTGGACAGATGTGCAGGAAGCCCATTTTGTTGACATTCTATTTGTAATGCTCGTGCCAAGCCAGTGTCCTCTTTATTTATTTTTTACATTTATTTAACTTGGCAAGTCAGTTAAGAACAAATTGTTATTTTCAATGATGGCCAAGGAACAGTGGGTTAACTGCCTTGTTCAGGGGCAGAACGGAAGATTTTTACCTTGTCAGCTCGGGGATTTGATCTTGCAACCTTCCGGTTACTGGTCCAATGCTCTAACCACTCGGCTACCTGCCTCTGCTCTGAATCACAATGCTCCATAGCACAACCATTTTACTGGAAGCCCACTGTAGACTTGAGATTGCACATGGGACAGACGTGTGTGTGTGTGTGTGTGAGATGTTTTTAAGTGTAAATAATACAGCGCTGACTTCATTTAGAGGACTGGTCGATTGTTTGGTCGATAGGCTGTTGGTCGACCGAGATTTCTTAAGTCGAGCAGTAGCAAAAAATTATAATTAATGGTGTACAAGACACCTGTCTGATTGGCGCCTGTCTGAGTGGACTAATCCACCGTGGAGGCCGTAGGGATGGCACAGTCCATCACTCTAAGACGTGCAACTGAAATTGTATATGGTTATATTACATAAGAACAATGGTGCAACACTAATAAAAAATATTATTTCATAACAGATGCACTTTCTCCCGCGTTAGTTAATGGTGCGCTGTTGAATTGGCGCCTTTTCCTAGACCATGTTGCTATGTTTACAATAGCAAGGTTAACCAGCATATTGGTGTTGAGAACCATGCAGTGGAGGCAGCAGCAGAGTTAGAAAACAGCCCTTGCCTTAATTGTCTAGGAAAAGTGAGGAGAGAAGAAACCCCAACTTTATTAGGTCTATAATCAATAGCCGAACTGTTAAATGTGCCTGGCTTTATAAATCATCCCTACTGTATATATCTAGCTACAGAAATATGACAGATCCTGCTTGAGTGTTTGTTTAATAGCCTACTGATTCCGTGAGTGCCAAGCCTCACGCAACCACAACATGTCGGATCAACAATTTAACAAATTTGGCTGTTTTTAATCTTCGCTATTCTGTAATAAATGCGTTACACTTTTTTCCCCGTTAGAACAGCCTTTGATATTATTTATAATTGATTTAAAAAATAATAACCCTCCTTTTTCTTGATCTCCTTATTGTTATTCTTATGATCATCATTAAACTAATAAGTAATGTCATTATCATTGGTAGGATTGGCATAGCAACCTTTTATAACCACCATCGAGCTGTAGGCCAAAGACCACATCCTGTATAGTCTTAATGCCGTAACTTACTTCGGCCTATATTTCAACTTTTTATAGGCTACAGTACTGTATCAATCATTCATTTGTGCATGTCATCTCACAGCATATGAGTCATTCATGATTTGAAATGCAATTAAGCATTTTAGTTTTTAAATAAAATAATAAAGCCACTTGAATAATTAGCGTAAACAAACTGTTCCAGTTTTTAGTCTTTGCTGGATTAAATGCTTCACAAAAAAACGTGCTTATAATTGATTTAGTGTTTACATTGGAAAACTGATATTCTAATCTAACAGCACCTGTTTGGCACACATAATATGCAGGTAGACCTTGCTCCTTACCTTCTTGTTCTTGATCTCCACAAATAGTCAAATTTATACCACACATCTGAGTGGGGTGACAGAGACAATTGGGTGCTAATCACACAGTCACTCACTGTCTTTTTTTCTTTTTTACACAGTGCAGCAAGTCTTCGTCTGGCCCAGTACAATCAAATCAATTGCAGTCATTGTCATTTGTGTCTTAATTATTTAATCAAAGAGTGCGCTGAAAGCATCTGACAAGTTCAGTGCATATATTTCATTTGATTTAAAACACATAGGATGTGTCTATATATGGAAAATATACATTTTAAAATGGAAGAACAGACTCTCGGTCAACCAAGAGTTTTTTTTAGTCAGGGACAGCCCTAAAATAATATGTGTGTGCACTGAACATGCATGCTTGTGTATGTTTATATAATGTTTGTACAGTAAGTGATTGTGTGTGTGTGTCCAGGGTCTTCAGATAGGCACCAGAGAGCTAGAGGAGATGGGAGCCCAGTTCTGTGTGGCTCTGCTAAGACTGAAGAGACTAACTTCCCCCCTGAAGCTGAGGAACAACGCACACCTGCTGGACGTCGACAGTGACCTTATGGAGACACGCTGCAAAGTCTCCAGGTCAGACACACACCCCCTCACCAGGTCACTCACTCACACGCACACTTAGACACGCTCACACTTACCAGGTCACACACACACAATCCCACTTACCAACAATAAACCATACATGGTACACTAGTTTGAGAGTTGCAGCATGGCCAACACTCAGGACAGTAGTGTAGCTGCACCGTCTGCTGTCATCTTCAGAATCCTCATGACATTTAAATGTGGCTTTTTACAAATCTCCTCTTGCATTTATTGATTTATCCATGTATAATTAATGTATTTACAGTGCATTAGGAAAGTGTTCAGACCCCTTGACTTTTTCCACATTTTGTTGTTACAGCCTTATTATAAAATGTATTAAATAGTTGTTTTCCCCTCATCAATCTACACAAAATACCCAATAATGACAAAGTGTTTGTTTGTAAATGTATTTTTTTTAAATGAAAACCACATTTACATAAGTATTCAGACTCTTTACTCAGTACTTTGTTGAAGCACCTTTGGCAGCGACTACAGCCTCGAGTATGACGCTGCAAGCTTGGCACCCCTGTATTTGTGGATTTTCCCCCATTCTTCTCTGCAGATCCTCTCAAGCTCTGTCAGGTTGGATTGGGAGCGTCGCTGCATAGCTATTTCCAGGTCTCTCCAGAGATATTTGATGGGGTTCAAGTCCAGGCTCTGGCTAGGCCAATGAAGGACATTCAGAGACTTGTCCCGAAGCCACTCCTGCGTTGTCTTGGCTGTGTGCTTAGGGTCGTTGTCCTGTTGGGAGGTGAACCTTCGCCTCAGTCTGAGGTTGTGAGAGCTCTGGAGCAAGTTTTCATCAAGGATCTCTCTGTACTTTGCTCATTTCATCTTTCCCTCGTTCCTGACTAGTCTCCTTGTCGCTGAAATACATCCCCACAGCATGATGCTGCCACAACCATGCTTCACCGTAGTGATGGTGCCAGGTTTAATCGAGATGTGACGCTTGGCATTCAGGCCAAAGAATCTTGTTTCTCATGGTCTGAGAGTCCTTTCGATGCCTATTGGAAAACTCTAAGCAGGCTGTCGTGCCTTTTACTGAGGAGTGGCTTCCGCCTGGCCACTACCATAAAGGCCTGATTGGTGGAGTGCTGCAGAGATGGTTGTCCTTCTGGAAGGTTCTCCCATCCCCACGGAGGAACTCTGGAGCTCTGTCAGAGTGACCATCGGATTCTTGGTCACCTCCTTGACCAAGGCCCTTCTCCCTCGATTGCTCAGTTTGGCAAGGCCAGTACTAGGAAGAGTCTTGGTGGTTCCAAACTTCTTCCAGTTAAGAATGATGGGAGGGCACTGTGTTCTTGGGGACCTTCAATGCTGCAGAAATGTTTTGGTACCCTTCCCTAGATACAGTGGGGCAAAAAAGTATTTAGTCAGCCACCAATTGTGCAAGGTCTCACACTTAAAAAGATGAGAGAGGCCTGTAATTTTCATCATAGGTACACTTCAACTATGACAGACAAAATGGGAAAAAAATCCAGAAAATCACCTTGTAGGATTTTTTATGAATTTATTTGCAAATTATGGTGGAAAATAAGTATTTGGTCAATAACAAAAGTTTATCTCAATACTTTGTTATATACCCTTTGTTGGCAATGACCGAGGTCAAACGTTTTCTGTAAGTCTTCACAAGGTTTTCACACACTGTTGCTGGTATTTTGGCCCATTCCTCCATGCAGATATCCTCTAGAGCAGTGATGTTTTGGGGCTGTTGCTGGGCAACACAGACTTTCAACTCCCTCCAAAGATTTTCTATGGGGTTGAGTTCTGGAGACTGGCCAGGCCACTCCAGGACCTTGAAATGCCTCTTACGAAGCCACTCCTTCGTTGCCCGGACGGTGTGTTTGGGATCATTGTCATGCTGAAAGACCCAGCCACGTTTCATCTTCAATGCCCTTGCTGATGGAAGGAGGTTTTCACTCACAATCTCACGATACATGGACCCATTTTTATTCTTTCCTTTACACGGATCAGTCGTCCTGGTCCCTTTGCAGAAAAACAGCCCCAAAGCATGATGTTTCCACCCCCATGCTTCACAGTAGGTATGGTGTTCTTTGGATGCAACTCAGCATTCTTTGTCCTCCAAACACGACGAGTTTAGTTTTTTACCAAAAAGTTATATTTTGGTTTCATCTGAACATATGACATTCTCCCAATCTTCTTCTGGATCATCCAAATGCTCTCTAGCAAACTTCAGACGGGCCTGGACATGTACTGGCTTAAGCAGGTGGACACATCTGGCACTGCAGAATTTGAGTCCCTGGCGGCGTAGTGTGTAGATGGTAGGCTTTGTTACTTTGGTCCCAGCTCTCTGCAGGTCATTCACTAGGTCCCCCCCGTGTGGTTCTGGGATTTTTGCTCACCGTTCTTGTGATCATTTTGACCCCACGGGGAGAGATCTTGCGTGGAGCCCCAGAACGAGGGAGATGATCAGTGGTCTTCCATGTCCTAATAATTGCTCCCACAGTTGATTTCTTCAAACCAAGCTGCTTACCTATTGCAGATTCAGTCTTCCCAGCCTGGTTCAGGTCTACAATTTTGTTTCTGGTGTCCTTTGACAGCTCTTTGGTCTTGGCCATAGTGGAGTTTGGAGTGTGACTGTTTGAGGTTGTGGACAGGTGTATTTTATACTGATAACAAGTTCAAACAGGTGCCATTAATACAGGTAACGAGTGGAGGACAGAGGAGCCTCTTAAAGAAGAAGTTACAGGTCTGTGAGAGCCAGAAATCTTGCTTGTTTGTAGGTGACCAAAAACGTATTTTCTGCCATGATTTGCAAATAAATTCATTAAAAATCCTACAATGTGATTTTCTGGATTTTAGTTAAAGTGTACCTATGATGAAAATTACAGGCCTCTCTCATCTTTTTAAGTGGGACAACTTGCACAATTGATGGCTGACTAAATACTTTTTTGCCCCACTGTATGTGCCTCGACACAATCCTGTCTCGGAACTCTTCGGACAATTCCTTCGACCTCATGGCTTGGTTTTTGCTCTGACATGCACTGTCAACTGTGGGACCTTATATAGACAAGTTTGTGCCTTTCCAAATCATGTCCAATCAATTGAATTTACCACAGGTGGACTCCAATCAAGTTGTAGAAACATCTCAAGGATGATCAATGGAAACAGGATGCACCTGAGCACAATTTCGAGTCTCAAAGCAAAGGGTCTGAATACTTATGTAAATAAGTTTTTTTTTAAATGTTTTATATAAAAAAAATTATATACAAAATAAAAAATAAACTGTTTTCGCTTTGTCATTATGGGGTATTGTGTGTAGATTGAGGGAAAAAATGATTTTATTAATTTTAAAACAAGGCTGTAATGTAACAATGTGGAATATTTTCCGAATGCACTGTATTCATTGACTCCCATCAAGTAGCCAGGTTAGAGACCTCAGGGCTTGGCTATAGGCTCATCACAGCTTTATGCTTTTTCTCGTTTAATATTTCATCATCAGACCAATGATATCATAACAATAGGATTGTAATTTTGTGTATGTGCGCATGTGTTTCTGTGGAAGGCTATTCCCCTTGCACAGTCTTCACATTTTTCTGCCATAAAATGTCATCTATAAAGTAATGACATAAGTTTTTTTTTCCTACAATCTACACATTTTCTAAGTGACTAAAAACACAAAATGAGAACATATTGATTGTGTATGTCTTCACACCCCAGAGTTAATACATTGGTAGAAGCACCTTTGGCCATTACAGCTGTGAATAATTTACAACAGGGGTGTCAAAGTCAAATGGACGGAGGGCCAAATAAAAAAATCAGCTACAAGACGAGGGCCGGACTGTTCGAATGTTCATTGAAAATTTTTTAAATGACGCATATAGTCTAGTGAACCTAATTGAACCTACTGAAAACCTAACAAATATATTACAATATGATCAGATAAATAAAGCAATATTTTCTTATGGCTCTGTCAGTAATCTTTAATTTTCAACAGACACAAAAGACAAATTTCCTTTATATAAATATCCCCATAACATGAACATTAAATGAAAGAAACCGGTATTCAAGGCACCATCAGTAGACTATATTTTCTATTTTAGCAAAAGTGGGCTAAATTTACTTCAAAGAAAAAACAATAATAGCAATTTTCTATCATCCACTCAACTGAAATATTTTTAAAATATAATTGGATTGAAATACAAAAAATAAAGTGCAAAAATCTATTAATCAAAAACAACACTTTGTTTAAGGAGAAGTAACATGCAGTGAAAACAAATATTAAATTTTAACTTTTAAACTTGAACTGAGTAAAAACTCTAAATATGTGATTGCACAGTAATGTTCACTTGTTTGAGGTTGAGGGTGATACTTGGTGGTGTCCCATCTTTTCCACAAGTTCATCAATGTTCGGGGTAAGGCTCTGAGCTGAAGAAATCCTCAGAATTGAGTGGAGGTGTTCAGCAGTAAGTCGACTTCTGTGTGATGTTTTGTTCAGGTTCATCAAAGAAAACAGTTGTTCACACAGGTATGTGCTGCCAAACATAGACAACGTTTGAGCAGCCTGGATGCGCAGCTGGGGCATTGTGCCGGGAGGAAACGGGCGAACTCCGCAGCACCCACTGCCGCATATTTTGCCCTCAGTGCATCATTGCATTGGAGGTCAATCAACTCCATTTGGAGGTTTGGTGGTGAGCTTTCCACGTCAACAGCAAATGGGTTACCGAGCAGTTCCAACCTGCTTTTTGTGCTTCAAAGTCAGCAAATCGGCGTCGAAAGTCAGCGGCAAGCATACCTATTTTATCAGCCAACTGTGTGCTCGGGAACGCACTGGTAGAGAGCTTCTCTTTCATGGTCTGGCAGCTGGGAAAGTGGCTCAAATTTTCTTTCCGCATCTGCGTCTCCCACAGAGTCAGTTTGGTTTTAAATGCCTTCACTGTACTGTACATATCAGAGATGACACGATCCCGACCCTGCAGCTGCAAGTTTATTGCATTCAGATGACTCGTAATGTCACACAGAAAAGCCATTTCACACAGAAACATTTCGTCTCGGAGTTGTGTTGTGTCTTTCCCTTTGCTGTCCAAGAACAGACAAATCTCCTCACGAAGCTCGAAACATCTTTGAAGCACCTTTCCCTGGCTTAGCCATCGCACCTCTGTGTGATAAGGCAAATCACCATGCTCCGTTTCTAACTCCGTCAGAAATGCCTTGAACTGGCGGTGATTCAAACCTTTGGCTCTGATAAAGTTAACTGTGCGCGTGATGATGCTCATTACATGCTCCATTTTCAAGGCTTTACCGCACAACGCTTCCTGGTGTATGATACAATGATAAGCTCACCTGTCGCGTTTTCCTCTTGCATCTTTTCCCGTATCTTCGCCACCAGTCCGCTCCTGTGTCCACACATCGCAGGTGCTCCGTCGGTTGTCAAACCCACGAGTTTTTCCCAAGGCAGCTCCATCTCATTTACACATCTTGACACCTCTTCATACAAATCATGCCCCGTAGTTGTGCCATGCATAGGACGTAAAGCCAAAAACTCCTCTGTCACGCTTAGGTTGGAGTCCACTCCGCGGATGAAAATTGACAACTGGGCAATGTCAGAAATGTCGGTGCTCTCATCCACAGCCAAGGAATATGCAATAAAATCTTTTCCCTTTTTCACAAGCTGCTCTTTTAGATTGATGGACAACTGGTCTACTCTCTCGGCAATGGTGTTTCTGCTCAGACTCACATTTAAAAAGAGTTGCCTTTTTCTGGGCAAACTTCGTCACAAACTTTAATCATGCAGTTTTTGATGAAATCCCCCTCCGTAAATGGCCGGGCTGATTTAGCGATCTCTTCTGCCAAAATAAAACTGGCCTTGACAGCAGCCTGGCCTTGTGATTTGGCTTTTTTGAACAGAGCCTGTCGAGATTTGAGGCCTCGTTTTAATTCCTCTGCCTTTTGTAGCCTTTGTTCCATGTCCATATTCTTGTTTTTGTCCGCGTGTTTCGTTTCATAATGTCGTCTCAGATTATACTCTTTCAGTACCGCCACACTTTCTCCACACAGAAGACACACAGGTTTTCCAGCTACCTTCGTGAACATATACTCCGACTCCCACCTTGTTTGAAACCCCCGGTTCTCAGTATCCACCTTCCGTTTTGCCATTTTTGATGGGTATCTGAAAGTTAATTTTACTGTGATGCTGACGACTGCTGTGCCAATAAATATTGAAATGAAGCAGCCTACTGCTCGGTGCGTCACCTTTGCATTGTGGGAAATGTAGTATTGGTGCGTGTAAAAGATCTGCGGGCTGCCGGCTTGCTGCGGGCCGGTTCTAATAATAAATCAAGATCATCCCAGGGGCCGTAAAAAACCTTCTTGCGGGCCGGATGTGGCCCGCGGGCCTTGACTCTGACATATGTGATTTACAATAATATTCTACCAACCTTGCACAACTCTCAGGGACAAAAAATATCAAATATAATGTATTCACTTTTTAGATTTAATTTTTAAGGCAACAAAAATAGAAGCATATGCAAGAGCTGTATAGATGTTCACTAGGCCCTGTATGTGTACAGTGCATGCACGTGTGTGTGTGTGTGTGGCCTTTGTGTGCATGCACGTGTGTGTGTGTGTGTGTGTGTGTGGCCTTTGTGTGCATGCACGTGTGTGTGTGTGTGTGTGTGGGTGGCCTTTGTGTGCATGCACGTGTGTGTGTGTGGCCTTTGTGTGCATGCACGTGTGTGTGTGTGTGTGTGTGTGTGTGTGGCCTGTCCGGTGTAAGTGCGGCCCTTGCAGTCTTTCTCTAATGGACTGTAATGGCTCAAACTCTCTCACTCTGGGATCTTAATACTCCTCTCCAGACAGCACTCTGTCCATCCCATTACAACCCGTCACACCCTCCTCCTAATCCACTTTACCCTTTTCTGGGGCGGAGAGAGGGTTGGGGCGGGGGGCAGGGGTCAATGACTGAACCCCAACCATCCACTGTCTCCACAGGATCCTCTTTCAAAGACCTCACACCATTAAAAACCATTTAAAAACCACTAAAACCACTAAACATCTGAGACATTTATCCATTAAACCACTAAACCAATGCGTTAGAAGAGATGTCTCTATCAAAAACGTAGCACAAGTAGTGATTGATTTGATTTTTGTTGTTGGGTTTGTATTATTTTACGTGCCTGAACACTAGTTTTATCTTCTGAATTTCTTTCTGAAATCTTGTAAATCATTATACCTCATTTCTGTCCAAACCCGTGGTCAAATATTTGTTTTCTTTCAAATACTTTGTTTTAATCATTTGGTGGGTGTTTTATGTTAGTCCTATTTCACACATTGAGCCTGCCTAGAATGATGGTCTGTCTGTGTGTTGTGTTGTCAAGCAGCACCCCTAGTACGTACTTGTTGGAGGATGAAGAGGCATCCTTCATGGAGGAGGTGGACTACAGCGCAGAGAGTGGCGACGAACCCGACAACGACCCCAACACCGCCGACCCCCACGACAACCACCTCTCCGACTCCGAGTCCAACAACCATAGAGACTCACTCACCTAGCTCAAACCCCCTGATCACTACCCAACCAGATATCCCCATTTTGCTCTGAAGTTACTTACTCCTCTCCCTCTGGCCTTGGTGCATCATGGATACCACATCCATGCTATATCTGCCTTGCATATCTCATGCAGATTTAAAGCGTTATAGAATGAATAGACACGTTAGACAAATAACACAAGTTAACACAAGGGTTTTGTTGCAATGTCGCCATTTGTCATGAAAAGTGTTACACAAAGAGAATTTCTAAATCTCTATTTACGTATGTTTATAGGTAATTCTATGGTTAGACACAAGTTGAGATGGAATGTACACCTTGGTCGTATTTGCATAAATGGTGCAGTATGTCTCAATGACCTACTAATAACAGTAGTGCACAATTGGCATACCGGAAAGGTAGTAAGCAAAGTAGAACCATTTGCACATGTAACACATCAACATGCATACCGTACACATGAACACAGGTACAGGGCAGAAGAAAAGGCACTTTTACAATCCTCACCTCACAGTGAAAGGTCAAAAGCTCAGGCCAAAACTGACATTGATGTTGTGGATCTGTTTTCTGCTACTGAGAAGTATATGTATTTCTCTAGTCTGTCTGTAAGCTTAGTTGGTTGTCCGTACAATGCAATGGTACTGAGTTTTAGGAAGGATGGTGCTATTTGGGAGTAGTTTAGACTTTTTTTTTTTACTTGTATTTTTTCTAGATGTAAGTAGCTATTAGGTTTTGGTTGTGTTTGTACAGTCGGTGCATGACTATTTTAATGTTTCTTATTTATTTTTACTTTATTTGTGAGACGCACCGTGTGTGTGTGTGTGTGTGTTTAGTAGATGGAAATGCTAGACCACCATAGAACTGGGCAGCCAAATGCTCTGTGTTTGTGGGAGTAAAAAAAGAACTGACTAAACCGTTTAATTTGATTGTAACACTAAATAAGTTGAAGCTTGCAATGAAATCATGAGAAATAAATGTGAATGTGAAAATATCTGGATCATTTTGCGGTGTATTATTATCCATTTAATCATGTGAATGTTGAGCCCGAGTGTGAGTATTTTGAAGGATGTGTTTTGTGTGTGTGGTGTATGTGTTTTAGAATGTATTTTTTTATCTCTATTTTTAGAGGTGTTTGTTGATTCTGTTTGAGTGCAAGTGATGTGTGTGCCCACCGCTAATGCCCCTCTGGCTGTATATGCCAATCTGAGGTCGGACCATTGATACCGAAAGTGGACTCCTCTTTATTTCTGTGCCATTATAGCGTCTGTGACAGCATGGGCAGCACCATTGAGGCTACAACCCATAGGAATCCCCACCCAGTTGACTACTTTAAAATGGCAGAAGCATGGTGGAGGCCCTCTTCTATGGCGCTCCCCATGCTAAAAAGTCATTTTGACCACTAGAGCCCTCTCATTTTCTATGGGTTAGACAAAGCTTCATGGAGAAGGTTAAAGTTAATCAGGGGACACATGGAGAGAGGGTGGTGTCTCCAAACCAACGACCCACAGACAACCTGGACATTGGACAGAGGGAAATATAGAATGAAAGAGGAGTCATTGAAGACGGAGCATATAAATTCATTTGTACAGTGTGCATGTCAATAAATCAGCCAAAGAGCCACCTGTCTGGAAGACATGCAGTCAACCTCTCTCTGTCATCGCATTGTGCCGCTGATGGGCAGAGTGACAGCGGAGGAGAAGAGAAAAGCTGCAGGACACTGAGAGAGCCTTGTGTTAGGAGGAGGATTAGTAGTGGAGGAAAATGTTAATCAGAGATGCAGAGCATCAACAGCTCTTTCCTCTTTCAGCCCTACGCCCCACTTCCTGTCTCTGCCTGCCCTCCCCTGTGTCAATCACACGCTCGGAAATGTGGTGAACAAAGAACTAAAAGACGTCCTCCGCCCCCAACCCAATTACAGTTCCGGCTTCTCTCTGTCTGACGATGGGGGGGGGCATTCAGCTGCTGCCGAAGATCGCCATGTTCATCACACCCACACACACATCACTTGGGCGCCATGCACGGCTTTCAGTCTCACAGTCTCTTATTGGCCTAAGCTGAGGCCCTTACACGACATGGGCAATTAATATAAGTGTCCGTGCTCAACTGTATACTTTGTCCCTGCCAAACTGGCCATCAGACCTTCAACATAAGCTTTAAAAAAATCCACACACACACACACTTTCTCTCTGACATACTCACATGGGCATAATTGGTTATGTGGAAAGCGGAGCTGACTTCAACCTCACGTTGCCACGGTAACTGTAGACCTATTTTCTAGGACGCGCTTACTCCCGTCCAGCGTGTTATTCATTCAGCCTCTTCACAAATGTTTTTCTTTTCTCTCCATCTACATTCTATCTCCCTCTCCTCCGATGCGATCCCTGTTCACATGCATATGCAAATAAACCCAATTCTCGAGACCAATTAAAATGGGATGTGAATGGAACAGGCCGTGAGTTGTGGTAATGAGATAGGGACGGGGTACATGCTAGAGCTGGGACGATAAACCGAAAATAATCGACACCGACCATACCGATTAATTATCGCAGGCATTTTGCTGCCATCGTTCATTACGATAAGTAGCCTTTACTAGGGATATGTGAAGTTTGAAATGAATGCAATCAATGCAAATTGTCCGGGTAGCTATTTGGTTAGCTGTTCAAGAGTTTTATGGCTTGGGGGTAGAAGCTGTTTAGAATCCTTTTGGACCTAGACTTGTGCGGTAGCAGAGAGAACAGTCTATGATTATTAGGGTGGCTAGAGACTTTGGCAATTTTTAGGGCCTTCCTCTGACACCGCCTGGTATTAGAGGTCCTGGATGGCAGAAATTTGGCCCCAGTCATGTACTGGGCCGTACGCACTACCTTCTGTAGTGCCTTGCGGTCGGAGGCCGAGCAGTTGCCATACCAGGCAGTGATGTAACCAGTCAGGATGCTTTCGATGATGCAGCTGTCAAACTTTTTGAGGATCTGAGGACCCATGCCAAATCTTTTCAGTCTCCTGAGGGGGAATAGGCGTTGTCGTGCCCTCTTCACGACTGTCTTGGTGTGTTTGAACCATGACAGTTCATTGGTTATGTGGACACCAAGGAACTTGAAGCACTCAACCTGCTCCACTACAGCCCCGTCTATGAGAATGGAGGTATGCTTGGCTCTCCTTTTCCTGTAGTTCACGATCATCTCCTTTGTCTTGATCACGTTGAGGGAGAGGTTGTTATCCTGGCACCACAATGCCAGGTCTCTGACCTCCCTATAGGCTGTCTCATCGCTGCTCACAGCCCTGAGGGGCCCCTGTGTTGAGGCTCAGAGTGGCAGATGTGTTGTTACCAACTCTTACTACCTGGGGGCAGCCTGTCAGGAAGTCCAGGATCCAGTTGCAGAGGGAGGTGTTTAGTCCCAGGGTCCTTAGCTTAGTGATGAGCTTTGAGGGCACTATGGTGTTGAACGCTGAGCTGTAGTCAATGAATAGCATTCTCACGTAGGTGTTCCTTTTGTCCAGGTGGGAAAGGGCAGTGTGGAGTGCAATAGAGATTGCATCATCTGTGGATCTGTTGGGGCGGTATGCAAATTGGATTGGGTCTAGGGTTTCTGGGATAATGGTGTTGATGTGAGCCATTACCAACCTTTCAAAGCACTTCATGACTACAGACGTGAGTGCTAAGGTCAGTAGTCATTTAGGCAGGTTGCCTTAGTGTTCTTGGGCACAGGGACTATCGTGGTGTTCTTGAAGCATGTTGGTATTACAGACTCGGCCAGGGACAGGTTGAAAATGTAAGTGAAGACACTTGCCAATTGGTCAGCGCATGCTTGAAGTACACGTCCTGGTAACCCTGCGGCCTTGTGAATGTTTAAAGGTCTTACTCACATCGGCTTTGGAGAGTGTGATCACACAGTCGTCCAGAACAGCTGGTGCTGTCATGCATGCTTCAGTGTTACTCGAAGCGCGCATAGAAGTCATTTAGCTCGTCTGGTAGGCTCGTGTCACTGGGCAGCTCACGGCTGTGCTTCCTTTTGTAGTTCATAATAGTTTGCAAGCCGATGTAGTAGGATTCAATCTTAGTCCTGTATCGACGCTTCACCTGTTTGATGGTTCATCGAACAGGTGAAGCAGGATTTCTTATAAGCGTCCGGGTTAAAGTCCCGCTCCTTGAAAGTGGCAGCTCTACCCTTTAGCTCAGATTTTGCCTGTAATCCATGGCTTCTGGTTGGGGTATGTATGTATGGTCACTGTGGGGACGACGTCATCGATGCACTTATTGATGAAGCCAGTGACTGATGTGGTGTACTACTCAATGGCATATGAAGAATCCCGGAACATATTCCAGTCTGTGCTAGCAAAACAGTCCTGTAGCTTAGAATCTGTGTCATCTGACCACTTCCGTATTTAGTGAGTCACTGGTACTTCCTGCTTTAGTTTTTACTTGTAAGCAGGAATAAGATTTGCCAAATGGAGGGAGAGGGAGAGCTTTGTATGCGTCTTTGTGTGTGGAGTAAAGGTGGTCTAGAGTTTTTTCCTCTGGTTGCATATGTAACATGCTGGTAGAAATGAGGTAAAACCGATTTAAGTTTCCCTGCATTAGAGTATAGTACGAACACTACTTATATTTTGTAATGTGCAAATGTGCAAACTTGGGGCTGCAGGTAGCGTAGTGGTTAAAGCGTTGGACTAGTAACCAAAAGGTTGCAAGATCGAATCCCTGAGCTGACAAGGTAAAAAACCTGTCATTCTGCCCCTGAACAAGGCATTTCACCCACTGTTCCTAGGCCATCATTGAAGATAAGAATTTGTTCTTAACTGACTTACCTAGTTAAATAAAGGAAAATAAAAAGAGCTGGGGCTTTCTGTGTCTGTGTGCATCTTTTTGCTCTGTCTCTCTCCCTCTTTCTCTCTCGGGCATATCAGGTTGTCATTGTGGGAGAACAGGAAGTGGTTCCCTATAGCCAGAGCTCTCACTGGCCTGATGATAGATGGGGCAGTTAAAAATAATAACATACAGACTGACATACTGTAGTATTTTTGTGCCCTAGTTTATAACTCTGTTGAAAACAGACTCATGAGACAATGTATTACCCAGGGGCTGGTTATTTATTCTGTAGTCTTTCCAATGTCTAGGGTACCAGAGGTCAAACTCACATTTACGTATGAGGACAATGTTGAGATGTGAAAGAGTATGAGTGCCAAAGAGAGAGCGAGGGCGAAGAAAAAGGAACATGTATCCTAAATAGCACATAACGTTTAGAGAACCGTATGTTTTCTTAGAGCTTGGTGAAAGCGTGTTTCTCCTATTATGGTCATTTTGCATACAACCTTCCCACAACTTTCTGGTAATGGTGCAGGATAGTTGCTTGGATTTGGAATATTTAAGGAAATTGACACAAAAAAACTATTTCTTGATATTTCATTACTTTTTTGGTAATGATCTAGAAATGTTTTCCAACTAGTTTAAAATTAGGGATGTTCTCAAATAGTTCAGAGAACGTTAAGAAACAACGTTCTTCTGTGAGAATTTCAGTACTACACCAGAACGTTTCCTACAGGTTTCCTCATGATTCTATTTAAAGCCATGTTCTCAAATTGTTCAGAGAACGTTAAGAACACTTTCCTTAAAAACCACAAGAAAACTTTAGTAACGTTCAGAGAATGATCTAAGAATGTTATATAAAAAACATACATTCTCAGAACGTTTTTAAAAAAACGTTCCATTCCCACAACTTCCAAATGTACTAGCTGGGATGTTTGTGATGGAGTGAGTGACTGATGGACATTAGCTGACGACTGACGGGTTAGTCCTATGTCAGCGGATCCTGCCCAGGTCGACTGGGATGTCGATGGACACCGTCTGAGTTAAAAGCAATAACCTTCAGGTTAAAGCAGGGGGCAAGCAGGCTCCAAGAGAGACACTGGAGCACACACACACACCCTCTCATGAGCATAGTTAACCTGCGAGCATCTCACTCTCTCTCTCTCTCACGCTTACACTCACACTGACTCACTCACACTGACTCACTCTCTCACACCCACTCCCACCACCAGCCCTATCAAACATGTGCAAGTCTTTAACTGGCCTGAGAATAACAGGTGAGGGAAGAAGAGCATAGCTGCTGGACATGTGACAGGTGAAAGACACAGTATATTTAGTAAGGAATTACAGAATTGTCAATCAAATAGCTCTTCACTTCCATCACAACAAGTCACAACAATCAGAGCCATAGTTTGATCTTAACATTCTTGTCTGAAAGGTCCTGCTAGCAGGTCATTTAGGGGTCAGGGACAGAGGCCCCGTACACACAGTTTGCAGCAAAATAACTATTCACCCCATGAATTTGCAACCTTGGGCAGACACACCCCATGATTAAGCCTTCTAGAGTCAATGAGAGGACATGTTTGTTTTTACCGCAAGCTGTTCTGATAGAGGCGTTGGTATTGGTGCTGAAATCTCCTTGAGCCAACAGTTGTTTAGTTGTGACAGGAAGCCCCAGAGGAACCCGTCATTACAACACTAATCTCCCACAAGCCTCTGCTCCCCCTGAGGGTGTTCAAGTGTCATCTCCTTTTCACTGTGTTAGATATCACAGTGTTCGGTTAAGAGTTTAAAACGGTCAGTGTTGAGGGATACCTGAGCAAGATTATTTTGATTACCCAGACTTCTAGATCAGCACTCCTACTGTGAGATGCTTTATGCATACAGGCCTTGATGTTTGTCATATCTGAGGTGTCTGGCCCTCCTCATAAGAGCCAATGCAGTACCCGCAAAACAAACCATGATGGTACTGTAGCTAGAGAGGGCTAGCCTAGACTCTAGAGGTGGATGTTTGTGCATGGGTTTGTTGCTCAGATGAGACGGTTAGAGTGAGAAAGGCTAGCTGTGATTAGAGAAACCTGCATCTGTGTCATGGTTCTATTCTGGCCCTGGTTTATGTGGCCTATAGCCATACTATAGAAAGATCACATTATTACTCTGGAAACATTTACTGTCTTATGAACACACACACTACTTTATTTTCATGACATTTCTGGACTTTTTGTGAGTAAAAATGTTAGACCATTAAAAATCCATATTCCCGCGCAGTGGTTAAGGGCGCTGTACTGCAGCGCCAGCTGTGCCACCAGAGACTCTGGGTTCGCGCCCAGGCTCTGTCGTAACCGGCCGCGACCGAGAGGTCTGTGGGGGCGACGCACAATTGGCCTAGTGTCGTCCGGGTTAGGGAGGGCTTGGCCGGTAGGGATATCTTTGTCTCATCGCGCACCAGCGACTCCTGTGGCGGGCCGGGCGCAGTGCACGCTAACCAAGGTTGCCAGGTGCACGGTGTTTCCTCCGACACATTGGTGCGGCTGGCTTCCGGGTTGGATGCGTGCTGTGTTAAGAAGCAGTGCGGCTTGGTTGGGTTGTGTATCGGAGGACGCATGACTTTCAACCTTCGTCCCTCCCGAGCCCGTACGGGAGTTGTAGCGATGAGACAATATAGTAGCTTCTAACAATTGGATACCATGAAATTGTGGAGAAAAAGGGGTCAAATATATATATATTTTTTAAATCCATATTCCCTAAACCTAACCCTACCCCTTAATCTAACTTTAAGACAAACCCTAACCCCAAAACCCTAACCTTAACCCCAAAACCTAACCCTTAAGCTTAAAATAGCATTGAACAAATTGACATACACTCTACGAAGGGTAGAGGTTCTTTCTGGATATGTCAATTATTAAGTGGTATAGAAAGAGCATTATTGATTAATTATCATAATGATTAATAATTTATCTGTGTAATTGCTACTGGAGGGAGATGGGAGGGAGGAAGGCACGGGAGACAACTTGGAGCTTGGGAAGGGGGGGCTGTGGGGAGAGGCACACAAGGGAGGGGGTCCTGGGGATAGCCACGTTACATAAACATTAGCTCCAAGGTTATTGTTGTAAGGCCTATTATGGAGCCAAGTCAGTGTTGTGTGCTTGTTTTGGACCTTTATGAATAAACCTGTGTGATCCATTTGATATCTGACCCGAAGTCAGTGCTAAAAGTGTGGTTTTCCTTTCATCACATTCCTGTGATCCTCTTGTACCTGAACGTGGATCAGTGTTATTTGTGTGGGTTTAATGAAGCCTCCCTCTCCCAGGGCAGCAGTGGTTAGGTGGTTTTCCAGTGTGCAGCTTTCTTTAGCTTGGCATCAATCTTCTGTCTGCTTCTTCTGATTTGATTTGATTTGATTCACAGTGTCCCAGGTGACCACATGATCCAATTTCATATGGAACTCAACCGTAACATGAAGAGGGTAACAGATAGTGAGCGTGGTCGTGATGGGCGGCTTGTGAGGGGAGGGGCTTCATCGATTGTGTACGGATCAGAACATGCTGAGACGGCAACACAGGTCTTTACACTATTTTCGCATGTTGAAAATAAAAAATGTCAGCCAGACTATGAAGCAAGGTGGAGTAAATGAAATGTTCAATTCGATCAAGCCTTATAGAAAACAATGGGCAATTTTCCATCCAGGAAGTGGATTTCAATTGAATGAATTGACACCCCTCCCCCCGCCTGTCATCAACTAGTGAATCCAGCTGCATGTAACATGATTTACAGGCAGGCTGTTTTATGTGCTCCTCTGTACAACAATAACAGCCTGTGTAGCTGAACTGTAATGCCACGTGTCCACCCTGTACTGTTAAACATTTATACATAAGGGAGACCTCCAGCAACTGAAGCCTCACTCCGCTTCAAAATGAATGGAAAGGATTTTTAAATTCCTCTTTCTTGTAAGGAAAGCGATTGACTGGATTATCATTCACAATGTCCCTCACCATATTACACACACAAACACACTCTCTTACTCACACTGACCTTGTTACTCTGAGATAAATCATGTTCTCACTTTCCCTGACCTACGAAATCATCAGTACGCAATTATCAAGAACTCATACACTCGCGCAACCACACACACAATGTACATTAAACACATTTAACGTTAAACCACCTTTCACTTCCATTGAGCTCTTTAAATGGATGGTGGTCAACCCGAGCTGTGAAACAAATCAACAATTCCACTGAGAATGAAACCCAACCAAAATCACAGTTAGTCCTAAACCACAACTCCCTTGTTCATGGACCACAACAACTCCTCTCTCCTTGCCTGTCCCTGACAGTATTATGTGTGTGTGTGTGTGTGTGAGTGTGAGAGATTGCATTATTGATTGTCCTGGATATGTTTTTTTAAAAGCATTTAGCAATCTAGCAATTAGTTAGTGCTTAATGTACAATGTCAAAACAGCTCGCATCGACCGGGTCATTGATCAGTTGACTCATTATGTTCCTGGCATAGGGCAGTCATAACCAATGTGCATGAATCGCCGTCAAAAGACCATCCCTCTCTCTCGCTTTGTCTTTCCCTCTTTGTCTTGCTAATTTTCAGTCCATGTCCACTGAAAACCTTTATTATTATCGTACTCTTCTTGTTGTCGACGTGGTGACTTCATGTCTTTCTAAGTCTCCTCAATATTTATATGATCTTTTTAGCAGTCACAAGGTAAACAAATGGATGCATACAGTAAAATGTATTTAATATTTTCAGTACATACACTACCGTTCAAAAGTTTGGGGTCACTTAGAAATGTCCTTGTTTTTGAAAGAAAAGTAATTTTTTTGTCCATTAACATAACATCAAATTGATCAGAAATACAGTGTAGACATTGTTAATGTTGTAAATGACCCTTGTTGCTGGAAACGGCTGATTTTTTTTAGGAAATATC
The DNA here is from genome assembly GCF_034236695.1 of Oncorhynchus nerka. NCBI lineage: Eukaryota > Metazoa > Chordata > Actinopteri > Salmoniformes > Salmonidae > Oncorhynchus > Oncorhynchus nerka. Next base: position 21,564,909 of record NC_088422.1, on the reverse strand, counting down.
TACATAGGCGTACAGAGGCTCAATATCAGCAACCATCACTCCTGTGTTCCAATGGCATGTTGTGTTAGCTAATCCAAGTTTATAATTTTAAAAGGCTAATTAATCATTAGAAAACACTTTTGCAAGTATGTTAGCACAGCTGAAAACTGTTGTTCTGATTAAAAAAGCAATACAACTGGCCTTCTTTAGACTAGTTGAGTATCTGGAGCATCAGCATTTGTGGGTTCAATTACAGGCTCAAAATGGCCAGAAACAAATAACTTTCTTCCCGAAACTCGTCAGTCTATTCTTGTTCTGAGAAATTAAGGCTATTCCATGTGAGAAATTGCCAAGAAACTTAAGATCTTGTACGACGCTGTGTACTACTCCCTTCACAGAACAGCGCAAACGGTCTCTAACCAGAATAAAAAGAAGAGTGGGAGGCCCCGGTGCACAACTGAGGACAAGTACATTAGAGTGTCTAATTTGAGAAACAGATGCCTCACAACTGATGCCTGGCAGCTTCATTAAATAGTACCCGCAATGCACCAGTCTCAACGTCAACAGTGAAGAGGCGACTCCGGGATACTGGCCTTCTAGTCAGAGTAAAAAAAAAAAACATATCTCAGACTGGCCAATAAAAAGAAAAGATTAAGATGGGCAAAGGAACACATACACTGGACAGAGGAACTCTGCCTAGAACGTCAGCATCCCGGAGTCACCTTTTCACTGTTGACGTTGAGACTGGTGTTTTGCCGACAAGGTAAAAATCTGTTGTTCTACCCCTGAACAAGGCAGTTAACCCACTGTTCCCCGATAGGCTGTCCTTGTAAATAAGAAATTGTTCTTAACCTTACTTGCCAAGTTAAATAAAGGTTACATTTTTTATTAGGGGGCGCTACACATAAAATTATACTTTAAGGAAAATTGTTCCATGTTTGCGGCCAGGGAGCACATACCTGGGGTCAATTAAATTGATAAGCCTCTTGAAACCTTCCTTTTCGACTGTGCTAATTGGTAGCATGTCCTTAGTAATGCAATGCATAATAGTATTTGTGATGTCTTTGTCTTTTTGATATTTGCTTGTAGGGCATAAACACTATCGGTGTTGACTGCTTCGGGCAAACATCCCTAGATTGGCCTGGAGCTTGAGGGGCGTTTATCAATACCATGGCGCAAACTCAAACTTTCTGCATGTTCCAAAGAGTTGATTTTTTTGCTTCAGATGAAAAAGGTCGGACTTCAAAAAGCCATACCACTTCCAAATTACTGAAACAGTTTAACCCTTTTTATCAATAATTTATTCGTTGGAAGCTTCTCCTTCTCCATGACTATCACTGCCACTGTTTTCACCTACGTCACTCATTTTGTGGTTAATAGTGGCTTCTCCATCACTCGAGGTGCTAAGTGGTTTTTAGTGGGCGTATACCTCTCCACGTGCATATTGTCACTTCTCCGCATGTTACTGCTGCGTCAGATGTGAAATAGACTGCTGTACCTAATTATTCTATATCGACATTATCGAAAATTAATCTAAACGTCTTTACATCGCTATTGAGGGAAGTAATTACCTCGATAATTATTTATATTGATTTATCGCCCAGCCCTAACCACCACCTCTTCAACCATGTGCCTGTGTTCTTTTACTCTGCACGTATTATTAAGAATTGCCTTATAAGTGTGCCTGCGTGCGCAAGCAAGCGTGTGATAGCCCACACAAAGTGTATTTGTATTGGTGTGTGACACCTAGTCATAATCTTTCATCAATGCATAAACATCTTACCTTATTAAAATCAATGGTAATAGTAGATACATTTCCTAATTGCAATCAATAGTGAGCACTTTATTTGGCCACAACAATGAAGCCTTACTTCAATAAAATTAAGGATCACCATGGCAACCGGCGGATATGTCTGTATGAGAATTTGAGAGGGTACATGTGGAGGCAGTCTAGACATCTGTCTGTATCAATATGTGTGTTATATTACAAACGATAATTTGTCTTATGAATCTTAATATAGCCGCAGGCTTTTCCGTGTCAAAGACACCTAAAAAGATACTAAGGCAGTGCAGTCAGAAAGTAAAGTCTCACAAAGGCAGAGGAATGTTTCAATAGTCACCTATTCACATGTCTAGTCCCCTTCCCCACAAAAATGCACTTTCTGCTTTCTGTTGTATTCTTGTCTTTCTTTATACCATGGGTACTCAACTCTTACAGCTTTTCCCAAACTCGGTCCTTGGGACCCCAAGGGGTGCACATGTTTTTTTTTTTGGCATTCACTATTACAATAATGCATGATTAAAATAATCAAAGCTTGATGAGCAGTATGCAACACATGCACACACACATACCGGCCCATTTGTTTCCCTTGAAGCCCCTGTTATTAGCCAGATAAGTTAGATAAGATAAGTTATTAGCCACCTAAGTTAGACAGGGCCACTGGGCCCCCCCAAAACATCACCACATTACTTGTGAAAACAGTACTAAAGTGATACAAAAGAAAACTGTAAAATATTGTGGAACACGTTGATAGTAAACGGATGACTTTTCACTTCAACCAAAAGGTGGCGTCTCTAACTTCCTCTCTAACACAAAAGGACCTTTTTGTTCTAGTGCCTTCTCCCAACACAGACACACACGCACATACACACACAGAGAGAGAGTGCCAACTGCACGTTCTCTGGCCTAAAAAGTATCAAACAAATGTTTCCATGGTGACACTGTGAACATTCATTAAGCCTTCTCTCTTGAGCTCCAGTCAAACTGCCTTCATTGGCATTGGAGGAATCACATCTGCTAGGACACACACACACTACACACTACACAAAACATCTCAATGGAGAGGCACAGGGGTGCTCTGTAGAACAGAGGTTGTATGGGGACAAGAGGTCCTCGACTACCCCCAGCCCTTTCCCTCCTCTCCCTCCACTTCATCCTTCCTCTTCAACTCCACCTACACTTAAAAAAATGCAACTAAGAAAATTCCATGTTGCTTAAATATTCAAGTTGGCTAGACTTAAAATTGGGAAATTGTTGAATTGACATGAAATAATCCTCTAACCCTATTGATTTCTGTTCAATGAGAGTTGAATTTGAAAAACAATGTTGTGTGAAATTGTGTGAACTTAAATATTGCAACACATATAGCTGAGTTGATCACACAAAAGAGTTTAGTTTGCTAAGACCCAATTTAAAACACTGCGTTGGCTTAAAATACATGTCTCATTATTTTAGTCAATATACTTGTCAGGGACAGTTTACAATTATAACATATAGACTAAAATGTGATGCATTACACCAGATATAGCCAAAAAATGGATTTGTTTGAACCATTAGTGCGATTGTTGTACCTGATTATCTAGTCTGGGGTTAGTCAGGATGTAGTCTGGGGTTAGTCAGGACATATTCTGGGGTTAGTCAGGACATATTCTGGGGTTAGTCAGGACATATTCTGGGGTTAGTCAGGACGTATTCTGAGGTTAGTCAGGACATATTCTGGGGTTAGTCAGGACGTATTCTGGGGTTAGTCAGGACGTATTCTGAGGTTAGTCAGGACGCATTCTGGGGTTAGTCAGGACATATTCTGGGGTTAGTCAGGAAGTATTTGAAAGAAAAAAACTTTCTGGTCCAGTAATTAGATCATGACTGAAACTAGAAATTATCTGTCAATAACAAAGTAATTCCATAGTTGAGGAAACATCTATATTATAGTTCATCCAACATAAATGTATAGTTCATCTGATACCCTTACATCTTTAAGTTGAGAGGACTTGAAATCAAAAGTTGATACATGTTTTTTTTTAATCAAGGCAACTAGCTGCAGTACTATTTCTAGTTTATTCAACATTGGCCAATCAAAATCAAATCAAATGTATTTATATAGCCCTTCGTACATCAGCTGATATCTCAAAGTGCTGTACAGAAACCCAGCCTAAAACCCCAAACAGCAAGCAATGCAGGTGTAGAAGCACGGTGGCTAGGAAAAACTCCCTAGAAAGGCCAAAACCTAGGAAGAAACCTAGAGAGGAACCAGGCTATGTGGGGTGGCCAGTCCTCTTCTGGCTGTGCCGGGTGGAGATTATAACAGAACATGGCCAAGATGTTCAAATGTTCATAAATTACCAGCATGGTCAAATAATAATAATCACAGGCAGAACAGTTTAAACTGGAGCAGCATCACGGCCAGGTGGACAGGGGACAGCAAAGAGTCATCATGTCAGGTAGTCCTGAGGCATGGTCCTAGGGCTCAGGTCCTCCGAGAGAGAGAAAGAAAGAGAGAATTAGAGAGAGCATACTTAAATTCACACAGGACACCGGATAGGACAGGAGAAGTACTCAGGAATGTATGTTAGCAGAACTTGAATACCCAAAGTTGGGTAACTACAAATTGTGTTGCAGCTGGTGCCTTGATTTTTAAAAACTTGACTCAACTTCAGTGGATAGGATCCCCCTCAAAGGAACACCACATTTCTCCTGCCATAATCAGCCAGACTACAGCAAATACACTGTACTGTATGGAAGGAAGATACAGTATGTCTGTGTGTGGCACTATTATGGTGAATGATTATTTGGGTGTGGTGGATGTGTCATATTTTTTAAATTATTTTTTATTTATTTGACCTTTATTTAACCAGGCAAGTCAGTTAAAAAAAAAATATTATTTTCAATGACAGCCTAGGAACAGTGGATTAACTGCCTGTTCAGGGGCAGAATGACAGATATGTACCTTGTCAGCTCGGGGGTTTGAACTTGAAACCTTCCGTTACTAGTCCAATGCTCTAACCACTAGGCTATCCTGCCCAGGCCTCAGAGATATAGCAGTGTGAGGACAGTGTGTACTCTGTGCTGACTATTTACATGTACACACTGATAGCTTTTCCCAGGCAGGTCACCTGTGATACAATTCAGTATCCGACGTCCATCCTTGCCTAAGGACGTCAGGTGTTGACGTGGAAACCGACCACTAAGGGGCAACAGTGAGCGCTGTTACCTTCAGGTAGAGTTGGGTGTTGCTAGGGTGATGTGGATGAGTAAGCGTCTGCCTGTGGTTCCAAAGGTAGCATGTTTGAATCTAGCAGGAGAAAGTCATTTTTTATATTTTTGTTTTAAGCCTATCCCCAAACCTTAAACTTTACCTTAACCATCCAGAATAAAAGTGGAACTGACAGTGGTTTAGTCGATAGCGCGCCGGACCTCGGGCTCGAAGGTCTAGTGTTCGAGACCTGCTCCCTGCCTGTTTCATTACATTGGTATCAGAAGTGATCGGACCTCGCATCCACGACAGTGCGTGTGCTTGACCGGTGAGCGCGTTCCTGTAAGACGTAGAGTTGCAAGCTAGCGCGAGGACGCGTTCTTTGAAAGAGGGAAAATCGACTCGAGACCTGCTCCCTGCTGTTTCAATATAATTCTCAGTTTATGCTACAAAATCAACTGTATAAGAGGTTTTATTAAAAATAGGTTATGTTTGACTCAACATTCCATGGCGTTCACTAAGGCATTTTTGGCAGTTCAATGCATGATAAATATAATTCACCAATACAGTTCTTGGTAAAATATTGCTAGCAGATTGTAAATCACATCTGGCCTGGTACATTTTTTGCTGCCTCTATTCGGGATGCACTGTTTCAGTTAAAATGACTCAATATTTTGATTTTTTTTTTGACAAATGTAACGCTGGGGATGTCAATGCAATCAAACTAGCAAGGGCAATGATCATAAGTCAGTTATAATGTGGCTAATAGGCTAGCATATCTATTCATGTAGGAAGCTAAAAACACGGAGGGTAACAGCTATCTAGCCAACGCTTTGATGTCATGTCATTGGAGGAGTGGGTGAGTGACTTGACTTTCCCCTCATCGTTTTTCAATGGCTATACACATCTAGACATACAGGTGTCATTTGGTTAGCTAGCAAGAACTTGAACGAATGTTATCCAGCATATCTCTTGATTTCGCAAATTCACTCTAGCTATCTACTCCGTTTTCAGAGCACTCTCGTCTGAGTGTGTCAGAGCGCAGAATAACTGATGAATTTACGCAAGACCTGCTGAATATGACCGGTGTCAGTAAACGTAGGCAAAACAATAGTTAGTCAGGAATGCTCTAGATAACATATAAACAGCCTAGCTAACCAGCTCTGCTATGGCGAGTAAAATGGTCAGAGTGAGGTGTTTTCTCATTTGTGTCTGGAAGTAGCTAGCTAGCAAGCTAGCCAACTTTAGCCAGGCAGGAAAGCTGCAGAAGGAGTAGTAGTCTACAATTCCCAATTGTTTATCAGTGCAATTTTGATGGCCAACTAGCTGAAAAAGTTTGAGAGGGTTTATCTAATGTTCCTTTGTTATATTTGAGCTCATATTGGTCTGGCTAGCATTAGTTTTTGATCTTGTTGTTGTTGATGTGCATAACTGAGGCCCAAGAGTGCTCTGAAATCGGAGGTGTTTGATGGGGTCGAGGTCAGGGCTCTGTGCAGACCAGTCAAGTTTTTCCACACCGATCTCAACAAACCATTTCTGCATGGACCTCGCTTTGCTGAAACAGGAAAGGGCATTCCTCAAACTGTTGCCAAGTTGGAAGCACATAATTATCTAGAATGTCATTATATGCTATATCTCATTGGAACTAAGGGTCTAGCCCCAACCATGAAAACAGCCCCAGACCATTATTCCCCCTCCACCAAACTTTACAGTTAGCATTATGTATTCGAGCAAGTAGTGTTCAGTAAAGCCATTCTACTACCAATGGTTCCTATGGAGATTGCATGGTTGTGTGCTCAATTTTATACACCTGTCAGCAACGGGTGTGGCTGACATAGCCAAATCCACAAATTTGAAGGGATGTCTACATACTCCCACATACGCTTTCCCACTCTATATTGCTATAGAATTTTCATAAATGCCTTAGTATACGTAATTCCCAAATGTTCTAAGAATGTATGAAAACGTGAAAATGGCCACATCTAAGTGATCATTGGTCAGAATTTATTTTTTAAGTGTCAAATTCTTCCTGGGGGTGTATATGAACAGATTTTTAATAAGATTTCATGTTGAACGTCTAAATTTGAAGTGAGACTGTGAGAGCTTGTTGGCTTTTCCTCTGTGTCTGTGACATTGATTTGTGTTTATGGCCTCTCTCTGCCTCACTACTCTGTGCACTGATTAAAAGTATTTTTATGAGTGCAGAGTCCAGAGATTCTATTTTATACACACCAAAGAGAATTCTACTATCCTTGACTCTTGTCCTTGCACGCACACAGCATGCACACCGATACAGGGGATGATTTGACTCTTTATACGTTTCTCATTTCATTTTCGACAAAGGTTTTGTTCAGTGGAATAAGAAGATAGAGGTACTTATATTAATGTCTTAATTGCGTGAGGGATTTAAAAACTCTCGAAACTTCATCCACACATGGTCAGACCCCATTGTGATAACTATAATTGGGTTGGCTGTGTATGAGAGCATTCGATCTAGAGGCTGAACACACTAATAAACAAACTAAAGTTGAAGCCTTCATTAGTCCTTTATCAAACATATAGACATGCTTCACAAATTATTTGTAAGCAGATGTCACAAAAGATTATGCCACATTTGGCAAAGCTCTAGATGTAAGGACCTGTTATTTCACCCTTTGTGACATTAGAACTGATTTGTAAAGCAATGTGTAGGCCTAGTAAAGGCCATTTGTTTCTATGTTCTAGCTCTTTTAAAGTGTTCTATAGGCTACTGTACTCAAACACTCCCACCACACACTCATTGCGCTAACACTCCCTCATTCACACAGAGACACCAGACATCAGATCTGCTCAGGATGAGGTAAGACATAACACTTTAATTAATGACACCGTGTCACAACAGAGTTGTCCGTTTCATTGAGAGAAGCTGATCACATTATTATTACATACGTTATGGAACACCTGCCACAGCACTGAGGCTAAAGCCATCAGAACCAGATGCGTTGTATACAGCACATTTTGTTCTGCTCTGCTCCAAGCCTACACACACACACACACTCCTCTCACTGACCCATCAGGGAGGTCACAGTTGGACAGTGTAACAGCTGGGAGAGAACACATGAAGAAAGAAAGGGACAGTGAAGATACATTCCAGAGAGGATAATGCTCAGTCACAGTTTTCAGTTCCATTGGAGGATTGTTGGATAGGGATGTATGGGGTTGGATAGGGATGTAATGGGGTTGGATATGGATGTAATGGGGTTGGATAGGGATGTATGGGGTTGTAATAGGGATGTATGGGGTTGGATAGGGATGTATGGGGTTGGATAGGGATGTAAAGGGTTGGATAGGGATGTAAGGGGTTGGATAGGGATGTGTGGGGTTTGATAGGAATGTATAGGGATGTATGGGGTTGGATAGGGATGTATGGGGTTGGATATGGATGTGTGGGGTTGGATATGGATGTGTGGGGTTGGATAGGGATGTGTGGGGTTGGATAGGGATGTGGGGTTAGATAGGGATGTGTGGGGTTTAATAGGAATGTATAGGGTTGGATAGGGATGTACGGGTTGGATAGGGATGAAATGGGGTTGTAAATAGGGATGTGCCGGGTTGGATAGGGATGTGTGGGGTTGGATAGAAATGTATAGAGTTGGATAGGAATGTGGGGTTAGATAGGGATGTGTGGGGTTGGATAGGGATGTGTGGGGTTGGATAGGGATGTGGTGTTAGATAGGGATGTGTGGGGTTGGATAGGAATGTATAGGGTTGGATAGGGATGTGTGGGGTTGGATAGGAATGGGTAGAGTTGTGTGGGGTTGGATAGGGATGTGTGGGGTTGGATAGGGATGTGTGGGGTTGGATAGGAATGTAAAGGGCTGGATAGGGATGTGTAGGGTTGTATAGGGATGTGTGGGGTTGGATAGGAATGTAAAGGGTTGGATAGGGATGTGTGGGGTTGGATAGGAATGTATAGGGTTGGATAGGAATGTATAGGGTTGGATAGGGATGTAAAGGGTTGTATAGGGATATATGGGGCTGTATAGGTTTGTTTGCAAGCAAAATACTGTATATATGTGAAACAGAAGACATTGTTATGTGGCCAATGGCAACTGTCCATCTCTCTTGTCCTTGTCAGACAAATAAGATTCCAATCTAAAGAGTGACAGTCTGAGGGGGTTTTAACATTTATACAGTTTTGTTCATTTTGTCCTCTTGTATTTAAGAAAAGTAATACGGTATATCACAGCTAAAGACCAATGTTTAGGACTATCACGTACACAGCATGGATGAGGTTGTAACTAAAGGAAATTTGTAACTATGCAACAGGTCACTTGTTGAACGTTGTGATTGTCAGTTCCTTTTGAGATGTCAATTTCTGACCAAAGAAATCAATACCACTGCGATTGGTGCCGCCCATTGCCTAGAGCATATCGGTAAGTGGACCCTACAACAGAGAGGATTCTGGGAAGGCTCCATTAGTAACAGTAACTGGACCAGGATGTACAGTAGACTCAGACTGGGTCCATTGTGATGAGAGTTCCATAGAAATGTCTTCCATTGCAGTCCTCTGATAGCTTCTTCGCTCATTAGCAACCATTACCATGTCCCACTTTAGCCAGTTCATGTAGGATAAATCCACACAGAGCATTAAGAGTGGTTCCTTAGTTCGTTGGCACATTCGTATTCACACAGTGCTCTTTCTCACACTGGCAGTTCTCTCACTGCCAACTGCATTGTGTGCATGGGCCACACCGAAGGCCCATGCACACAATGCTGCTTTGTAATGCACAACATCATTGTATGACCAATGTTTAATACCTGTATAGCATTGTTCCATTTGCTCTGGTACAGAAGGACATCCATTGTCTTTGTGGAATGTATGATATTGATTGGACCTACTGTGTGTATCATGTGGCAGGCAGGAAAATTCAACAGTGACTGTGTGCAAGGACTCAGACTGTGTGTGGCTGTTTATGTCTAAAATAACACTATATTCCCTATATAGTGCACTACTTTTGACCAAAGCCCAATACGGGTCCTGGCCAAAAGTAGTGCACTATTATGGATGCACACATACACACTCAATACTGTCAGCATAATCAATTGAATCACTCACTTTGAATTTGATTCAGACCTCGATTCAGACCAAAGAATTGACAAGAAATAGAAAATGGGCATGGTGAACATACAGAAGATATCAAAAATGATAAATAGAACAAAACAAATAGCAATGAGCATATGACCAAACCAATAAAATGCTGTGTGTGTGGGGTGGTGGGGTTGAGGAGCCCATAGAAATGCGAGGTGTGTGAAGTAAAGAGCTGTGGGTTCTAAAACCGTCCAGACCGCACTATGATGGATGTTATCTCTCTATTTCCCTGCAGACATTCAGGCCTCGTGCTCTCCCTCTTCACTCTTCTCTATCTCGCTGTCTCTCTCCTTCTCCCCACTTCCTCATCTCCTTTCCCTCCCATAAAACAATGTCTTACATGTCTGAGGGGAGACTGTGCTAATGGCCAACATGAGCTCCTTAATGAAATATACATTACACCATTACTGACAAGGGCTGGGGCTGCGTGGCTAAAGCACTGTGGCCAGGACTAAAATAATAAAACATGCACAATTAAATTTCCTTCAGAAGCCTTTTGAGTGTTTATGTAGTAGGGGGTGGAGATGTGTGTGTGTGTGTGTGTGTCATGATTCTACCACAGTTGACCCAACCACGCCTAAACGGAGATCCTCACCACTAACAATGAAAGGACCATCTCACACAGACCCCGCCCAAACTCTCTTTCTCAGTTAGAACAGTTTTAGTGGGGACCCCATTTTTTCATTAGAATTTATGAGGATCCCATTTTTTCCCCCAAGAATTTCTCACGACCCCACCCAAAATTTTATGACACAACCTTAAAATCATAGCATTTTTACATTCACAATTAACATTAAATTCATTGTATTTTCATATCTTACCAAAATGAAAAGAAACAAATAAATAAATATACTGAATAAAATGTTTTTCAAATGATCTTATATTGTCCCATACAATAATCTGTGCTCTTAATTTTTTGGTCCCCCCAACCCCCATTTGTTGCCCTGACTTTGAATACCACTTAGTTATAGCATTTCATTTGTTCTTGTTTGTCAGCATGAGGGGAAATGTCTTATGTCATGCCTTGTTGACATGAGGGGAAATAATAGTTTGGTTGCTTCTATGTCTCCTCAGATGGTGCAATGCGTCTCAAGTCTTTTCAGGACATCGCTGGGGTCTGGTAGCTGTATATCCGGTATGTACAGAGACAAAATCACCCATCTGCAGTGGAGGCACCTCTTCTGGACTCCAGGGGTTTTATTTACAGAAGGATGGAGTTTCCAGAAACCAATTGGACCAAATGGCACCTCCCACTGCCTGCTCGTATATCCTATAGTACAGCCCTCTTAGCCATTTACAGTAGACCATTTAGGCGCCGTTAAAAAGCCTTTGAAGAAATGGGAGAAGCCTTCCCACTGCAAACCATTCTTAATGTCTCTTGAGTAGGAAGAAAATAGATGGTGGGTAAAGAGATGCATGACAGAGTAGAAGTAGGAAGAAAGTATGAGAGAGAGGGAGGGGGGAGGGTAGGGCACAAGGGAATAGTTGGGGAATCTTCTGATTGCCTTAAAGAGTTTGATCGTAGCTTCAAACACACACTCAACCATGCGCACACACACACACTCTCTCTCAGCCAAGGATGTCCAGGTAGACAGGAGAGGCCTTGGCTAGGTTGAGCAGTAAGCTGTGGATATCCTTGATGTGGTGTCTCATGTGGGGTTCCCTCTGCCAGCACCCCAGCATCAGGTCGTACACCTCTTTGGGACAGGTGCGAGGCCGCTGCAGGACACGCCCCTGTGTAATACACTCAATCACCTGTGGGTGTGGGGGAGACACAAGGTTAGGATCACTTTATGTACACTGAACAAAAATATAAATGCAACAATTTCTTAGATTTGACTGAGTTACAGTTCATATAAGGTTCATATAAGGAAATCAGTAAATCCGTCTGAGTACTTCCGGGTTGGAGCGAGCGGTCGCATCCGCACTTCGGTCCGCAGGTAGTATAACTTTTCATTACATTTCATTATAGTACAACGGTTTGATTTGTCTAATCTTAGCAATTTCTTCTTAGCTAGCTACATAGCCGTCATTGTATCAAAGATAATTGCGTAATTATCGTATTTCGTCGTCCTAACGTAGTCTACACTGCTATCTGCCCAGCAGCTAGCCAGCTAGCAAACGTCCACCGTCTACCGAATAGCAGCACTGTAGAAACTATTACACTCAACTGAACAACTTGATTAGTGTAGTGTTAGCTAGCTACATAGTTGTCTTTGCTGTCTTCGTATCCAAGATAATTGTGTAGTTTAGAGTGTGTAGTTTTAGAGTGATTATCTTAAGTTACCGAGGTTAGCTAGCCAGCTATTTGTCGTCCTTAACGTAGGAGACACTGCTAGCTAGCCAACGTCTACCGAATAGAACTTCCGCACTCAACAACCCGGTCGCATTCCGCTTCGCTCCACAGGTAGTATCACATTTTCATTTCATTTCATTACAGTACAACGGTTTGATTTGTTTGATCGTAGCTAGCTACATAGCTAGCTACATAGCCGTCTTTGTATCAAAGATAATTGTGTAGTCTAGAGCGATTTTCTAGGTTAGCTAGCCAGCTATTGTCGTTCTTTTAACGCAACGTAACGTAATCAACACTGCTAGCTAGCCAGCTAGCCCCCGAATAGCAGCACTGTAGCCACTGCCAGCTAGCCTACAAAGTCAACAACGCAGCCACTGCCAGCTAGCTTACTTCAGCAGTACTGTATCATTTTAATCATTTTAGTCAATAAGATTCTTGCTACGTAAGCTTAACTTTCTGAACATTCGAGACGTGTAGTCCACTTGTCATTCCAATCTCCTTTGCATTAGCGTAGCCTCTTCTGTAGCCTGTCAACTATGTGTCTGTCTATCCCTGTTCTCTCCTCTCTGCACAGACCATACAAACGCTCCACACCGCGTGGCCGCGGCCACCTTAATCTGGTGGTCCCAGCGCGCACGACCCACGTGGAGTTCCAGGTCTCCGGTAGCCTCTGGAACTGCCGATCTGCGGCCAACAAGGCAGAGTTCATCTCAGCCTATGCCTCCCTCCAGTCCCTCGACTTCTTGGCACTGACGGAAACATGGATCACCACAGATAACACTGCTACTCCTACTGCTCTCTCTTCGTCCGCCCACGTGTTCTCGCACACCCCGAGAGCTTCTGGTCAGCGGGGTGGTGGCACCGGGATCCTCATCTCTCCCAAGTGGTCATTCTCTCTTTCTCCCCTTACCCATCTGTCTATCGCCTCCTTTGAATTCCATGCTGTCACAGTTACCAGCCCTTTCAAGCTTAACATCCTTATCATTTATCGCCCTCCAGGTTCCCTCGGAGAGTTCATCAATGAGCTTGATGCCTTGATAAGCTCCTTTCCTGAGGACGGCTCACCTCTCACAGTTCTGGGCGACTTTAACCTCCCCACGTCTACCTTTGACTCATTCCTCTCTGCCTCCTTCTTTCCACTCCTCTCCTCTTTTGACCTCACCCTCTCACCTTCCCCCTACTCACAAGGCAGGCAATACGCTCGACCTCATCTTTACTAGATGCTGTTCTTCCACTAACCTCATTGCAACTCCTCCAAGTCTCCGACCACTACCTTGTATCCTTTTCCCTCTCGCTCTCATCCAACACTTCCCACACTGCCCCTACTCGGATGGTATCGCGCCGTCCCAACCTTCGCTCTCTCTCCCCCGCTACTCTCTCCTCTTCCATCCTATCATCTCTTCCCTCTGCTCAAACCTTCTCCAACCTATCTCCTGATTCTACCTCCTCAACCCTCCTCTCCTCCCTTTCTGCATCCTTTGACTCTCTATGTCCCCTATCCTCCAGGCCGGCTCGGTCCTCCCCTCCCGCTCCGTGGCTCGACGACTCATTGCGAGCTCACAGAACAGGGCTCCGGGCAGCCGAGCGGAAATGGAGGAAAACTCGCCTCCCTGCGGACCTGGCATCCTTTCACTCCCTCCTCTCTACATTTTCCTCTTCTGTCTCTGCTGCTAAAGCCACTTTCTACCACTCTAAATTCCAAGCATCTGCCTCTAACCCTAGGAAGCTCTTTGCCACCTTCTCCTCCCTCCTGAATCCTCCTCCCCCCTCCTCCCTCTCTGCAGATGACTTCGTCAACCATTTTGAAAAGAAGGTCGACGACATCCGATCCTCGTTTGCTAAGTCAAACGACACCGCTGGTTCTGCTCACACTGCCCTACCCTGTGCTCTGACCTCTTTCTCCCCTCTCTCTCCAGATGAAATCTCGCGTCTTGTGACGGCCGGCCGCCCAACAACCTGCCCGCTTGACCCTATCCCCTCCTCTCTTCTCCAGACCATTTCCGGAGACCTTCTCCCTTACCTCACCTCGCTCATCAACTCATCCCTGACCGCTGGCTACGTCCCTTCCGTCTTCAAGAGAGCGAGAGTTGCACCCCTTCTGAAAAAACCTACACTCGATCCCTCCGATGTCAACAACTACAGACCAGTATCCCTTCTTTCTTTTCTCTCCAAAACTTTTGAACGTGCCGTCCTTGGCCAGCTCTCCCGCTATCTCTCTCAGAATGACCTTCTTGATCCAAATCAGTCAGGTTTCAAGACTAGTCATTCAACTGAGACTGCTCTTCTCTGTATCACGGAGGCGCTCCGCACTGCTAAAGCTAACTCTCTCTCCTCTGCTCTCATCCTTCTAGACCTATCGGCTGCCTTCGATACTGTGAACCATCAGATCCTCCTCTCCACCCTCTCCGAGTTGGGCATCTCCGGCGCGGCCCACGCTTGGATTGCGTCCTACCTGACAGGTCGCTCCTACCAGGTGGCGTGGCGAGAATCCGTCTCCTCACCACGTGCTCTCACCACTGGCGTCCCCCAGGGCTCTGTTCTAGGCCCTCTCCTATTCTCGCTATACACCAAGTCACTTGGCTCTGTCATAACCTCACATGGTCTCTCCTATCATTGCTATGCAGACGACACACAATTAATCTTCTCCTTTCCCCCTTCTGATGACCAGGTGGCGAATCGCATCTCTGCATGTCTGGCAGACATATCAGTGTGGATGACGGATCACCACCTCAAGCTGAACCTCGGCAAGACGGAGCTGCTCTTCCTCCCGGGAAGGACTGCCCGTTCCATGATCTCGCCATCACGGTTGACAACTCCACTGTGTCCTCCACCCAGAGCGCTAAGAACCTTGGCGTGATCCTGGACAACACCCTGTCGTTCTCAACTAACATCAAGGCGGTGGCCCGTTCCTGTAGGTTCATGCTCTACAACATCCGCAGAGTACGACCCTGCCTCACACAGGAAGCGGCGCAGGTCCTAATCCAGGCACTTGTCATCTCCCGTCTGGATTACTGCAACTCGCTGTTGGCTGGGCTCCCTGCCTGTGCCATTAAACCCCTACAACTCATCCAGAACGCCGCAGCCCGTCTGGTGTTCAACCTTCCCAAGTTCTCTCACGTCACCCCGCTCCTCCGCTCTCTCCACTGGCTTCCAGTTGAAGCTCGCATCCGCTACAAGACCATGGTGCTTGCCTACGGAGCTGTGAGGGGAACGGCACCTCAGTACCTCCAGGCTCTGATCAAGGCCCTACACCCAAACAAGGGCACTGCGTTCATCCACCTCTGGCCTGCTCGCCTCCCTACCACTGAGGAAGTACAGTTCCCGCTCAGCCCAGTCAAAACTGTTCGCTGCTCTGGCCCCCAATGGTGGAACAAACTCCCTCACGACGCCAGGACAGCGGAGTCAATCACCACCTTCCGGAGACACCTGAAACCCCACCTCTTTAAGGAATACCTAGGATAGGATAAAGTAATCCTTCTCACCCCCCCTTAAAAGATTTAGATGCACTATTGTAAAGTGGCTGTTCCACTGGATGTCATAAGGTGAATGCACCAATCTGTGAGTCGCTCTGGATAAGAGCGTCTGCTAAATGACTTAAATGTTAAATGTAAATTGAATTAATTAATTAGGCCCTAATCTATGACTGGGAATACAGATCTGTTGATCACAGACACCTTAAAACAAAAAGTCATGCGTAGATCAGAAAACCAGTCAGTATCTGCTGTGACCACCATTTATTTCCTTTGCATATAGTTTTTATTTTTGAATTTGACCTTTTTTCTCCCCAATTTCGTGGTATCCAATTGTTGTAGTAGCTACTATCTTGTCTCATCGCTACAACTCCCGTACGGGCTCGGGAGAGACGAAGGTTGAAAGTCATGCGTCCTCCGATACACAACCCAACCAGCCGTACTGCTTCTTAACACAGCGCTCATCCAACCCGGAAGCCAGCCGCACCAATGTGTCGGAGGGTACACCGTACACCTGGCAACCTTGGTTAGTGCGCACTGCGCCCGGCCCGCCACAGGAGTCGCTGGTGCGCGATGAGACAAGGACATCCCTACCGACCAAGCCCTCCCTAACCCGGACGACGCTAGGCCAATTGTGCGTCGCCCCACGGACCTCCCGGTCGCGGCCGGTTACGACAGAGCCTGGGCGCAAACCCAGGGACTCTGATGGCACAGCTGGCGCTGCAGTACAGCGCCCTTAACCACTGCGCCACCCGGGAGGCCCTTCCTTTGCATAGAGTTGATCAGGCTGTGGAATGTTGTCCCACTCCTCTTCAATGGCTGTGCGAAGTTGCTTGATATTGGCGGGAACTGGAACAAGCTGCCGTACACATCGATCCACAACATCCCAAACATGCTCAATGGGTGACGTGTCTGGTGAGTATGCACGCCATGGAATAACTTTGACATTTTCTGCTTCCAGGAATTGTGTACAGATCCTTGCGACATGTGGCGTGCATTATCATGCTGAAACATGAAGTGATGGCAGCGGATGAATGGTACAACAATGGGCCTCAGGATCTCGTCACGATAATTGCCATTGATAAAATGCAATTGTGTTCATTGTCCGTAGCTTATGCCTGCCCATACCATAACCCCACCGCCACCATGGGGCACTCGGTTCACAATGTTGACATTAGCAAACCGCTCGCCCACACGCCGCCATCTGCTCGGTACAGTTGAAACCTAGATTCATCCGTGAAGAGCATACTTCTCCAGCATGCCAGTGGATATCGAAGGTGAGCATTTGCCCCCTGAAGTCGGTTACAAAGACAAACTGCAGTCAAGTTAAGACCCTGGTGAGGACAACGAGCACGCAGATCAACTTCCCTGAGACGGTATCTGACAGTTTGTGCAGAAAATCTTTGGTTGTGCAAACCCACAGTTTCCTCAGCTGTCTGAGTGGTTGGTCTCAGACGATCCTGCAGGTGAAGAACCCGGGCTGCCGTTACTACACGTGGTCTGCAGTTCTGAGGCCGGTTGGACATACTGCCCAATTCTCTTAAACGACGTTGGAGGCGGCTTATGGTAGAGAAATTAAACATTACATTCTCTGGCAAAAGCTCTGGTGGACATTTCTTGCAGTCCGCAATTGCATGCTCCCTCAAAACTTGAGACATCTGTGGCATTGTGTTGTGTGACAAAACTGCACATTTTAGAGTGGCATTTTATTGTCCCCAGCACAAGGTGCACCTGCGTAATGATCATGCCGTTTAATCATCTTCTTGATATGCCACATCTGTCGGGTGGATGGATTATCTTGGCAAAGGAGAAATGCACTCTAACAGTGATGTGAACAAGTTTGTACACAACATTTGTGAGAAATAAGCTTTTTGTGTGTATGGAACATTTCTGGGATCTTTTATTTCAGCTCATGAAACATGGGACCAACACTTTACGTGTTGCATTTATATTTTTGTTCAGTAAGTATCTGATATACAAGCTTTATGGATATACAGTGGGGCAAAAAATTATTTAGTCAGCCACCAATTGTGCAAGTTCTCCCACTTAAAAAGATGAGAGAGGCCTGTAATTTTCATCATAGGCACACTTCAACTATGACAGACAAAATTAGAAAAGAAAATCCAGAAAATCACATTGTAGGATTTTTAATGAATTTATTTGCAAATTATGGTGGAAAATAAGTATTTGGTCACCTACAAACAAGCAAGATTTCTGGCTCTCACAGACCTGTAAAAGTTTATCTCAATACTTTGTTATATACCCTTTGTTGCAATGACAGAGGTCAAACGTTTTCTGTAAGTCTTCACAAGGTTTTCACACACTTGCTGGTATTTTGGCCCATTCCTCCATGCAGATCTCCTTGAGAGCAGTGATGTTTTGGGGCTGTTGCTGGGCAACACGGACTTTCAACTCCCTCCAAAGATTTTCTATGGTTTTGAGATCTGGAGACTGGCTAGGCCACTCAAGGACCTTGAAATGCTTCTTACGAAGCCACTCCTTCGTTGCCCGGGCGGTGTGTTTGAGATCATTGTCATGCTGAAAGACCCAGCCACGTTTCATCTTCAATGCCCTTGCATGAATGGCCCCATTCATTCTTTCCTTTACACGGATCAGTCGTCCTGGTCCATTTGCAGAAAAACAGCCCTAAAGCATGATGTTTCCACCCCCATGCTTCACAGTAGGTATGGTGTTCTTTGGATGCAACTCAGCATTCTTTGTCCTCCAAACACGACGAGTTGAGTTTTTACCAAAAAGTTATATTTTTGTTTCATCTGACCATATGACATTCTCCCAATCTTCTTCTGGATCATCTAAATGCTCTCTAGCAAACTTCAGACGGGCCTGGACATGTACTGGCTTAAGCAGGTGGACACGTCTTGGCACTGCAGGATTTGGGTCCCTGGCGGCGTAGTGTGTTACTGATGGTAGGCGTTTGTTACTTTGGTCCCAGCTCTCTGCAGGTCATTCACTAGGTCCCCCCGTGTGGTTCTGGGATTTTTGCTCACCGTTCTTGTGATCATTTTGACCCCACGGGGTGAGATCTTGCGTGGAGCCCCAGATCGAGGGAGATGATCAGTGGTCTTGTATGTCTTCCATTTCCTAATAATTGCTCCCACAGTTGATTTCTTCAAACCAAGCTGCTTACCTATTGCAGATTCAGTCTTCCCAGCCTGATGCAGGTCTACAATTTTGTTTCGGGTGTCCTTTGACAGCTCTTTGGTCTTGGCCATAGTGGAGTTTGGAGTGTGACTGTTTGAGGTTGTGGACAGGTGTCTTTTATACTGATAACAAGTTCAAACAGGTGCCATTAATACAGGTAACGAGTGGAGGACAGAGGAGCCTCTTAAAAAAGTTACAGGTCTGTGAGAGCCAGAAATCTTGCTTGTTTGTAGGTGACCAAATACTTATTTTCCACCATAATTTGCAAATAAATTCATAAAAAATCCTACAATGTGATTTTCTGGATTTTTTTTCTAATTTTGCCTGTCATAGTTGATGTGTACCTGTGATGAAAATTACAGGCCTCTCTCATCTTTTTAAGTGGGAGAACTTGCACAATTGGTGGCTGACTAAATACTTTTTTGCCCCACTGTAGCTCCATCTTGCCATCTGATAGACCAGATGGAAGCCTTTCAGATCTATACACATGCCTTGGGGGTATAAGCTAAGGCTAGGGGTCAATTTGGCTTTGGGGTTAGGGGGTTACAGCCTTTTTTAGGGAAATAACCAGAGATGGGGTTAGGGGGTTCTGACTAGGTGGAACACAGCTACGACCAACAGTGATTTTTCGTTGCAGGTTAGGAGAACTTACGTAGCAGGTTAGAAGAATTAACGTAGCAGGTTACGAAAAGGGTCAGTGTTAGCTAAAATGTTGTCCTAAACTGCTAAGAAAAGTCACTTCCGGTCCTAGCTGTACTCCATCCAGTCACAACCAGGATAGGGTCAAGGTTGGGTGTTAAAGGTACTGTAAAATATAATTGGCCATTCTGTTGGAAAGCTTTGCCAAAGGAATGACTGTGAGGGTAGACTCCAGTTAGCAGTAGCCTGGATGCTAGTCTGTTCTGCCTTCTTGCCACTTCCTCATGGAACTGTTGTAAGGTGGCGGCAAGAGAACAGAAACAGACTGGCACCCAGGCTACGATGGAGGTAGAGTATAGTCAGAGTTGGGGTTAGCTTAGAGGTGAGACTGACCTCGTTGTTGGAGAGCTGGTACCAGGGCTGTTTGCCGTAGGTGAAGATCTCCCAGAGGACCACGCCCAGACTCCACACGTCACTCTCTGTGGTGAACTTCCTGTACATGATGCTCTCTGGAGGCATCCAGCGGATGGGCAGCATGGTGTGACCCCCCACCTACATTAACACAAACACAGTCAGCCTGGACGCTTTATTTGAACGGTACAGAAATTATCATATATTTTCCGTGAAACTACTTGGTAAAATGGTCATAAAACATAAATGACCTTCAAATTACTTTTTATTTCTTTGCAATTCATTAAATCAAGCGCAACTATGCATCCTTTGGTACCTAGTCACCAGTTGTTGCATTCGTTGAGGTAAGAATGCAACTCTAACCCGAACCCCAACCCATTGGTATCTCAATCCCATACTTTTCAATCACAAATTAGGTCAATAAATGCCAGTTGAAACCAGGGGAACCACTGGTTCAGAACCAAAAATGGTAAAATAACGAAATTCTGAGGAACAGAATAAGAAACGTGAACAAAAGTGACCGTTATTTTTAAAAGCATGGGAACTGGTTAATAACGTTATTTTACATTCCGGGCATTTTTCCCAGTCCCACAATAAAACGCAACAAAGTGCCTATGCAAAGCCCTTGCCAGCGTGTGTCCAGGCTACCTGCTCCTCCCCCCACGAAACAGGCTACTGTACCCTATTGATGTTACAAGCAGGATTCAGCAATTAGGGAGTGCGATTTTTAATTAGAGAAGAATGGAGTCACTTTTTCAATGCTAGTTAAGGATACTATATTTGTCACTTTTCACACTGGACAAGATAAGTTTTTTATTTTAATTCTCGGGCCACTCTGCACACACAAGCTTGGGTCCACAGTTAAGACAACTCTCGGAAGATCCTATATAGAAGCCGCTCCTCCATAGGTATAATTCTGTGGGACTAATTCAGATAATGCATGTCATAACAAGATGCCCAGTGCTTCAAGCCAAGCCGTCTCCTCCACGCTCTCTCGCTCTTCCCACACACAAAATGTCAGTCACATCTCGTGCCCTACACTTGTCTGTCCAATGCATGTAGACTAAACAACTATAGCTTGTCCACTACATAGCAAGCTTAAGCTGCTCTATCCTCACTGATTGGTGAAGTAATTTAATGTTGAGCTAAATAAAGAAAAATATATATCTCAGAGATTTACAAAGGAACAGAAAGGAATGACATAAACCGTTACATTTTTGGGGTTTGAATCAGTTCAATATTGTATTTTTCTGGTCGGAACAGTAGAACGGAACAACAAAAAAAGAATGGTTCTGTTCAGAACAAAATGATTGGAAAATAATTTTGGTTCCAACCCTGGTTGAAACAGTACAGTACAAATAAAAGAAACACAGTTATTCAAAACTGCAAATGGTAAAATAATAGGGTACATTGTTTTTCCAACTGTTGTGTCTAACACAGACAAATATAGTTATGAGCACTAAAAGGTTATGCTCAGTTTTTCAAAATGCTTTGCTGCAGCAAGGTACATAGTTAATGTGACAAACAAGCAATCATCTAACAATAACCCATGCAATAAAATACATGTCTGAAATATGTCCCTGACCCTTACCATCCCAGACACTGCGCAAGACAGGAAGTTGTGACTGGCCACTGCTGTCTGTCGCCCACTCAGCCCTGAATGGTCTTTTCCTTTACTTTACTAGTCCATTAAAGCCAAGAGATAGTCATCACCGGTGTGTGTTTTTCTGTGAAAACCAATCTAGCTCTAGTCCGCCTTCTCAAAGGCTCTTTCCTCCTCCTCAACACATAACTCACTTTAATAAGTGTTTTCACATAACTAAAACCCCACTTGAGTTACCAAGGAGAGATACTGTGTGTGTATGTTTGTTGCGATAAATTCACGGTCAAGTGGGGTTGAGGCCAACATCCAGTGAGTGTCTCATTTAGTTAGTGTGGTTTAGTTTGAAATATTAATGCTGCTTTCCTGATCTTAGTGTCTCCACTTTTTGTGTTTGTGTGTATGCTTGTTGCTTGTGTTTGTATGTGCTTGCTTGTGTTTATGGCTCTGTGTGTATGCGCATGTTTGATTGTGTGTGTGTGCTTGTTTGTGTTTCTCTGTGTGTGCATGTGTGTGTTACTTTGTGAGGTAGAAAAGCCCCTGATTAATTGTTCTTAACATCCTGAGTTCATCAAATATTAAGAGAAGCAGTTTTACTAGCCTGTTCAGAGGGCCCAATGGTTTTTAGAGCTCTCTCTCCAGCCGGGTCGAGGCAGATCCACTTCAGTATTCTTAGGGGCAACATGAGCGCCTATTAACAATATCATCTAGTAGGCTCTCGGCTTGCTAGGGCGTTGTGGATGGGGATAGAGGAAGGGCTTAAAATGCGAGCTATGGCTACGAGGACTGCGGGTTCAATCTGAGCTACAGCTCCGAGGATCGCGGGTTCCATCCCCGTCTAGGCACTCGTTTTTTCCCTTCCATTTGAACCCTATCCCAAACCTTAACCCTTACCTTAACCAGTCGGAATTAATGCCTAAACTTAACCGCCGAGTCTTGACAGAAATATGTTGAATATTGAAGTCAGACCATGAGATCTTATTGCTCTCAGAATTATTAATGAATATTTATAACTAACCCACTGCTTGTCTGTGCCAGAAAACCTCAAAGAAGAAGAAAACGAGGAATTGAATTTAGAGTTTAGAGGCCACGGTATCCATGGCAACCAGGCGGGTTTGAAAGAGAGCTTTTGGGATGCTTTAGACTGGCTGCATGGGAGGGGCTTCACTAGGAGACTACTCCTCCTCCTTGTTCCAGTAGACTGAACTGAATTGCCCTGTGTTTCTATGGAGATGGTAATTCTACTGGGAATTACTGTGTTTTTTATACCCAGGAGTGGGTGCAATGAAGCCCTGTCTGTCGGTCTGTAATTAAAGAGCATACAGGTTTGTGTATTCATGTGGATTAAAGAGAAATTATAAAAGAGGCTGCTCTTGGGTTGATGGGTGGGTGGGTTGGTTGGTTGGCTTCCGCAGCTGTCCATCAAAGCCCTGGGAGGGTGCAATGTGACATCGTGAATAGGGTACCATTTCAGATGCAGCCACTGTCAGGCATAATCTCTAGACAGGAAGCAACTTGGGCTGGTCTACCTTTTGATCCCTCCTATTACATCCTTGTTCATCATTCTTTCACCCAACTGTTGGGGGAAAGCAGCTTTCAGTCTCTTTCTCGGCATATCTCTATCATTGGCTCCTCTCTCTTTTCTCATGTCTTTCTCTCCACACTCAGTCCCTTCTCTCCACTCTGAAGCCCTCCTTCTCTTCTGTTTTCTCCCATACCCCTCCTCTTGCATCTTTATTTGTGTTGATTTATTTCACTTGCCCCAACCCTCCCCCTTATCTCGCTCTTGCTCTCTCTCTTTATTTGTAGTAGTGGAGCTGCATACTAATATAAGTTATTTAATTACTTTTTTCATAGGGACTGTCTGATATAACTTATGCTCTGTGCTGCCTTTGCCCGTTGCTACGGCGACTCCTCCAGTGGTTAACTTTACTGAGAGGGTGTGTATGAGTGTGGGTGTGTATATGGGGAGGTGGATAGCAGTTGTATGTTGTCACACACTAATAGTGAAATCAAAGAGAGGGGGAGGCAGGGAAGCAGGTGGAGAATGTGTGGAAGAGACCGGGTCTGTTACATCTATACACTGACATCTACTTACTGTATAAGGCCTCTGCAGTGTTTCTCCACCTCCCGTTCGGGACAGTCCATAAAGAATGTTGCCGCTGACCGACCAATCAATCAGTTAGTTAAATACTTGGTTGGTTAGTTAGCTGGTACCAATTCAATACTATTTGTTATTGAATCAGTTCTGAGACGGAGGCAGACTATATAGGCTGCTGGTCTGGTGGAACATAGAACGTTGAGAAACACTGCTCTATGCAGCTTTCATCTTCTAGATTTGATTTTTTAAAATGTATTTAACCATTATTTAACTAGGCAAGTCAGTTAAGAACAAATTGTTAAACATACCAGGCCCAGGGCCTACTGATTGATTCATGCCCATGCAGGGAGAGAGAGAGGCCCATGCAAAGGGAAGTAGTAGGGGGCCAAGAAAAAAAGAGGGCGACACATACACTTACCCTGTAGTAGTCCGTGCTGTACACATCTCGGGACATGCCGAAGTCACCGATCTTCACCAGCAGGTTCTCTCCCACCAGACAGTTACGTGTGGCCAGGTCTCGGTGGACAAAGTGCTGGGAGGCCAGGTAGACCATGCCTGCAGCAATCTGCTGGGCGATGTGCAGCATCTGGGACTGGGTCAAAACCACGGGCCTATTGGTCGGACCGTCACCCATCATCACGGAGTCGGGACCGTGAGCCCTACGGAATGAGAGGAATTCCATTGAAATTCCGAATCACAACCTGAAAGGTGATATTCATTTTCAACTTTATTTATAAATGTTTTACTTCTTGCGTTGGGAGTTTTAACTCACTTCCTGTAATGGCTTCATTGAAATAGATCATGACCAACATCAGTCAGTGGGGTGGGGGATTCCGACCCTTTTTGGGCGACCCGACCAAATTCACATAG
This sequence comes from Oncorhynchus nerka, assembly GCF_034236695.1. NCBI lineage: Eukaryota > Metazoa > Chordata > Actinopteri > Salmoniformes > Salmonidae > Oncorhynchus > Oncorhynchus nerka. The sequence goes on along the minus strand of NC_088422.1, from coordinate 21,540,277 downwards.
AAATGTGAGTTACAGATCTGTCCTTCTCATTGAAAGCAGGTCTAAGAAGCGGTATATCTGTTCTATGTGTGTTATTTCTATGCTTCTCGTTCTTAAGTCTTGTACTTTAGGTTTGGTACACCAGCTTCAAACGAAATACCATATTTTTTTTTTTTACCAAAATATATTTCACAGCAGTTTAGATGGTACAATGATTCTCTACACTATAAACTGAAAAGAGACGAACTGTTAGAATTTTATCAACCAGGAAATGACGGTGCGATTTCTGCATAGTGCATCTTTAAACTCGCGGAAATGGAACGTAATTCTATTTTCTGCACTTACACGTATTCAGACCTTTAACTTAAGCATTAGAATAGTATGCTATTAACCCGCTATTCGTTGGGGTTGGAGATCAAAGAAATGAATCTGTGGTGGAGGTGTGTATACAGATACGCCGTATTCTGACTTTGACTTAATTCCCTCATAATTCCACCACCTTTATGCAAGAGGAAACCATGAATAAGGTCTAGTGAACCTCCCGGTTCCAAATGGAAAAAGCATCTACTTACTTTTTTTATGATATAAATTAAAGCATTCTCCATGCTCTGTAATTTATAAATTGATAAGAACTATTGATGAGAGCTAGGTAAATTAGTCATCCGTTTGGAGAAGAAGATTGAAGATACACATAGCAAATTGTTTTAGATTATTTTTCCTTATGATCCCAGAAGACGAATGTGAAACCAGTCATATGGAAGCAAACTGAAAATCATATCAACATGACATGTATTGCGGCCCATTTTCCACAGTTAAGTAGGGTATAAATAGCTGTACCGTTATTCAGAATGTGTATTGTATGCCCTCATAATCTGTGTGGATGAAATTTGGAGACCCAAGCTATAGACTTCTTTAGGGCCAAGCCTGCCAAGTTGATGTATGCAGTTTATAATGTTTTAATTATATGCCTGGGCTTTTCTCTGTTTTATTTGACCATTTGTATCATGTTAAATATTAGCCACTATCGGAGGCCACCATCAGTAATACCCACAAACATTTGTAATGGTCAATTTAGTTTCCTTTTGCATCATTCAATTAAGTTGACCTTTCTTTCCTCTGTCATGTCCATGTAGTTGTTCCTGAGGATTGCTAGCATTAGTGGATTCTATTAGGCTAACGTTGTGCAATCATTTGGGACATGTAGCCTATTTGAATCATTATGGAACTCAAACCACACCTAGCAGGTTAAACCTGGAGCCTGGTGCACGGTTCACGATGACTGAAACGTTGTCATACAGTTCCATGATTAGGGTAGATTTCTAGGACTATTGTTCAACACCTATTGTACACTTTTTTCTACCTTCAAATATTTCATGGATTCAACATGAATATGACAACCTTCAAGATGAATCAAGCCACTGTATTTTGGATTCATCAATATATATTGTGCATAAATACTTCAAAAGAAAATGTCATACATTCTTTCCTGTCCCCCAAATTTGCCTAAATAATCTACAAGATCAGAGTAATTTAAAATCTACCAGTTGGTGCTGAAATTGAGACGAGTATGCATATATTTAGATGGCTTTCTTTCATTGATCCCTGTATTCTGAACCAGTTCTCTTTATGTATTTTTGTGAGTCTGTCGATCAAATTCTAATTAAAGATACATCTTATTTAAAGGGATGCCTTAAGATAAATGTACTGAAAACCCTATTGAATTAAAACTCCAGGAGAAAATCTGTTGTCCAGCAAGTGGGAGGGTTTTCAGCAGTTGAATTAAATATATTCAGTGCGTGCAAGGGAACCAGACTTGCCTTACACACCTGCTTAAGGCAAGTCTGAATACCACCTACTGAGAAGTGTGTAGGAAAGGAGTGTGTAGGAAAGGAGTGTATAGAAAATTGTCTAAGTCTGAATCGGACCTTAATATGAACGTGCCCACAGAATGGTTTACCTGAGGAACTTGTTGAGGTCCCCGTGCTTCATATACTCAAAAACCATGATGAGGGGGTCGCTCTCCACACACACACCGTAGAACGTGACAATGTGCTGGTGCTGCAGGTTGGTCAGTAACTCGGCCTCCCGGTGGAAGTCTTTCCTTGCATTCTCACTAGCCTCTTTCAGGGTCTGAACACACAAACACACACAGGTTACTATCCAATTTTTACTCAAAATGTAGTTTGTTAGACACCGAATACATCATACTTAAACATTATGCACACTGTGCACGGAGACTACTTACTGGGAATATTCTGCCACAAGATGTTTTTGGCTCAAATCCACCAAGTACAGACATAAGTAGCTCTTAAAGTAAAAGTGAGTTATAGGAACTTAACCATAGCCCACAATTTTATCTTGTTGGTAATGACCAAGCAGAGATGTTGTATACTTCTGTATAGTAAGTCCAGTGTTATTTACAGAAGTAGTGTGGTTGGTTTTCGTGTTCTGATCTTTGCATTAGTGATCATAAATCATGAAATCTGTCATAGCGATTTAAGTGCAGAGGTGAGAGAGAGTGTTTCAGGAAATGTAATAGGAACAGGAGAGAGCTAAGGAAGCCAAAGGATGACCCTCTGTTCTGACCCCCAGCTAGAACGCTGAGATGGCAGAAAAAGAGATTCCTCCACCCCCATCTTCAACCAATTAGATTTCAGGAAACAGAACTCATCAATTTGATCAGAACAGAACTGGAAGTGGATGAGTTTCCTAAAAGCCTCAGAACTAACATGGTACCTTCTTTCTCTTAACAACCAAGACCCACGCCACTATGAGAACATTAAAGTGCTTAGACAAATTTTGAAGTTCATTCACAACTAGAAGATTGACCACTAAACATTGATTTGGCATTGTTACTTTCTCGCGGCTGGGTTGTCCAGAGGAGTAAAAGTGCCGAATTAGCTACAAAGATTTCAAGAAACTCACTCCTGAATGCGAGTTCCCTATGACGCTGTATGACTGCCGGGACGTTGGAGAATTAAATCGCCTGTGTGACTGCTAGTATCCTTGCATGACTGCCAACGCCTTAGCTAATGTCATTACTGCTCCGTATCGTGATCGATGACTCCCTTGTGAGTTTGACCATAAACATGGAAGCTTAGCCTATATGGCTGCATGCCTGTCCAATGTTTGCATGTAAAACCACTACCATTAGTGGATATGACTGTTAGACCGTAGAAGCGGCAACTCGGAAAGTGCAAAGTCACATCTATCACCTTCGATGGCAGGTTTGTAGTAGATACAGGACAAACTGCCCTGCCACTCAAGCCCCACTTCACACTTAGAATGCGGTGGGACACAGGAAGGAAAGACAGGAAGTCATGAGGGGGGGGGTTCTCTCCCATGCCATGTTTTTTCAATTAAAACTCTCCTATAAGATCTAATTTCACCACATACTTTGAATGCTGGAATTCTTGATGGAAGCAGGCCATTGGCCGATTTTCCTACAGGAGTATCTAAGGGGTAGGGTTTGGGGGTCCATTTGGAAATTGGCCAAACGATGTAGCCTACAGTGGGTTGTGATAGACTGGAAAGAGCAGCGTTACCTTGACGGCTACCAGGATCTTTTCGAGCTCAGGAGACAGGTTATAGCACTCAGCCAGGAAAACCTTCCCAAACGCCCCCTCTCCCAACTCCCTCTTCAGCACTATGTTGTGTCTCTTGATGTGCTGGACAACTGCAACACAAAGAGAACCTAGTTATTACATATATCAGTGTGACTTCTGAATATGAATGCTGTAATCAGTATATATCTGAGATGAGAAGAGATGATGATATATGGTTGGATTGGGGGACTGGGAGCTGTCATTGGTTGTACCGAATGCTCTATCTACTATTTTGTTGTCTTGATATTGATCGTGATGAGCTGTATTGTCTGATCACTGTTTTCAAAAGTAAAAGTTGCACAAATAGTTGTGCGTTGCATCTTTTTATTGTGATTATAGTAACATCATGTCAGCTTCGTCTCTCAGCATAATAGCTATCATGTGAGAATCGTCAGAAATAGATGTTTGAAAGTATTTGAAATTGCGATTTTTGACTGAACAAACGCTGAAATCTGGCTGGTGTTGATACAGTCGCGGGATTCTCCCAGAGCTGCACCCACTTAACTCTCTATAGCACAAGGACAGTGGAGAACACCAAAACATATTCATCAGCAGGTTACTGTCTTCAGAGAGAAACAGGACACAAAACGTCAAGATTTATTTCTAATCTGATTAAGAAATGCATTTGAAGGAAAGCTCACCACTCAGTCTATTGCATTGCGGAGGGCTAGACTTTGAAGCTGTATCGAGCTGCACTAACTTACTGAGAACCATAACCCAATATTAAAGAGATAGGTAGAGAGAGAGCGTAGGCCATTAGGCCAGAATGTACAGACTCAAGACCTGAGCACAGCTTTGTTTGTGTGTGTGCATGTGCCTGTGTGTGTGCGTGTGTACGGGTGTGCTTGTGTGTGTTAACCTGATGACATCACATCTGTCATAACCACAGCTCAGGGAATTATGTAAGTACCGACAATTCCCTAAACATCTACCCAAAAAAGCCACAACTCACTACCACTGCTTACTAACTCTCTTATTTATACACACATATTAATATCTATCATATAGCTCTGTTACTCAAACACGTTCTACTCACAACTCAACTATTTCCATCATTACAGTCATTCCAACCATACAACTCAACCATTCCTGCCAATTCATGTACAGTAAATGTACATTTCCACAACCAAACGCCACACATTTACTACACGTATCATTCTAAGTTCAAATCAAACTTTATTTGTCACGTGCCGAATACAATATGTGTAGACCTTACCGTGAAATGTTTACTTACAAGCCCTTAACCAACAGTGCAGTTCAAGAAGAGTTAAGAAAATATTTACCAAAATTGAATACATGTCAAGAAGAGACAAAACCACACCCCTTCCCCTGTCTATCATTCTCCTTAGAGTTTTTGCTGATTAGTTGTGGCTTTTCCAAAGCCTCACTTCGGGCTGGTGGTGTAGTGGTTGGCTTTAGACTTTAGTCACTGTTTTCTGATGTCATTGGTGAATGGGAGACATACCACAGGAGAAGAGTAAACAACTTGATAAAAAAAAAAAAATTTAAATCACAATTTCCAGTACAATGCTAATAAGCCTTCTGAACCCAGAGACCAGGATGGAGATTAAAATGGATTAAATAAATGTTTTCCTCAGAAGTCTACACACAATACCCCATTATGACAAATTGGAAACAGGTTTTTAGAAATGTTTGCAAATGTATAAAAAAAATTGTTTTAAATGAAATACCTTATTAACATAAGTATTCAGACCCTTTGCTATGAGCCACGAAATTAAGCTCAGGTGCATCCTGTTTCCATTGATCATCCTTGAGGTGTTTCTACAACTTAATTGGAGTCCACCTGTGGTGAATTCAATTGATTGGACATGATTTGGAAAGGCACATAACTGTCTATACAAGGTCCCACAGTTGACAGTGCATGTCACAGCAAAAACCAAGCCATGAGGTCGAAGGAAATGTCTGTAGAGCTCCGAGACAGGACTGTGTCGAGGCACAGATCTGGGGAAGGGTAGCAAAACATTTTTTCAGCATTGAAGGTCCCCAAGAACACAGTGGCCTCTATCATTCTTAAATGGAAGAGGTTTGGAACCACCAAAACTCTTCCCAGAGCTGGCCGCCCGGCCAAACTGAGAAATCGGGGGAGAAGGGCCTTGGTCAGGGAGGTGACCAAGAACCCAAAGGTCACTCTGACAGAGCTCTATAGTTCCTCTGTGAAGATGGGAGAACCTTCCAGAAGGACAACCATCTCTGCAGCACTCCACCAATCAGGTCTTTATGGTAGAGTGGCCAGACGGAAGCAACTCCTCAGTAAAAGGCACATGACAGCCCGCTTGGAGGACTCTCAGACCATAAGAAACAAGATTCTCTGGTCTGATGAAACCATGATCGAACTCTTTGGCCTGAATGCCAAGCGTCACATCTGGAGGAAACCTGGCACCATCCCTACGGTGAAGCTTGGTTGTGGCAGCATCATGCTGTGGGGATGTTTTTCAGTGGCAGGGACTGCGAGACTAGTTAGGTTCTAGGGAAAGATGAACGGTGCAAAGTACAAAGAGATCCTTGATGAAAACTTGCTCCAGAGTGTTCAGGACCTGACTGGGGTGAAGGTTCACCTTCCAACATGACAATGACTCTAAGCACACAGCCAAGACAACACAGGAGTGGCTTTGGGACAAGTCTCTGAATGTTCTTGAGTGGACCAGCCAGAGACTGGACTTGAACCCGATTGATCGAACACCTCTGGAGAGACCTGGAAATAGCTGTGCAGCAACACTCCCCATCCAACCTGACAGAGCTTGAGAGGATCTGCAGAGAAGAATGGGAGGAACTCTCCAAATACAGGTGTGCCAAGCTTGTAGTGTCATACCCAAGAAGACTCGAGTCTGTAATCGCTGCCAAAGGTGCTTCAATAAAGTACTGAGTAAAGGGTCTAAAACCCTATTTTTGCTTTGCCATGATGGGGTATTGTGTGTAGATTGATGAGGGGGAAAAAACGATTTAATCAATTTTAGAATAAGGCTGTAACAAAATGTAGAAAAAGTCAAGGGGTCTGAATACTTTCCGAATGCAGTGTGTGTGTGTGTGTGTGTGTGTGTGTACATCTCTTGTTCTTAATGAGTTTTGTCCACTCTAATGGAGTGCACAAATTAATGGAGGCTATTGATCTGTTTCTAAGATATTAGAGTCACACCCACTCTCCTGACATAATACCCTACCTACATTGTTTCTCTCTTTTTCATCAAACTGAATACGACATTTACACACACAGACACACACACAGCTGTACAGTAGTGACTGACATTTTATGTTTTTCTGAGGCTCATAAATCTCTTTTGGTGATTTGCTGAGGACACAAGTCAGACCACAGCTCTCTCAGCATTGGCCCAGACAGGTAAAGACAGCGGAGACACACACTGTGTATAACACAGACCTACACAGAGACACAGTCCTATTGTAGATGCCTCCGTACATCATCTGCTCAGGAACTTGTGTCCTCGTTAAGAAGCATGACCTCTAATTTGATGGATTAGATAGATCCAACTACACAGCTAACAAGTGTGATTGACACACACACACGGAACGCTGCCTGTCCCACTCAACACATTTTATCAGCAGCTCCAGTGCCATTTCCATAGCAGCGGAGAGAGTGTTGCTAAGGCAACCCACACATACGTACATTCTGGTGTGGGTTCTTAGATGGCGTCTATGTGTCGGTGCAACAGATTCATGGTGACGTCAGCACTCAGATCCTTTGAGATCTCCTAGTCTGCAGGCTATTCTTCTTTGCTACAGTCTAGTAGGCTATATCTTGTTACCCATTAAAAGGAACTGGTGTTAAAGAAAGCCATTTGTATGTGTGTCTTGTGAGTGTATACACGCGTGTGTAAGCCATGGTCTTGTACTCACAGGTGTCTGATTTGAGCATGCTGTTGCTGCGGAAGTACTGAGGGTTCTCGATAACGGGGATCTTGGTCATGCCGATGATGACTGCGTCTAGGCCCATCTCAGAGGAGGACGGAGTGTTACTGCCATTGGACACGTGGTGGAGAGGAGAAGCCGAGTCGTCATCATTACTGATCACTGATGACGCACCTGAGAGAGAGGGGAGAGCAGGGAGAGAGGAGAGAGCAGGGAGAGAGGAGAGAGCGTGAGGAGAGAGCAGGGAGAGAGCAGGGAGAGAGGAGAGAGCGAGAGCAGGGAGAGAGGAGAGAGCGAGAGGAGAGAGAGAGCAGGGAGAGAGGAGAGAGCGAGAGGAGAGAGAGGAGAATGGAATTAGAAGGAAGAGGAAGAGAGAAAAAAAAGAAATGAGAACAGAAGAGATGAGAACGGAATAGAAGAGAAGAGATGAGAATGGAATAGAAGAGATGAGAACAGATGAGAAGGGGAGAACAGAAGAGGAGAGGAGAGGAGAGAAGATGAGAAGAGGAGAGATGAGAACAAAAGAGGAGAGATGAGAACAGAAGAGAAGGGAAAAATAAATAAGAATCGAAGAGAATGGGAGAAGAGATGAGAACAGAATGGGAGAAGAGATGAGAACAGAAGAGAAATGGGAAAGAGATGAGAACAGAAGAGAAGAGATGAGGAGGGGACAAGAGATGAGAACAGAAGAGAAGAGATAAGATAAGAGGAGATGAGCAGAAGAGAAGGGCAGAAGTGGTGTTTGAGGAAAATTAAAGTGGAAGAATGAAATTTTTAAAAATGGAAGAGGAGGCATGTTTTTGTTTTTACAAAAAGTATGAGGCTCAATTCCATACCAATCACCACATCCTTCCTTGTTCATGAGTTTCTGAGATATGAGGTATCACCGATCACATTATCATCATGATATTATTAACCTCCCTAACCTATAAGACACTATATCCGTCCGTAGATGTGCATGTCAAAACCCATATCCAAAGTATGTAATATGGGTATAACTGCATTTTATATGCAATGTTACCACAAGTAATACTCAAATATTGTTAAATACAGTATGTTTGAGTACATTTTTGTTCATGTCAAGGATTGCCTCTTTCTCATCTGTCCCACGAACAGAAATGTGGCCTTTAAACTGGTGGAAGATAGGAAACAAACTCTCCAAAATGCCATTCAATTGTCTCCCCTCAGGGCTAATGAATGTACAATAGTAGTTTAGGTCATGATGAGAAAGAATGTGTTGATACAGTACTTTGTGAATACGGAGAGAATGACGTATCATTTATCTGTGGACCAAATTTTGTTTCTTCTCTGGTTTACAGTTCTATCCCAAAATAAACTACTCATATTTTATTCTCATACACACAGTCTCAATCTCTAAACACACACACCACAGTGTTGTTTTGGAGCAGTAGAGGAATAGCAGTGGTGCATTCCTAAGCAGGAGGAGGCAACGGAACAGGGCAGAGAAACAAAGAGGGATTGTCTCAGTAGGCTTATAAGATTGTGTGTGTGCGTGCGTGCGTATGTGACAGTGTGGGTGGATGCTGCCATTTATGCACACTGATCACCAGATTGTGGTGAAACATGAATAATGGGGTCAAAGCACATCTGCCCAAACTAGCTCCCATGACCTCTACTCTCTGTGACCTCCAGCATTGTGTTGAAAGGAAGCAACACAATCCCTGACAAATGACTGCAAGACAAATGAAAAGTATTGTTGTAACCCTTACAAGGCTAGTTAAAATCTCCCCCAAGAGGGTTAACCTTAGTGGAGCAATGGTTGGCAGGTTAACGATTGGAATAATTACCTAGTGGTATGATTGACCTTATTTCTTGTTGTCTAGGGCCTGGAGTGTTTTCCTCACCAGGAAAACCTCTATGGGGGTTCTTGTTCATGACAAATGGTGAGGCTTGCCTCCTGGCGGTTTGATAATCCATCTAAACTTTACAATCTCAAGACATCGGACCTCTTTTCGTCCAGTCCTGCTCTGCTTTCCTCTGTGGTGGCTACCGTCCGTGGAGTTTCAAGCGGTGCACTGACGGTAGAGCTTTACAGGGGAGCTCTTTGATTCTCCACCGATAATGTGTTGAGTGGTTTCACCACAAACAAGCTTCTCTCTCCCCCGTGGGTGCTCAAATTATGTGCCACCATTACGCCTCCTCCTCCTCCTCTGGAAGAACCATTACGCAGCCGCATTGTACAGTAGTGGCGTCACTGCAATGCATTGTGGATACCAGAGAGGCATCCATCTTGCATCTGACTGGAGACATATGTATGGATTTTCTCTAACTGAGAGCAGTGACCCTGCACGAATGGCTGGTGTAATCAGGTTGACCCGCAGTGTAGACAGCCTGGTAGACAACAGACAGTTAGGTGATGTACTGTATATGACTTATGACTTGTATATGATTTATTTCACACACACCACATCCTAAGCAGGTTATTGCTGTAAGTGTGTGTGTCGGGGGGACTCATCATTAGTGGTGAGGTCTAGGGCCAGATCGTTATAAACCCTATTTAGCCTGTAGGAGGGAAGGGGAGGGGTGGGGGGCACGAACAGGTCGGTGGGCCACGGGGTCATAAGTGGGGTCAGGTCCTGACCTAACACACTTTAACAGACAGAGCTGCTCTAATGCAGGGGTGGGCTGGGGGGCGGAGACTCTGTTACTATATTGATCTCCTCTGGCTCGCTAAGCGCTCCTCCTTAAGACAGACTGACTGACGGACGGACGGACATGGGATTAGAGGGCTGCTGGGGTTATGGACATATGGAGTGTATTAAACGGCTTAAAAGGACATCGTGCCTGTCAGTGTCATTAAAACGAGGTGATGATCTCTTAAAACACGGTGAGGAAATCAAATAAGATTTTATTTGCCACATGTGCCAAATACAAGGGGTGTAGACTTGACCGTGAAACGCTTGCTTACGAGCCCTTCCCAACGAAAAATTATTTACACAATAGAGGAATAAAATGCAAGAATGGAGCTATATACAGGAAGTAGCAGTACCAGATCACTGTGCAGGGAACTATATACAGGGAGTAGCAGTACCAGATCACTGTGCAGGGAGCTATATACAGGGAGTAGCAGTACCAGATCACTGTGCAGGGAGCTATATACAGGGAGTAGCACTACCAGATCACTGTGCAGGGAGCTATATACAGGGAGTAGCAGTACCAGATCACTGTGCAGGGAACTATATACAGGGAGTAGCAGTAACAGATCACTGTGCAGGGAGCTATATACAGGGAGTAGCAGTACCAGATCACTGTGCAGGGAACTATATACAGGGAGTAGCACTACCAGATCACTGTGCAGGGAGCTATATACAGGGAGTAGCAGTACCAGATCACTGTGCAGGGAGCTATATACAGGGAGTAGCACTACCAGATCACTGTGCAGGGAGCTATATACAGGGAATAGCAGTACCAGATCACTGTGCAGGGAGCTATATACAGGGAGTAGCACTACCAGATCACTGTGCAGGGAGCTATATACAGGGAGTAGCACTACCAGATCACTGTGCAGGGAGCTATATACAGGGAGTAGCAGTACCAGATCACTGTTCAGGGAGAGTAGCAGTACCAGATCACTGTGCAGGGAGCTAAAAACAGGGAGTAGCACTACCAGATCACTGTGCAGGGAGCTATATACAGGGAGTAGCACTACCAGATCACTGTGCAGGGAGCTATATACAGGGAATAGCACTACCAGATCACTGTGCAGGGAGCTATATACAGGGAGTAGCACTACCAGATCACTGTGCAGGGAGCTATATACAGGGAGTAGCACTACCAGATCACTGTGCAGGGAGCTACAGTGGGGAGAACAAGTATTTGATACACTGCCGATTTTGCAGATTTTCCCACTTACAAAGCATGTAGAGGTCTGTAATTTTTATCATAGGTACACTTCAACTGTGAGAGACGGAATCTAAAACAAAAATCCAGAAGATCACATTGATAATTTTTAAGTAATTAATTTGCATTTTATTGCATGACATAAGTATTTGATCACCTACCAACCAGTAAGAATTCCGGCACTCACATACCTGTTAGTTTTTCTTTAAGAAGCCCTCCTGTTCTCCACTCATTACCTGTATTAACTGCACCTGTTTGAACTCGTTTCCTGTATAAAATACACCTGTCCACACACTCAATCAAACAGACTCCAACCTCTCCACAATGGCCAAGACCAGAGAGCTGTGTAAGGACATCAGGGATAAAATTGTAGACCTGCACAAGGCTGGGATGGGCTACAGGACAATAGGCAAGCAGCTTGGTGAGAAGGCAACATCTGTTGGCGCAATTATTAAAAAATGGAAGAAGTTCAAGATGACGGTCAATCACCTTCGGTCTGGGACTCCATGCAAGATCTCACCTCGTGGGGCATCAATGATCATGAGGAAGGTGAGGGATCAGCCCAGAACTACATGGCAGGAGCTGGTCAATGACCTGAAGAGAGCTGGGACCACAGTCTCAAAGAAAATCATTAGTAACACACTACGCCGTCATGGATTAAAATCCTGCAGCGCACGCAAGGTCCCCCTGCTCAAGCCAGCGCATGTCCAGGCCCGTCTGAAGTTTGCCGATGACAATCTGGATGATCCAGAGGAGGAATGGGAGGACGTCATGTGGTCTGATGAGACACAAATAGAGCTTTTTGGTCTGAACTCCACTCGCCGTGTTTGGAGGAAGAAGAAGGATGAGTACAACCCCAAGAACACCATCCCAACCGTGAAGCATGGAGGTGGAAACATCATTTTTTGGGGATGCTTTTCTGCAAAGGGGACAGGATGACTGCACCGTATTGAGGGGAGGATGGATGGGGCCATGTATCGCGAGATCTTGGCCAACAACCTCCTTCCCTCAGTAAGAGCATTGAAGATCGGTCGTGGCTGGGTCTTCCAGCATGACAACGACCCGAAACACACAGCTAGGACAACTAAGGAGTGGCTCCATAAGAAGCATCTCAAGGTCCTGGAGTGGCCTAGCCAGTCTCCAGACCTGAACCCAATAGAAAATCTTTGGAGGGAGCTGAAAGTCCGTATTGCCCAGCTACAGTCCCGAAACCTGAAGGATCTGGAGAAGGTCTGTATGGAGGAGTGGGCCAAAATCCCTGCTACAGTGTGTGCAAACCTGGTCAAGAACTACAAGAAACGTATGATCTCTGTAATTGCAAACAAAGGTTTCTGTACCAAATATTAAGTTCTGCTTTTCTGATGTATCAAATAGTTATGTCATGCAATAAAATGCAAATTAATTACTTAAAAATCATACAATGTGAGAGATTCCGTCTCTCACAGTTGAAGTGTACCTATGATAAAAAATTACAGACCTCTACATGCTTTGTAAGTAGGAAAACCTGCAAAATCAGCAGTGTATCAAATAGTTGTTCTCCCCACTGTATATACAGGGAGTAGCACTACCAGATCACTGTGCAGGGAGCTAGGGTGTACCAGTACCAGATCACTGTGCAGGGGTATGAGGTATTTGAGATAGATATGTTCACGAAGGCAGGAGGAACAATGTGTTTCTCGTCCACTTATTACACTCTCAGTGCTAACCGGCAGTGATGACCGGTAAAGTGTCCTGTCATCCCTCTGGCCCTAAGAGCCTCCCCTACCCCCACGCCTGCCCCCTTGCCCTCCAGCAGGGTAACCGGAGCATATTGCTCTCTAAACGCACCTCTAACCTCGCTGAAAACATGAAGTGATCTATTGATCTCACAGACTCAGAGAAAAGGAGAGATGGTGGCATAGGAACAGAGAGAAAAACGTGTGGAGGAATGAGAGTAGAGGTGAAGAGAAAGGAAGGTTATGAGCAGGGAGAGATGGGGGTGGAGGAGATGAGGAGGGGTCGATGGACAGATGAATGAATTGAACAGGGGAGAGAGAAGGAATGAAGACTAATGGAGATGGAAGGAAGGATACAATTTCATTTACACTGCAATTTAATGGCAGGCTCTGAATCCAGCCCTCACTACCTGACAGAACAGGACCTAGCCACAGTCTGCAGCATATCAGATTCCTAACTGACCTCCCCCTCCATGTAAAAATATAGATTTTCTCTGTCTCTCTCTCGCTCTCTTTCTCTCTGTCAGTGCTTTTCTATTTTTAATAAACAAACCACATTCAACTTTTCATGTGACACCAGGGAGACTGGCTCACCTCCTCCCACTTAAAACATGTGAAGGTGACGAGACAGAAAAGGAGAGGGGGAATAATGAGAAGCAAACAGAAAGAGAGACAGACAAAGAGCATACATCGTTTCTCCTTACACTATTAGCCGTCCATTGTTTGTCTTGGGAATTAAAGGCTGTGTGTGGTGGTGCACTCCGTAGCAGGTTCCATGATTCCTCATGTTGAATGGCAACTTTAATACACACATAGAAGTGGATGGATTACATTTTGACAGTCTATTGAGGGCATTGAATGCCCCATTTCAGAATGTGTGTGTGTGTGTGTGTGTGATGTCCCTGCATCGCTCAGGGTCAGTGTGTGATCAGAATGTGTGGATGAGCTTCTACAAAAACAGAACTCACTCACACACACTCTGTAGAGGGGGAGGACGGACAGAGAGGGAGGACACTGGAGAAAAATGCATTCACTTAAATTATAAGGATGTACAATGTGTTCCAATAGTTTTATTGTCTACGAGTCAGCCTCAATATAACTCAATATGACGTAAAACACTACAGCAATCAATGCCATCATTTACAGCACAACAACCACATAACACACTTACAAGAGGCTCTTGGCCCTGGATATTCCAGCAAGTATAAAAACACATTTTATACTGCATATCGGAGTGTACACACATATTCCAGTAAAAAAAACATTTTAAGATGCACTTCAAGTTTAATAAATGTTAGTTGATACAGTGTTAGAATGACTATCTAATTTCCCTTCCAAAAATATAGCACTTAAATATGTACAAATATGTGCAATACATGTTGATATATTATATGTACTGGTAAAAGAAGGTTAATGATTTATCAAAACCTGTCTTTTGTTTTGCTATGGAAGTGTAATGGTGTGTAACTGTATTTCATGGAAGTTGTATGATAAAAGTGTCTCAACAGTGACCCTGTAACATCCTCAATGAAATACTCTCCATACATCAAACCTGACTTCCATTTGAACTGCAGCTTTAATGAGTATGTATGTGTGTTTTACACTTTTATGTCTAATGAAAGTATTATGGGTGCTGAGATGTAGGCTGTTGGTATGGTATGTTTTAGTTAATGTGTTAGCATGTGGAGATATGTATAGAATATACAGTATGCATGGCTAGGTGCCCCTACTGGACCTATAGCTCAGTGTACTCCTCAACCATCAAACTGTGTTTACATGATACCTGCTAGTTCTCTCTCTCTCTCGCTCTCTGTCTCTCGCTCTCTGTCTCGCTCTCTGTCTCTCTCTCTCTCGCTCTCTCTCTCGCTCTCTCTCTCTGTCTCTCTCGCTCTGTCTCTCTCGCTCTCTGTCTCTCTCGCTCTCTGTCTCTCTCGCTCTCTGTCTCTCACTCTCTCGCTCTCTCTCTGTCTCTCTCTCTCTCTCTCTCTCTCTCTCTGTCTGTCTGTCTGTCTGTCTGTCTGTCTCTGTCTGTCTGTCTGTCTGTCTGTCTGTCTGTCTGTCTGTCTGTCTGTCTGTCTGTCTGTCTGTCTGTCTCTCTCTGTCTCTCGCTCTCGTTGGTGCATGCTGGGAATTGTATGAGCGAGTGTGAGTGGTGTCTGATTAAGGTATTTCTTTTCAGTGGTAGAATTAGGTTTATTGTATTTCTTGTTGGAATTGCCTTGGTTTTGGTGGGGATGGCGACCCAGATGGGGATGCTGTCCCTGACACCTGTTCAGGTGTGTTACTGAAGCCACTGTCACCGTGGAGGAGTTTCTGGTCGCCGTAGGAGAGAAGGTAGGCTATCAAAATGTTGCTTATGCATCCCGGATGAATAAAGCGGTGGAGGTTTTTCTTAAAGAAGAGTGTCTTGTTGATCGGATGGTTGAGAATGGTGTACTTCTTAAAGGTATGTTTATTGAAGTTATGCCACTTTTTTCTCCGTCAACAAGAGTAACGATTTCGAACGTAACACTGTTTATTCCCAATGAGCTATTGGAGCGTGAGCCATTGCGGTTTGAGAAGTTTGCCTGTTCAATTAGAATTGTCCCGCTGGGTTGCAAACACCCTGCTCTGAAACAGGTTATGTCGTTTCGGCGACAGGTGTTTATGTTTTTGGACTCACCGGAGGGACTTTCGTTTGAAGTCAAGTATGACAACAGATTGTATATGGCTTATGCTAGTACGAGTAGTCAACAGTGTTTTGAGTGTGGGGATGTTGGCCATAAGCGACATGTTTGCCCGAAAAGGGAGAAGGTGGAGGGAGGGACGCAGGTGGTCCTCGTAACGCCTGGGCCCACTGATGTAGGGAGAGGTGGGCCGACTGTGGTAGAGCAGCCACAAGCACCTGTTGTTGAGGGTACTGAGTTGCATCTTGTACCAGAGGAGAACATAACGTCTGATGTGCAGCAGAAAAAATATTGTTTTAGGAAGTAAGGATGGAACTGGGGAGCCATTTCCCAAGACTGGTGAGGAGATACCCAGTGCGAGTGATGGGGTACAGGAGGGGGTTCAGGTGAAGTCTGCCAGGTAGTGAAGGAGATGTCCATTACGAGTAATGGGGTACAGGAGGGGGTTCAGGTGGAGCTAGTCTCCCAGGTAGTGAAGAAGATGCCCATTATGAGTAATGGGGTACGGGAGGGGGTTCAGGTGGGGCTAGTCTCCCAGGTAGTGGAGGAGATGCCCATTACGAGTAATGGGGTACAGGAGGGGGTTCAGGTGGGACTAGTCTCCCAGGTAGTTGAGGAGATGCCCATTACGAGTAATGGGGTACAGGAGGGGGTTCAGGTGGGGCTAGTCTCCCAGGTAGTAGAGGAGATGCCCATTACGAGTAATGGGGTACAGGAGGGGGTTCAGGTGGGACTAGTCTCCCAGGTAGTGGAGGAGATGCCCGGTATGAGTGATGGGGTGCAAGTGGGGAGTGTTGAGAGGGATGTGGCAGAGGGGAGTCAGGGGTCTGTGGCCTCAGTTGAGGAGGATCAGGAGAAGGATATGGGCTTGAGTATTAGAAGTAATAAAACAGAAAAGGCTTAATGTCATTTTTTTTCTACAGGCGATACATAGTGATGAGGTTAATGAGGTTGACGGGGGTATGTGTTGGGAGGGGCAGCATATACTCAGTCATGGTACTAATTCCAGTGCTGGGGTGGCAATTGTGCTTTCCTCAGGCTTAGGGGTGACTGTGGGATCTACAACAGAGATTGTCAAGGGTCGGGTTTTATTGGTTAAGGCGGATGTTATGTTTTTTATTTTAATTTTATTTATGCTCCTAA
The DNA here is from genome assembly GCF_034236695.1 of Oncorhynchus nerka. Classification (NCBI taxonomy): domain Eukaryota; kingdom Metazoa; phylum Chordata; class Actinopteri; order Salmoniformes; family Salmonidae; genus Oncorhynchus; species Oncorhynchus nerka. The sequence continues at coordinate 21,523,426 of NC_088422.1, read as the reverse complement.
TGAGGGTACAGAGCAGAGTATTTCCGTATTTGATCAAATAAAGGAAACCTTAAGACAGTGTGACCAAAAGGGGTGTATGGTTTTAGGGGGGACTGGAACTGTACAGTGGATTTTACTGTTGATTACACTGCTGAAGAACCTCACCTGCGGTCACAAATTTGCCTGTCTGGTCTATTAACTGAGTTTGAGCTTTCTGATGTGTGGAGAATAAGAAATGCAAAAGTTAGGCAGTACACATGGCTAAAAGTTAATGAAGGTCGTGTCAGTGCAGCAAGTTTATACATGTTGTATGTATCTGAGCACCTGTAGCTCCTGTAGGTTTTTCTGATCACAATATTGGCACTGTTGATATTCACTAGAGGTCGACCGATTAATTGGCATGGCCGATTAATTAGGGCCAATTTCAAGTTTTCATAATAATCGGTAATCGCCATTTTTGGACGCCGATTACATTGCAATCCACGAGGAGACTGCGTGGCAGGCTGACCACATGTTACGCGAGTGCAGCAAGGAGCCATGGTAAGTTGCTAGCTAGCAATAAACTTATCTTATAAAAAACAATCAATCTTCACATAATCACTAGTTAACGACACATGGTTGATGATATTACTAGGTTAACTAGCTTGTTCTGCGTTGCATATAATCAATGAGCTGCCTGTTAATTTATCATCGATTCACAGCTTACTTCGCCAAACAGGTGATGATTTAACAAAATCCTATTCGTGAAAAAAGCACAATCGTTGCACGAATGTACCTAACCATAAACATCAATGCCTTTCTTAAAGTCAATATTTTTTTAAACATGCATATTTAGTTCAAATAAATTAATGTTAGCAGGCAATATTAACTAGGGAAATTGTGTCACTTCTCTTGTGTTCATTGCACGCGGAGTCAGGGTATATGCAACAGTTTGGGCAGCCTGGCTCATTGCGAACTAATTTGCCAGAATTTTACATAATTATGACATAACATTGAAGGTTGTGCAATGTACCAATATTTAGACTTAGGGTTGCCACCCATTCGATAAAATACGGAACGGTTTCGTATTTCACTGAAAGAATAAACATTTAGTTTTCGAAATGATAGTTTCTGGATTTGACCATATTAATGACCTAAGGCTCGTATTTCTGTGTTTATTATAATTAATTATATGATTCTATGATTTGATATTTGATAGTGCAGACTGACTGTGCGGTGGTAGGCAGCAGAAGGGGTACAGGAGGGGGTTCAGGTGAAGGCTCGTAAGCATTCATTCAAACTTTACTGTTTGCCAGCAGCTCTTAGCAAGCCTATCAAGCCTGTCAACTACTGAGATTAGGCTGACAATACTAAAGTGCCCATTAGAACATCCAATAGTCAAAGGTATATGAAATACAAATGGTATAGAGAGAAATAGTCGACACTTCATAATTCCTATAATAACTACAACCTAAAACTTCTTAAGTGGGAATATTGAAGAACTGTTAATATTGAAACACCAGCTTTCATATGTTCTGAGCAAAGAAATTAAACATGAGCTTTTTTACATGGCACATATTGCACTTTTACTTTCTTCTCCAACACTGTGTTTTTGCATTATTTAAATCAAATTGAGCATGTTTCATTATTTATTTGAGACTAAATATATTTTATTTATGTATAATATTAATTTAAAATAAAAGTGTTCATTGTTCATTCAGTACTGTTGTAATTGTCATTATTACAAATATATATATATATATATATATACACAGTGGGGCAAAAAAATATTTATTTTTTTAAATTGTGCAAGTTCTCCCACTTAAAAGATGAGAGGCCTGTAATTTTCATCATAGGTACACTTCAACTATGACAGACAAAATGAGAAAAAGAAATCCTGAAAATCACATTGTAGGATTTTTAATGAATTTATTTGCAAATTATGGTGGAAAATAAGTGTTTGGTCACCTACAAACAAGCAAGATTTCTGGCTCTCACTGACCTGTAACTTCTTCTTTAAGAGGCTCCTCTGTCCTCCACTCGTTACCTGTATTAATGGCACCTGTTTGAACTTGTTATCAGTATAAAAGACACCTGTCCACAACTTCAAACAGTCACACTCCAAACTCTACTATGGCCAAGACAAAAGAGCTGTCAAAGGACACCAGAAACAAAATTGTAGACCTGCACCAGGCTGGGGAGACAGAATCTGCAATAGGTAAGCAGCTTGGTTTGAAGAAATCAATTATTAGGAAATGGAAGACATACAAGACCACTGATCATCTCCCTCGATCTGGGGCTCCACGCAAGATCTCACCCCATGGGGTCAAAATGATCACAAGAACGGTGAGCAAAAATCCCAGAACCACACGGGGGGACCTAGTGAATGACCTGCAGAGAGCTGGGACCAAAGTAACAAAGCCTACCATCAGTAACACACTATGCCGCCAGGGACTCAAATTCTGCAGTGCCAGACGTGTCCACCTGCATAAACCAGTACATGTCCAGGCCCGTCTGAAGTTTGCTAGAGAGCATTTAGATGATCCAGAAGAAGATTGGGAGAATGTCATATGGTCAGATGAAACAAAAATATAACTTTTTGGTAAAAACTCAATTCGTCGTGTTTGGAGGACAAAGAATGCTGAGTTGCATCCAAAGAACACCATACCTACTGTGAAGCATGGGGGTGGAAACATCATGCTTTGGGGCTGTTTTTCTGCAAAGGGACCAGGACGACTGATCCGTATAAAGGAAAGAATGAATGGGGCCAAGTATCGTGAGATTTTGAGTGAAAATCTCCTTCCATCAGCAAGGGCATTGAAGATGAAACGTGGCTGGGTCTTTCAGCATGACAATGATCCCAAACACACCGCCCGGGCAACGAAGGAGTGGCTTCGTAAGAAGCATTTCAAGGTCCTGGAGTGGCCTAGCCAGTCTCCAGATCTCAACCCCATAGAAAATCTTTGGAGGGAGTTGAAAGTCCGTGTTGTCCAGCAACAGCCCCAAAACATCACTGCTCTAGAGGAGATCTGCATGGAGGAATGGGCCAATATACCAGCAACAGTGTGTGAAAACCTTGTGAAGACTTACAGAAAACGTTTGACCTCTGTCATTGCCAACAAAGGGTATATAACAAAGTATCGAGATAAACTTTTGTTATTGACCAAATACTTATTTTCCACCCTAATTTGCAAATAAATTCATTAAATATCCTACAATGTGATTTTCTGGATTTTTTTTTCATTTTGTCTGTCATAGTTGAAGTGTACCTATGATGAATATTACAGGCCTCTCTCAACTTTTTAAGTGAGAGAACTTGCACAATTGTTGGCTGACTACATACTTTTTTGCCCCACTGTATATACAGTTGAAGTCAGAAGTTTACATACACTTAGGTTGGAGTCATTAAAACTCATTTTTCAACCACTCCACAAATTTCTTGTTTACAAGCTTTTGTTTTGGCAAGTCAGTTAGGACATCTACTTTGTGAATGACACAAGTCATTTTTCCAACAATTGTTTACAGACAGATTATTTCACTATTTCACTGTATCACAATTCCAGTGGGTCAGAGGTTTACATACACTAACTTGACTGTGCCTTTAAACAGCTTGGAAAATTCCAGAAAATTATGTCATGGCTTTAGAAGCTTCTGATAGGCTAAACCCAGTGCCTCTTTGCTTGACATCATGGGAAGATCAAAAGAAATCAGCCAAGACCTCAGAAAAAATGGAGACCTCCACAAGTCTACTTCATCCTTCGAAGCAATTTCCAAATGCCTGAAGGTACCACGTTCATCTGTACAAACAATAGTACGCAAGTATAAACACCATGGGACCACACAGCCGTCATATCGCTCAGGAAGGAGAAGCATTCTGTCTCCTAGAGATGAACGTACTTTGGTGTGAAAAGTGCAAATCAATCCCAGAACAACAGCAAAGAACCTTGTGAAGATGCTGGAGGAAACAGGTACAAAAGTATCTATATCCACAGTAAAACGAGTCCTATATCGACATAACCTGAAAGGCCGCTCAGCAAGAAAGAAGCCACTGCTCCAAAACCGCCATAAAATAGCCAGACTACGGTTTGCAACTGCACATGCGGACAAAGATCGTACTTTTTGGAGAAATGTCCTCTGGTCTGATGAAACAAAAATAGAACTGTTTGGCCATAATGACCATTGTTACGGTTGGAGGAAAAAGGTGGAAGTTTCTAAGCCGAAGAACACCATCGCAACCGTGAAGCACGGGGTGGCAGCATCATGTTGTGGGGCTGCTTTGCTGCAGGAGGGACTGGTGCACTTCACAAAATAGATGGCGTCATGAGGAAGCAAAATTATGTGGATATATTGAAGCAACATCTCAAGACATCAGTCAGGAAGTTAAAGCTTGGTCGCAAATGGGTCTTCCAAATGGACAATGACCCCGAGCATACTTCCAAAGTTGTGGCAAAATGGCTTAAGGAAAACAAAGTCAAGGTATTGGAGTGGCCATCACAAAGCCCTGACCTCAATCCTATAGAAAATGTCTGGACAGAACTGAAAAAGCGTGTGCCAGCAAGGAGGCCTTACAAACCCGACTCAGTTACACCAGCTCTGTCAGGAGGAATGGGCCAAAATTCACACAACTTATTGTGGGAAGCTTTTGGAAGGCTCCCCAAAATATTTGACCCAAGTTAAACAATTTAAAGGCAAATTTACCAAAAACGAATTGAGTGTATGTAAACTTCTGACCCACTGGGAATGTGATGAAAGAAATAAAAACCTGAAATAAATCATTCTCTCTACTATTATTCTGACATTTCACATTCTTAGAATAAAGTGGTGATCCTAACTGACCTAAGACAGGGAATTTTTACTAGGATTAAGTGTCAGGATTTGTGAAAAACGGAGTTTAAATGTATTTGGCTAAGGTGTATGTAAACTTCCAACTGATATATATATATTAGTAAAAATCGTCAGATTAATCAGTTTCGGCTTTTTTTGGTCCTCCAATAATCGGTATCGGCGTTGAAAAATCATACTCGGCCAACCTCTACTAGTTGGTACTCTGGGAGAGGTTTTCTCTTCTCAACTGTTTATATTGGGGCCAAAGTACAGGTTTAGTTGAATGGGGGTAGTTCTCTTACTTAACTTTGTGTCAGGGGCAGCTAAATTAGCCATTTGGAAGGCACGAAAGAACAGTATTCGGTGACGGGTCTGTGGACGTGGTGGGCATGCTGGAGGGGATGTTGGCAGCGAGACAGAGGGTTGAGTTTGCCTATTACAAACTGGTTAATAACATTGGGCTGTTATGAGCATATGGGGTATTCAGAGGTTGTTGTGTTTAGTTACTGTGGAGGAAGATTTGGTGTTGTGTTTTTAATTGATGTTTATTAACCATGTTTTTGTTAGTTTGAGTGTTTATTGTGTAATGGGTTCCAGCTCTCTCTCTCTGTCTCTGTTTCTCTGTGTGTGTTTGGGACTCCATTTCTCCTAGCGCCCAACCACCTCCAGTGGAACGTTATGAAATAACACAAAGCCTGAAGGAAAACACAAACAAAATAAATGAAATGAGCAGCAACATAAATGACATCATAATCATGACAGTGATCAAAATATTAAAACAAATCATGTGTGATCAGAAATGATACATTCAATGCATACCTAATTGTAAAACATCCCCCAAAAGTAGAAAGTAGGTCCCAGTTGCTGGTAGACATCAGTGCTTAGTAGAGTTAGTGGGATCAACAGCTCTGAGTGGTGGGTTAAGGTCGCTTAGTGAATTAGTCATTCAGTGCAGAGGCAGGTGGAAAGATACAGTACATATACAGTACCATTCAATAGTTTGGACACACCTACTCATTCAAGGGTTTTTCTTTATTTGGACTATTATTTTCTACATTGTAGAATAATAGTGAAGACATCAAAACTATGAAATAACACATATGGAATCATATAGTAACCAAAAAAAAGTGTTAAACAAATCAAAATATATTTTATATTTGAGATTCTTCAAAGTATTCACTGTTTGCCTTGATGACATCTTTGCACACTCTTGGCATTCTCTCACCCATCTTCATGAGGTAGACACCTGGAATGCCGTTCAATTAACAGGTGTGCCTTGTTAGAAGTTCATTTGTGGAATATCTTTCCTTAATGCGTTTGAGCCAATCAGTTGTGTTGTGACATGGTAGGGGTGGTATACAGAAGATAACCTTATTTGTTAAAATACCACATTACGGCAAGAACAGCTCAAATAAGCAAAGAGAAATGACAGTCATTACTTTAAGACATGAAGGTCAGTCAAGCTGGAAAATGTCAAGAACTTTGAAAGTTTCTTCAAGTGCAGTCGCAAAAACCATCGAGCACTATGATAAAGCTGGCTCTCATGAGGACCACCACAGGAAAGGAAGACCCAGAGTTACCTCTGCTACAGAGGATAAGTTCATTAGAGTTAACTGCACCTCAGATTGGAGCCCAAATAAATGCTTCAAAGAGTTCAGGTAACAAACACATCTCAACATCAACTGTTCAGAGGAGACTGCATGAATCAGGCCTTCAATGTTCGAATTGCTACAAAGAAACCACTACTTAAGGACACCAGTAATAAGAAGAGACTTCCTTGGGCCAAGAAACACGAGCAATGGGCATTAGACCGGTGGAAATCTGTCCTATGGTCTGATGAGTCCAAATTTGAGATTTTTGGTTCCAACAGCTGTGTCTTTGTGAGACACAGAGTAGATGAACAGATGATCTCTGCGTGTGTGGTTCCTACCGTGAAGCATGGAGTAGGAAGGTGTGGGGGTGCTTTGCTGGTGACACTGTCTGTGATTTATTTAGAATTCAAGGCACACTTAACCAGCATGGCTACCACAGCATTCTGCAGCGATACTCCATCTCATCTGGTTTGCGCTTAGTGGGACTATCATTGTTTTTTCAACAGGACAATGACCCAAAACACACCTCCAGGCTGCGTAAGGGCTATTTGACCAAGACGGAGAGTGATGGAGTGCTGCATCAAGTGACTTAGCCTCCACAATCACCTGACCTCAACCCATTTGAGATGTTTTGGGATAAGTTGGACCGCAGAGTGAAGGAAAAGCAGCCAACAAGTGCACAGCATATGTGGGAACTCCTTCAAGACTGTTGGAAAAGCATTCCTCATAAAGCTGAGTAGGCCGTCATTGTAAATAAGAATTTGTTCATAACTGACTTGCCTAGTTAAATAAAGGTAAAAATAATAATAATTTAAAGCTGGATCAGGGAATCCCAAGAGTGTGCAAAGCTGTCATCAAGGCAAAGGGTGGCTACTTTGAAGAATGTCAAATATAAAATATACACTTTTTTGGTTACTACATGAATCCATATGTGTTATTTAATAGTTTTTAATGTCTTCACTATTGTTCTACAATGTAGAAAATAAAGAAAAATCCTTGAATAAATAGGTGTGTCCAAAATGTTGACTGGTACTGTAGATATATATATATTTAGGAAGGGTGTAAATGAATGTGAATGTTAAAGGGTTTACAGCGCGGAGCTAAACAGTCCTATAAGCATGGTGCAAGTATTCGATGCAATTTAGAGACGTACACGTTCAGGTAGTTACACACACATCCAAACCGGTCTTCACTGTGTCTTTTCTACAGAATTTCATCTTTCAAAAGAACGCTTTGTCTTTTCAGCTCATGAACGGACGGGCAAAGTGACAGTATTAAACAACAATAAAAACATAAACAAATTCATTTAAACTTCCAAAGTCACCTTTAACTGTTTTCCCTCTCACCGAGGCTTAACCACGACATTCGCAAAAAACAACACAACATTCTTCTTCTCAGACTTTTATGGCTGACACACAACGGTTTCCCCCTGGCTTGTTATTGGAAATGAATCGAAGTGGCAGAACGGGAGCAGCCAGATGATTATTATTATCCATCTGCCTGGGGGTGGAGGAGTGGAGGGCAAGGAGCTAGCTAAAAAACCATACCCTCACTGCCATCAGGTTGACAACTGGAATAGTAAGGAGCGATTTGAATGTTTTTTGTTCCTTGTGTCGAAACCATCAACTGTCTTAGAAGAGCAGCTGCTCCACAATCACACAAACATGTTACACAACCTAAGTGCCCTAGTGGCTCACGGCAACCCCATCAAAATCTTTGGAACATCATTCTCTGGCCACGGCCCTTCCTTGCCAACTCACCACACCTGTATCCATCTCCACTGATCGTGTGCATGTGTGTGTGTCCTGTGTGTGTCCTGTGTGTGTGTGTGTGTCCTGTGTGTGTGTCCTGTGTGTGCGTGCGTGATGGTGATTCACTCTTTAAGCTTGGCCAGCGATAATGGTTCATATTTGGAGCAAGGCTGGTGATGACATGCGTATCCATGGCAACAGCATGCAGTGGGCTACTGGAGCCGTCCCCCTCCTGTGTCATATTGCAGTCCTCCTGAAAACTACTCAATGCCACTCAGCATTGCTTGACGCAACTCAATAACATCCAATAGAACTCAACACTACTCCACACAACTTAGAAATACTGGACCCTGATCAACACAACTCAACAACACTGAATACTTTGATACTCATCAACACAAATTAGTATTTCAGTCAATTGGTAGACATCTGTCCCAGTTAACACTAATTTACTACTTAGTATTCAATAGTACCTTCACTGAAAGCTACTAACTGCAGCTGATTTCTCCTCACTAGGGAACACTCAGTACTAGAACACCACACACACACACACACACACACACACCTCCCTCTGACTGAGCGCCTGAGCAGTGCTGCTGACCTGAGTGATGGGAAGGCCCAAGACTCGATAGACCTGAGAGAGGCATCTGCTTCAGACAGACATGCCTGAGATCAATCGATCAATGAAGCTCTATCTGCTGTAGTGCAGTTTCCAATAGCAAAGCCCAGCGCGCTGTATAGAGCTGTGACTGCACAGACACGTTGTGGTGGTGAATTGGAGGTGGAAAGAGGAGTACCTCAGAGCAGCATGACACACAGCCGTTCAATAAATACTAACTAATTAACATGGACTGAATTACAGGACATTTACAATGCTGAAACTGATCAAGGTCCAAGATAAAAGCATTGATGCAAAGAGAATAGGGGTGAGCCTAGGGCTGTTGTGGTGACCGTATTACCGCCACACCGGCTGTCACGAGTCAGTCAAATTCCATGTGACCGTTTAGTCATGGTAGTTAGGCTTCTCCAAGCTCTGATACTGCTGATGGTCATTAGTATCCTACCAAACTTGCTAACTGCCTGGTCCTCAGCACTCTATTGTCCCTCTAATCACTCTGACATCAATGCAAATGTCATCGAAAATCTAATGAAACACTTCATGGGAACCCATGAGCTCATGTTGCGCAACATTTCTATAGGCTGTGTAGTTGTGCGAGAACACAGAGTGATGACCTCTACCAAAAAGAGGAGGTTCCCATCAGCTTTCTGTAGACTAGGACTACTATATTTATTTCTCAACTTTCCTAATATTAAGCACATTGTTAATCTTTACAACAGGAGTATAGCCTACCTGGCTGGCATGAAAATGAACCACGGGAAAAGCGACCTCCATTTGTTATTTAAGTGCATAGATGACATGTATTTTTTCCTGCTGCCCCTGTTTCGATACAGGTGCATGATAATGGTCCATTCTAAATCAAAACAAATTTCACACATATATTATTTAGTTTTTGTAAAGACAAGATTAAATCAAGAATAGTCTGATGTGTGACAATATTATCCTATCACTCGAGAGTTACATATCAACACAGATTCATAGTCACACACCTCATGTAGTCTAGCCAATATGCCTATATGTTTTGATAAGGTTTGAATCACAACTAAAGTGGCCAAATAACTTATTAAAATGAAGGACATTAATCCGCTTTACAAGGGCTTTAGAGCCTATCTGGCATACATAAGCAGTGCATGAGTTTCAAGTTTTTTTAATCTATCGGCCCCAGCCGCGAACTCAGGCTCTGTGTGTAGTTAACCGACCCTCTCTGCCCAGTCATCGCCATTTTACCTGTTGTTGTTAGAGCTGATTAGCTGTTGTTATCTCACCCGTTGTTTTCTTAGTTAGCTATCCAAATCAACACTTGTGATTACTTTATGCCTCGCTGTATGTCTCTCTCATATGTCAATATGCCTTGTATAGTGTTGTTTAGGTTAGTTATCATTGTTTTAGTTTACAATGGAGCCCCTAGTTCCACTCATTATACCTCTGATACCTCCTTTGACCCACCTCCCACACATGCGGTGACCTCACCCATTACAAACAGCATGTCCAGAGATACAACGTCTCTTATCATCACTCAGTGCCTGGGCTTACCTCCGCTGTACCCGCACCCCACCATACCCCTGTCTGCACATTATGCCCTGAATCTATTCTACCATGCCCAGAAATCTGCTTCTTTTATTCTTTGTCCCCAAAGCTCTAGGCGACCAGTTTTGATAGCCTTTAGCCGTACCCCCATCCTACTCCTCCTCTGTTCCTCGGGTGATGTGGAGGTAAACGTAGGCCCTGCGTGTCCCCAGGCGCTCTCATTCGTTGACTTCTGTGATCGAAAAAACCTTGGTTTCATGCATGTCAACATGAGAAGCCTCCTCCCTAAGTTTGTTTTACTCACTGCTTTAGCACACTCCGCCAACCCTAATGTCCTTGCCGTGTCTGAATCCTGGCTTAGGAAGGCCACCAACAATTCTGAGATTTCCATATCCAGCTACAACATTTTCCGTCAAGATAGAACTGCCAAAGGGGGAGGAGTTGCAATCTACTGCAGAGATAGCCTGGAAAGTAATGTCATACTTTCCAGGTCCATACCCAAACAGTTTGAATTTCTAATTTAAAACATTTACCTCTCCAGAAATAAGTCTCTCACTGTTACCGCCTGCTATCGACACCCCTCTGCTCCCAGCTGTGCCTTGGACACCATTTGTGAATTGATCGCCCCCCATCTAGCTTCAGAGTTCGTTCTGTTAGGTGACATGGGCACCCTCATGGACATTATCCTGACCAACTTGCCCTCCAAATACACCTCTGCTGTTTTCAATCAGGATCACTGCCTCATTGCCTGTATCCGCTATGGGTCCGCAGTCAAACAACCACCCCTCATCACTGTTAAATGCTCCCTAAAACACTTCTGAGAGCAGGCCTTTCTAATCGACCTGGCCCGGGTATCCTGGCAGGATATTGACCTCATCCCATTGGTCGAGGATGCCTGGTCATTCTTTAAAAGTAATTTCCTCACAATCTTAGATAAGCATGCCCCGTTCAAAAAATGCAGAACTAAGAACAGATATAGCCCTTGGTTCACTCCAGACCTGACTGCCCTTGACCAGCACAAAAACATCCTATGGCGGACTGCAATAGCATCGAAAAGTCCCAGCGATATGCAACTGTTCAGGGAAGTCAGGAACCAATACACGCAGTCAGTGAGGAAAGCAAAGGCTAGCTTTCTCAAGCAGAAATTCGCATCCTGAAGCTCTAACTCCAAAAAGTTTTGGGACACTGTAAAGTCCATGGAGAACAAGAGCACCTCCTCCCAGCTGCCCACTGCACTGAGGCTAGGTAACACGGTCACCACTGATAAATCCATGATGATCGAAAATTTCAATAAGCATTTCTCAACGGCTAGCCATGCCTTCCTCCTGGCTACTCCAACCCTGGTCAACAGCTCCGCTTCCCCCGCAGCTACTCCCCCAAGTCTCCCCAGCTTCTCCTTCACCCAAATCCAGACAGCAGATGTTCTGAAAGAGCTGCAAAAACTGGACCCATACAAATCAGCTGGGCTAGACAATCTGGACCCTCTCTTTCTAAAACTATCCACCACCATTGTTGCAACCCCTATTACCAGCCTGTCCGAGATCCCTAAAGATTGGAAAGCTGCCGCGGTCATCCCCCTCTTCAAAGGGGGTGACACCCTAGACTCAAAATGTTACAGACCTATATTCATCCTGCCCTCCCTATCTAAAGTCTTCGAAAGCCAAGTTAATAAACAGATCACTGACCATTTCGAATCCCACCGTACCTTCTCCGCTGTGCAATCCGGCTTCCGAGCACCTCAGCCACGCTCAAGGTACTAAACGATATCATAACCGGCATCGATAAAAGCCAGTACTGTGCAGCCGTCTTCGTCGACCTGGCCAAGGCTTTCGACTCTGTCAAACACCGTATTCTTATCGGCAGACTCAATAGCCTTGGTTTTTCTAATGACTGCCTCGCCTGGTTCACCAACTACTTTGCAGACAGAGTTCAGTGTGTCAAACCGGAAGGCATGTTGTCTGGACCTCTGGCAGTCTCTATGGGGGTACCACAGGGTTCAATTCTCGGGCCGACTCTTTTCTCTGTATATATCAATGATGTCGCTCTTGCTGCGGGCGATTCCCTGATCCACCTCTACGTAGACGACACCATTCTGTATACTCTGGCCCTTCCTTGGACACTGTGCTAACTAACCTCCAAACGAGCTTCAATGCCATACAACACTCCTTCCGTGGCCTCCAACTGCTCTTAAACGCTAGTAAAACCAAATGCATGCTTTTCAACCGTTCGCTGCCCGCACCCGCCTGCCCGACTAGCATCACCACCCTGGACGGTTTCGACCAAGAATATGTGGACAACTATAAATATCTAGGTGTCTGGCTAGACTGTAAACTCTCCTTCCAGACTCATATTAAACATCTCCAATCCAAAATCAAATCTAGAATTGTCTTTCTATTTCGCAACAAAGCCTCCTTCACTCACGCTGCCAAAATTACCCTAGTAAAACTGACTATCCTACCGATCCTTGACTTCGGCGATGTCATCTACAAAATAGCTTCCAACACTCTACTCAGCAAACTGGATGCAGTCTATCACAGTGCCATCTGTTTTGTTACCAAATCACCTTATACCACCCACCACTGCGAACTGTATGCTCTAGTCGGCGGGCCCTCGCTACATATTCATCGCCAGACCCACTGGCTCCAGGTCATCTATAAGTCTATGCTAGGTAAAGCTCCACCTTATCTTAGTTCACTGGTCATGATAACAACACCCACCCGTAGCACACGTTCCAGCAGGTATATCTCACTGATCATCCCCAAAGCCAATACCTCATTTGGCTGCCTTTCCATCCAGTTCTCTGCTGCCAGTGACTGGAATGAATTGCAAAAATCGCTGAAGTTGGAGAATTTTATTCCCCTCACCAACTTTAAACATCAACTATCTGAGCAGCTAACCGATCGCTGCAGCTGTACATAGTCCATCTGTAAATAGCCCACCCAATCTACCTACCTCATCCCCATATTGTTTTTATTTTATTTACTTTTCTGCTCTTTTGCACACCAGTATCTCTACTTGCACATCATCATCTGCTCATTTATCACTCCAGTGTTAATCTACTAAATTGTAATTATTTGCTCCTATGGCCTATTTATTGCCTACCTCCTCATGCCTTTTGCACACACTGTATATAGATTTTCTGTTTTCTACTGTGTCATTGACTTGTTTATTGTGTTATTGGCTTGTTTATTGTTTACTCCATGTGTAACTCTGTGTTGTTGTCTGTGTCACACTGTTTTGCTTTATCTTGGCCAGGTCGCAGTTGCAAATGAGAACTTGTCCTCAACTAGCCTACCTGGTTAAATAAAGGTGAAAAAAATAAAAATAAATACATAAATAAATAAAGTTTGGGGAAGATCATTTTCACCATAAAAATGCATCTTTATAATAAAAGCATTACATGCATAATTGCTGCGCTTATAATGTGAAGAAATAGCCTAATAGTTTATCAACATTTTAAGCTAAACATTCTGATCTGTTGCGTCAGCTAAATTGTGTAAAAATGTTTTTTATTTTACCTATATTTAACTAGGCAAGTCAGTTAAGAACAAATACTTATTTTCAATGACAGCCTAGGAACAGTGGGTTAACTGCCATGTTCAGGGGTAGAACGACAGATTTTTACCTTGTCAGCTCAGGGATTCAATCTTGAAACCTTTCGGATACTAGTCCAATGCCCTAACCACTAGGCTACCTGCCGCTACCTGCTAGTGGTTGTATTGATTTGGGATCTATTGCACCCCATGAATGTCCCAGACTTTGTTTGGAATATTTATTTATTGCGCAGAATAGAATAGGTGGACTTTTGTACTATGGGGGATAGTAGATTGAAATAGGCTCGTGCTTTCGCTGTTTGTTAGGCCTACTCATCTTGTTGGCTGACAAAAAGTAAATGTGGACAGTTCTTCCAATATCTTCAATATGCGCATTGGAATTGGATAAGGACGTGCGTCCCCGATGTGTCTGCCTTCACTTGTAGCCTGTGAGAAAGACCCGATCATGTAATGGAGAGCCATGTGAGTGAGAGGCGCTTCGGATTGCGCAGCACTCAGGGAGAAGGGCACAACGCAGCACTCCGGGCCGCAAAAGGCATGGACTTTCTTAGGGTGCATTACGGCCACAAAGGGGATGCCGCCGGGAAATTCGAGGCATTATCAAGTGCTTGTCAGATTGTGAATGAGAGACTATTGAAGTGTGTACAGCCTGCGCAAAAAAACAAAGCAGAGCTCATGCCTTTCAAGCAACTTTTTTCAAATCATCATTAGAGTTTCATCATGCAGCCTTACAATGTATTAAAAATCAAAACCTACAGCCCAACGTTTGTAGAACAACTAAAGTTCCATGAATAACTCTAAATTAAGCACTCAGAGTATGCTATTCTGTTCTACATTTTCTTCATATCATGCTTCTTTAGACCTGTCTAAAATAAATAATGGATTTATTGAGAAGTTATATTAGGCTATATTACATGGATTTATTAGACTTTTTAAAACGTAGAAGTTCCAAAGGTCTGCATCAGTGGCTTGTAGGCTATGTGTGGAAGCCAGTTTATGTTAATTAACGGTCAATTACCGTAACACCGGCTGATGAAATTTCTTTACCGCCACAGCCCAAGTAAAACTGATGGGGTCTATACTTGCAAACATTCAATTTTTAAAATGTATTTAACCTTTGCATCAGCCAATTACAATCGTCAATGTAGTTGCAAGTGATAGAAAGCTACATTGTAACTGGTACACGTTAGCCCTATGCTAACCTCACCAGCTGACCATGATTACTTCCTGTAACAAATTCTGCATCAGCCTATCAAAGATCTTAGATTTTATATCCACCAACCAATGGCATTTCTAGGAATAGGTCAACTTGGCCACCAGATGGATATTTGGTTTACTTTTGTTCCGCTTGGTCTGTCTCCAGTGTACAGTAGAGTGACAATATTGCATGATGATGGCTACCAGCTACTAATGTTAGACAAAATTCAAAACGTTTCTGCATATTTAAAATCCCACGTTTTTGCTCATCTGTTTCACACAAATCCATGTGCCTTTACGGAAAAAAAGATAAAGGAGGTCTATACAACATTCAGTTTGTCGTACATCACAAAAAATAAATAATATTAAGTCAAAAAAGCTTATGGACTTGTCAAAAAGCTGTCATGTACCATCTTCGTCATTGCTTCCTGGTGGTACACACTGCTAAATCGGTTGACTTTAAAACAACAGTGCACATTCTGCCCCTGAACAAGGCAGTTAACCCACAGTTCCTAGGCAGTCATTGAAAATAAGAATTTGTTCTTAACTGACTTGCCTAGTTAAATAAAGGTCAAATAAAAACATTATCTGTGGGTTCGAGCCCCCCTCGCATCAGGCATTTTTGTTAAAGAAAACACTGTTCACTGCTGGTCCTCGATGCTAGATTCAAATAGCGCATATGTGACTAAGTGGATATTTACAATAACGCATAAAAATGTATGTGTAGCCTACACGTCTATGTAATATAGCCTATAATAGTGATGATTATTTATGTAGCAGTGTCAGAAGCCTACATGTCGGTCTGCAAGAGGGACTCCAACAAGAAGTTCCTCATTACATTTATTCTTCTCAACACATTAATACAATAAATGTAATTCTACATTTGAAAGGGGGAAACACTGGATTGTGTATGTGTGCCATTCAATGGGTGAATGTGCAAGACAAAATATTTAAGTTCTTTTGAACGGGGTATGGTAGTAGGTGCCAGGCGCACACCGGTTTGTGTGATGAACTGCAACACTGCTGGGTTTTTCACGCTCAACAGTTCCCTGTGTGTATCAAGAATGGTCCACCACCCAGAGGACATCCAGCCAACTTGCCACAACTGTGGAAAGCATTGAGTCAACATGAGCCAGCATCCCTGTGGAATGCTTTTGACATCTTGTGGAGTCCTTGCCCTGACGAATTGAAGCTGTTCTGAGGGTAAAAGGGAGTTTGTGCAACTCAATATTAGGAAGGTGTCCTTAATGTTTTGTACACTGTGTATATGACCAGTCAGTCAAACACATGTGATCTAGTACCAGAACGTACCATTGGACTTCTGTTATGTGTTCTTTCATAAACAAGTGTTGGGTCACGTCCAACTACGTCAGTGATTTTAATTGGCTGATGCGCATTTTGAGACCGAGGTCCAGGTTAAAGTTAAACTTTTTCTAATGTTCGCACGTATGGCCCCAGTATGTCATAGAGTATATCCTTTCCTATGTGGCCTGAGCAGGAAAAATTGCTCTAGAAGGTGGAAGAGAAGGTTGTGACTAGGCCCTGAGTTAATACTCCAACACACATTTCCTGTCGCTATGGGAGAGGGAAGAGATCTGCTGTTGCCTGTCCAGTCGGCACATCTCTCATACACACATTGACCTCTGACCCCTCAAGTGGGCACTTTATCTGTGATTGACCAAAGAGAGACAAGTGACTTCAAACTCCCACAGGCTGTCACAAAAGCATTCCACACATGTCTCAAGTACTCAGGGGGAACATTGTGTGTGTGTTTGTGTGTGTCCCCCTGTATCATGTTTGTGTCCTCCCAGGCATTGAACCCAGGGCATTTGCATACTTCCATATGGATAGCCCATTGAGCTAAAGCCTACATCAGCTCTGGGAGCACAAAACTTCCGGTCTTTGGCAAGGTTACTCATCGCCGTTGTGCCTATGGTCCTCTGGAGACCTATGGAACCATGGGCCCTGTTCTGTACAGATCCCGAAAAAGGTAGTGCAGGGAGTGAGGGAGGTCCATGAAGGCAGGAATGGAACAGGGCCTAAGTGTGCTCTGCAGGAGGAGGAGAACATGCAGCATGAGCATGGTCTGTTGAGTCCTATCAGAGATACTTCTGACCTTGAGAGAGATGTATTGATCATCCGGCACTCTTCCAAACACAGAGAAAACTGATACCTGCCTTCCTGAATCATTGATAAGCATACAGTGCTCGCTCCCTCTCTCTCCATCTAGCTATTTTTTTCTGCTGCTCTTCTCTCTTTTTTTGTCATTCCAAAGAAAAGTTCATTATCAAACCAACCAAGGTTGTTTTAAAGGTCCAATGCAGCTGTTTTTATCTCAATATCAAATGATTTCTGAGAAACAATTAAGTACCTTACTGTGATTGTTTTCAAAGAGCAATTTCTCAAGCATGAATTTTACTAGGACTGTCTGGGATTAGGGAGGGGAAAGCTGAAAACTAGCTGTCATTAGTGATGTCACCATGGCAGGCCAAAACTCCATCCCACCAAAATGTCACAGAGATATTCCAACCTTATAGTGTGGAAATATACACTGAGTGTAGAAAACATTATGGACAAAGACTGGCCAGGTGAATCCAGGTGAAAGCTATGATCCCTTAATGATGGCACTTGTTAATTCCACTTCAATCAGTGTAGATGAAGGGGAGGAGACAAGTTAAATCATATTTTTTAAGCCGTGAGACAACTGAGACATGGATTGTGTATGTGTGCCATTCAGAGGGTGAATGGGCAAGACAAAATATTTAAGTGCCTTTGAACGGGGTATGGTAGCATGTGCCAGGCTCACTAGTTTGAGTGTGTCAAAAACTGCAACGCTGCTGGGTTTTTCACACTCAACAGTTTCTCATGTGTATCAAGAATGGTCCACCACCCAAAGGACATCCAGCCAACTTGCCACAACTGTGGGAAGCGTTGGAGTCAACATGGTTCAGCATCCCCGTGGAACGCTTTCGACACCTTGTAGAGTCCATTCCCCGATGAATTGAGGCTGTTCTGAGGGCAAAAGGGGGTGCAACTCAATATTAGGAAGGTGTTCCTAATGCTTTGTATACTCAGTGTATATAAAAACAGGAAAATCACATATTTGGGCCTTTAAGGGTCAGAGAAATTTCAAACAGGTTTAGGTCTGTTTTCTCATGTAACAACATATTTGTAAAGACAGATACTCTAATTAAAATGTATTTTGGCCAATACCTGACAAACTTATTTTTCTATGATGCCCATCACAGAAAAGTATTCAGAACTTATTCTATATGGAGACTACATCTTCTAAATCCTTAACGCTCTGAAAACACACACACACACACACACACACACACACACACACACACACACACACACACACACACACACACACACACACACACACACACACACACACACACACACTCCTAATAACTCTCACAAATTGTAGCCTCCCGGGTGGCGCAGTGGTTAAGGGCGCTGTACTGCAGCGCCAGCTGTGCCATCAGAGTCCCTGGGTTCTCGCCCAGGCTCTGTCGTAACCGGCCGCGACCGGGAGGTCTGTGGGGCGACGCACAATTGGCCTAGCGTCGTCCGGGTAAGGGAGGGCTTGGTCGGTAGGGATGTCCTTGTCGGCAGGGATGTCCTTGGCGGGCTGGGCGCAGTGCGTGCTAACCAAGGTTGCCAGGTGCACAGTGTTTCCTCCGACACATTGGTGCGGCTGGCTTCTGGGTTAAGAAGCAGTGCGGCTTAGTTGGGTTTTGTATCGGACTTTCAACCTTCGTCTCTCCCGAGCCCGTACGGGAGTTGTAGCGATGAGACAAGATAGTAGCTACTACAACAATTGGATACCACGAAATTGGGGAGAAAAAGGGGTAAAATTACACACAAAAAACTCTCACAAATTGTAAATTACAATAACTTAAATCTACACGCACATAAAACAGTGTAGAGTAAAAAGGAGTAACCTCTGATCCTTACTATATACCACATCTTATTGTGACAGAAGAGCAGTAACAGGTTCATTTGAACCATGTACATTTGACCCTTTTACTGTGTGTGTTATGCACCGAGGCATCCAGAGAAAGTGTGTCTAGATGTCTCACATGCTCCTGAACAGTTGACTGAGCACCCAGTGTTCAGTACGGTCTCTTCACACCTTTTGTCTGTTGTGTGTGTTATGCACCGAGGCATCCAGAGAAAGTGTGTCTAGATGTCTCACATGCTCCTGAACAGTTGACTGAGCACCCAGTGTTCAGTACGGTCTCTTTACACCTTTTGTCTGTTGTGTGTGTGTGTGTGTATACATTAGCTAAATGCTAGTGGATTGGGAAAGTCTTTTGCTTTACACTTCTGTACACCAGCCTATGAGCAGGATACATTACATACAAGGACTGCAGTGAGAAGGAATACACTTCTTTAGCCATACACAGTAGGAGATCAGTCAGTCTTCACTTGGCTCCAATGTGTCTTTATAAAGATTGCGGTATGTGGGTCATAATAGTGAAAGTGTGTGTCTTGGGCATTTCAAGTTTCCCAAATGTTTTATTTTAGTGTGGATCATGATTTTGAGTGACAGGAGTGTCACTTCCTCCATCAGAAAGGAGAGAATAGAAACTGCAGTGAAGAGACAGAGACGCGTAGTGAAAGTTCCTGCAGGCAATGCTGAAACTCCAGCTAACTTCCTGCTCAGATTCACACAACGCTGAAACTCCAGCTAACTTCCTGCTCAGATACACACAACGCTGAAACTCCAGCTAACTTCCTGCTCAGATACACACAACGCTGAAACTCCAGCTAACTTCCTGCTCAGATACACACAACGCTGAAACTCCAGCTAACTTCCTACTCAGATACTCACACGTGCGCGCAGAAAAGCACACACATACACGTACAGAGGAAGGAGAGGAATTGACGCCTCCGGTGGAACCTCATCCTCCACTTCCGCAGAGGAAAGGAGATACCACTTCTCCCCCTCTCTTCCTTTCACACCCGTTCCCCTCAGAGGGGCAATAAATCAATCAGCACCAAAATAACTGACCACACTGAGGCAGCCCTGGCCTTCCCATACTCCTACACACACAATCTCATCCAAAATACACACACTCAGGTCGGAATTCAATCCATTGCAAATAGAGGATTTCAGGATAGCGTTCAAAAGGTATTTTTGAAGGCATAGTCACACTTTGATCCTCATATCATTTCCCAGTATGGTTAATTATTAGTACAAACAATACAACATCAGCGATTTGAGTGACAGTCAGTTTTACACCTCTATTGTTATTCCTAATATGGGTTAGTATCTAAATCCTCTTCAGTCCCTCTGCGTTATTCCATAGCAGCATCAGTAAAGACAGAGACGAGCTACAGTGCAGCGTTATCTGCATGGGCGGATGATTAGTATGGAACAAGGTATAGTGAGACATTGAGACGGAGATCCACATGCATGTTATTCACTAGAAATGTCTGAGTACCTCTTTACCACCATTCAGATCCCACTCTATGGTTTTATCCCAAATGGTACCCTACTTCCTATACTGTGCCAGTGCCAAAATAAGTGCACTATTTAGGGAATAGGGTGCAATTTCAGATTGGAGAGAAAGACCCATAGGCTACAGTAGTATACTGTGTAAAGGGACTTACCTTTGATTCCAAACTTTGAGTTTCCCCCGAATTTCAAGATGACCAGCATCAATAGAAAACCCATGAAGGCTACTGCTGCAATCCCTACGACCACATATACCTGAAAGAATGACAAAGCTGTTGAGCTAGGACCACCACTACCACTCCAAAATACCATGTGTCACAGTGTGTAGCCTACTACCACCAAGATACACCTACCATATAAAAACATGAAATATAAAACTTAAACACACTGTCAACCCTAAACATACTAGATAGTAGTACGACTACTAAAAGTAGTGGTAACACAGATTGTACAAAAACATAAACAAAATGTTATAAGCATTGCTCCCACAACAGGTACAGGCTCCCACAAACACGCACATAAAGAGGTGACTTAGAGTGTGACTTACAGCAACTCTGTCTTCTGGTGGCTCTAGAGGTGTGTCCTCTGTTTTCAAAGAGCAGAGAAGACAGCAGATGCTACAGTATCCCTCAATGACAATGACGTTGATTAAATGTCCCTGTCCCTGTGGGTAACACGTTACTTGAGGGATACCTACATAAGCACTTCATAACAATATTTGTATTATGTCTTGTGGTTGTTGACATAAGCATGTGCTACCTATGAATGCAGTATATATGGGTTGGGTAATGAATGTGTTATGAAGTCCTTATATAGTTACCTTTCAAGTAAAGTATTCCCTCTGAGTGTCAGAGTGACATAGGCTTATGTACTTGTTAACCTCTGCTGTGTGATTGGGTAATGTGAAGGGAGAGTAACTATACCTGTAGTTGGGTCTGTGGTACCCAGATCCAGGGTGTGAGGAGAGGGAAGAGAAAATCAACTATTAACACTCAATAACACAAAAAGCAAACCTCAGAAATCAGTCTTTAAAGTACTTCTCAAGTCAATCATCTTTAGTGTCAGGACATCTGATATTCATTAAAGTAAAGAACATTGAATTATTCTCTCAACAGTTCAATGAGCGATTTAGACAGTCAATGTTGCATGTAAATATTTGAAGAGCCACTCACCATAGTAAAGTGGTTCTGTCACTGTTCCTGTTGGGTAAAATACAAAAAGTACTTGATTGAGAAATAAAGGTCATAGATTAGTTAGGAACTCCCCTCAACAGGTTGTCTAGGTCTAATTGGACACCAATTGAAAATAATTAACAAAAATGAGCAGACACACAGCCCTCTAGGAATTGAGTTTGACACCCCTGTCCTAAGTGTAATTTGACCCCTGGCCCCTACCCCCTAAACACTTGAGTAGATCTGAGAAGATTGGACATATAGGTGTTAGCAATATGGTAATATCTCCATATTCCCCTTTGATAGGCCAGGTGTAATTGTTGCTATATTACAGACTATCCAATCCTCTCAGATTGACACAAGTGGGATAGGGGTTGACTACACACCACATACCTCCATCAAAGGGGTCAAGCATGAAGTGAGCCTCGACGGTCTTGCGGTCTTGTCCGTACTTGTTGCTGGCCAGCAGGGTGTACGGTCCGTTGTTGATGTGTGTGGGGCTGTCCAGCTGCAGGCAGCCGTGGAACTCCCTCTCAGAGAAGTCATGGATCATAGTCATGATGTAGGGTCCCTCATTTACCGGCTCCCCATTTAACAGCCAGCGGAGATCAGGTTTTGGGTTCCCAGACATACTGAATGGGATGCACCAGTGGTGGTCTGAGTAGGCATCACTCAATTTACTGATGTTAGGGGGAACTGGGGGAGGGAGAGAGAAAACGGGTGAGTGAGAAAGAGAGAATGGGTGAGTGAGAAAGAGAGGATGGGTGAGTGAGAAAGATCGAGGGAGAAGCAAAAGGGGGAATAAAGACAAAACATGGTCCAGAAGAAAAACTAGTTAAGACAACGGTATTATTCTCATTCTATTCCCTCCTTGTCTAGAGTCATGTTTGGAACTCACAGAGGATGTCGAGGAAGACTGAGGACTCATTCTCGCCCACAATGTTCTCAGCGCTGCAGGTGATCTTACAGTTGTTGTCCAGTGAGGAGAGGTTATAGAGATGGAGCTCAGACACCTGCCCTGAGGCCTCAATCTGCAGAGGACCATGCAGAGACACAGTGAGTCAGGCACCCACCTCATCCATATTACCAATGCTTTTACCCATCCACAACTATTTTGAAACTATTTTGCAAACACAATACCTGTTGCTGGTTATTAGTGCTATTGTAAGATTATTGTTTACCATTTCTAAACAGATATCCTTCCCTAGTGTCTTGTTAATTTTTGACATAGTGTTGCTTCTTCTGAGCACCTATGACAAACAAATGGTGTTACGCCTAGATTAGCAAGTAACATTATAGGCCAATGCTGGTTAATAATTGGTTAAAAGACTCAGTGTTAAAATATCTGCATTATATAAAGCTGACCACGCCCATTGTAAAATATATATATAGTGTGAAACAGTACTGCCGTTAAAGTGTATATTATCCCTGTTCATTAAGAATTGATCTGTTTAAAGGTGTGAATGGTTTATGCTAGGTAAGGGTAGGTCATTTTAGGATCCCTGTTCACCTCATTCAGGTAGAGCTGTTTGTCTAGGCAACATGTTGATGATGCTATAGCTCTGCCATATAGTGAGACGTGTGAGTTTATAGGCGTTTTACCTTAGTCTTCCTTCGAGCTGAGGTAATTCTGCTATTGGCCAAGTAAGTTTGTTTTTTCAAGTTAATTCTTTCTGTTAACAAATTTTTCTATATTTTTCTGCCTTTGTATATTTTGTAAATACAGCTCTGTATCCAGTCTTCTCATCAACTTTACTGTTAAATAAATAACACTTATTTTTGCATCTGCACCTCTGACTAAATAGGCTGCCAGATTCTCTGTCTTAAAGAGCGACTGCCCCTAAAAAGCAACTTCTCGTTCTGAAAATGGCCCATGTGACATCAGAAAAATGTATTATATTGTCAAAATTGACTACATAGTGTAAATAGTATAATTTTGGTCATAAAGTCAGCCTCGTCCAAAACTGAGAATTGCGAAATGATCGTAAAAAATGGTGTCAAGGAATGAAGGGTACCATAACAGTTTTCCTTGGGTTGGGTTTATTTCAGTCCTGCCCACATGCACACAGCTGGCAGCACCCATAAAGTAATAATCAATTAAGAGCTGATCATAATGCCCTTGGTCAATTTGGTTTGACATTTGATATCCCTATGGGGCTAGTTAGGGACCATCACTAAATTATAGAATGTACATGGGACAATATTTTAAAAGGTCAATAGCTCCCAATTCCATTAACTTAACTTCAAACCAACTACAAATATTGAAAGAATTTAATGAGGAAACTAAAAGTCCCATTTACATTGTGTTGTTTATGGATGGTCCCTAACTATCCCCAAATCTATCAAAAGTCAAACCAACTTTACCATGGTCGCACACCAGATGGCTGAAGCTAATTGGCTAAATAATTTGGCTAACTCTTCCCACCTGCGAACACACACGAGACACCCACATCAAACCACACCCTGAAACCAACTCACATTTGAAATCAGTCATAGCATTTCTTAATGAACCAAATCTAAAACGAGGCCAAATCAGGAAGTGCAGTCGCCCTTTAACAGAAGGAATGTGCCTTTAACTGGTGGATTAGTGTTGTTGCTGATGGGTAGGTCCAGGAGTCTTACGTAAGCAGGAACAAATCTGGGCCCAAGTTAGAGGCCCTAGTAACATGGGCACAGAGTTTTTCTGGGTCAGATCACATGGTCAGTAAAACTCCTGTCCCTTCAAAATGGCATTCTATTCCCTATATAGTGCACTACTTTTGACCTAGGGTGCCATTTGAGATGCAGCCATGGGATTTTTGGTGGCGAGCGACGGTGGTGACTGACCTCATTGTAGGAGACGAGTGGGGTCATGTTCCAGATGAGCTCAGGAGAGGGCGCTCCAGAGGTGTTGCATGTCAACACCACATCAGCACCCTCCTGCACCGTCACCTTGGATGGGCTCAGAGTCGCCATGGGAACCACTGCCAATGACAACGAAGGGGAGATTCAATGCAACCTTAGTTCAAAATCACAGCACAAACACGGCGGTGGTCACACACAGACTACAACTCCATGTGTCTCGCAACTCAGATAACATTAATTAGACACAGTTTGGAGCCTCTCTAAGTAGAGACAACAACACAATCAAAGGTGGAGAGGATGGGACTGTGACTTGAAGGTGACCCACGTGTCCAATCAGAAGATTGGCTGCCTCTTAGCCGCAGCCAATGGCATGGGAGCGTCTGGCGAGGAAGGGCCAGTGTCGACAGTCCTGGTTGATAAAATGGATAGATCTCTTATCTCCACTAAGGGACGTCGCCAAGACTCTTATCAGCTTGGCAACGCTCTCAATGATTCTAGAACCCAGAAAACGATTAATTTCAGCACTCAGACCATACCATCTGAAGCACCTTCAGTAAATCAGCCCTTACAGCTTGAGCAGTCTCAGTTGCTCTCTTACAAGCACTGCCAGCTGCAGTGTGAACCCTACCCACTCTAAAAAGCTACAGTACACTAGTAAAGAACAGTATGCCTTTACAATGTGTCCATCTTTAACAACACAACTCGTGGGCTAAACTGGTTGCAATGGTTGTTTACTGGTTGTAACCAGTTTTAGACACTAGAACCTACAGCATCAACATCTCCAATATAAGTATTGGTAGGCAGCAGTGAAGGCCATAGCTTAGTCTCAGATAACCTCTGTATCCAACACATGAAAACTACTGCACTGAGCTGTGGATTTCATATAGTACAGAATGACAGAAGGAGAGCGGGAGATATGAACAGAGAAAGAATGACAGAGATGTCCTGAAAAAGAGATGTTGAGAGAGAGAGAATGTTAGAGAAAAATATAGAAAAGGGGGGTTTGCAAGGTTCTCATTGTGTTTAGCTGCCTGGCAGGCCTGGGGCATCGTACACATGCCTCTCCCTTGAGTCGTCTTCATATGTCACTCACACAGGGGTCCCCCTGCCGTCTCTCCAGGGGCCTGCAAGTAACCGTGGCGATGGCGAAAATAGCAGCCTAATGGAGTGGAGACTGGACTGCCGGATCAATAACTGTTATCATTGTCGTTATATAGCCTCTGTGCCCCAGAGCACACTAGTACAGGCCCAGGTTCCTCTTTGTTATCAACACACACTGGTGAGTGTTAATGAGTAGAAGGGGGAACTGATCCTAGACCAGCTTTGGTTTGTGGGTAATCATAATGGTTTGTCATTATGATACCGCATGTGAATCTAAGGAGAGTTTATTCAGCAAAGCAATTAAAGGGATTGTTTTCAAAACATTTGGCTGGGAAGGATACATTTTCAATTAAAGCAAGTGGTTTGTGGAAAAAGATAAGGTCCACGGTGTGTGTTTTGACGATCATTGGGAGGTGTGCGTGTAATTTGGGGCCATTACCACAGTGAGGGGGGTTGAGCCTGGTGAGAGGTTTCCTCCCGCCACCCTCCTCTATACATCTGAGCTCCTGAGCATCAGCCTCCTCTCCCAGCCACAGCTTCATCCACATGTTCTCACAGGAACAGTGCAGTGGGTTCCCTGAAAGAATCCTACACACACAGAGAAACACAGTGTTGAATATTGAATCACACACTGACACGAACACACACATGTATGAAGGTATGCGCACACATGCACTAACGTTTTTTTTATTCTTTATTTTTTATTATCCATGATGACACATTGTCAGTCGGGGGGTGAAAGAATCAACTCACAGATTTGATATGTTTAAATGTCGAAATATCCTCCAATAAAGAGATGACAAGTTGTTGTCTTTCAGATTCCTGTCAATCAGAATGTACATTATTATCAATAATTAGTTGAAAGACATATCCAAAAGAAATACTAAACTGTACAACCAGTCCAGCAACTGTTCTTGTCTGTCTTAGGAGATACAATTATTTTTGTAAGAACTGTAGTTTGACCTTCAAATTGAGATTCATTTAGCCTTATAAAAGCCACTCACAGATACTGGAGTTTGAGGTTGTTCTGGAAAGCCAGCCGAGACACATAGGTAAGCCTGCTGTTAGTCACAGTTCTGCAATGCAAATATACACAAAAACATCATCATATTGAGCTTGGATGCCAACAACCAATCCAATCTGGGCTCCATCATGACCACAAGTATAAGATATCACATAACATACTTACAGATTCGTGAGGTTCCGGTAATAATGCAGGTCTTTGTCATTGATGGATGAGAAGCTACTCTGATTTGCAATATATCTGTTAAAAATTAAATTGGGAAAAAAGGTTAGAGAATAGTAAGTAGTAGACCTACAATGAACGACAGATGCAGTTTATGCAGCACATTTCAAACGATGTTGAAGTGTTTTTCGGGGACGGGAGTTTTTGTTTAAGATTTTTGTCAAGTTCGTTTGGATATACAGAGGAACCTTCCAATAGACCTTTACTCAAGTCGTCTAATTATTGTCATTTTTAACAGTCGATTATTATATAAACAGAATAAATATTGTTAGGCTACTTGTATTGTATCTTTATACTCTTATAACGGTGACAGTAGGCTATGGATATCAAAGGATCGACTATGGTCTTTAGAAAACGCTCCCATCATGTCCTCGTAACATCATGCATTCTAAATGCTGTAGCCCTATTTTTGGTTAAAATAACCCTGATGAGTCTCTGTTTGTCTTCAATTAGGCTATGCTAAATCTGAACAGCTCTGAAACGTGGGTGGAGATTAATTGAGTCTATGCCTATTAGTTTTAGTTCACAATGGAAGCAAAATGGCCTAGGCTATACATTTCTCAGAATAGAAGATTCTAGGCTGTTGGGCCTATTATCGGAGCCAAGCGTCTGGGGGGGGGGGGGGGGGGGTAGTAGCCTATTTGCTAATATTTGAACTAGGCTACTGTATGGGTTTCTGCGAGAGTAGGACTACACCTCTCCCCCACTCCGTTGTGTTTCTTCTCGGGGCCACGGAAGAGCGTCAATCGGTACTGATAGCACCACAACAGTCTCTCACCGTCCAGGTGTCCCCATCTCTCTCACACTGACATAAACACGCGAGCGCGTGTACACACACACACACACAGTCTATAATTGTTGCTTATTGTTTGTTTGTTTATTTATTTTCCTAAGATCACCCTGAAAAACTATACAATAGGTTTTATTAGACAACTCATATAGCCTAATTACTGACTGAGACTTGACCATTCGATTGAATCTTCAATTCTACTCACATTTATAGCCTAAAACGCATAGCCTTTTTTCACCTCATTATTGTGTGCCAATAAGGCAGGTATGCTATGTCTGTCATATATGTTTGGTACGGTGATGATGGATCATTAACAGTGACTCACATGTCCGTGATGTTGTCCATCTCCAGCTCAGACTGCAGCACTGGGAAAGCCATGATGCCCCGCTCCTGGTCCACACAGGCGATCCTGGTCCCGCTGCAGGAGCAGGACGCAGGGCAGGCGGCCCCGAGCCTCCACAGTCCCATTAATACCCAACACAACTCCAACAGAGACACCCAGCTACCCCTCCGAAAGGCGCTCATCTCGGCTCCCTCCACGCCCGACCAAGGACAGTTCGGA
Source organism: Oncorhynchus nerka (assembly GCF_034236695.1). NCBI lineage: Eukaryota > Metazoa > Chordata > Actinopteri > Salmoniformes > Salmonidae > Oncorhynchus > Oncorhynchus nerka. The sequence goes on along the minus strand of NC_088422.1, from coordinate 21,495,219 downwards.
TCAGCCAAGCTCCAGCAGAAAGAGACGCTGTTAGATGCTCAACCCAGACGGGCATGCACCAGCCGCTATCCGCGCAAATGGGTGAGACGATGAAAATAGGTTTATCCGTTCCGCTCGTCTCCACAAGAATGCAGCCAATCACTCAAAATCACATCGAGACACCGACGTGTGTGTATGCCAAGGATTCCTTTGCGCTGTCTCTCTCTCTCTCTCTCTCTCTCTCTCTCTATTTCTCTCTCTATTTCTCTCTCTCTCCCGACTCTCAGACAGATGACACTGATAGGCCAAATTCCACACAAAACACCATGTCCTGTGCAGGTCTGCCAGATTCAGAGCCGTGGATGAATAGATAACCAACAGAGACGATGGAGCCGAAAGCACACACCGTTTAGGCTATTGTCGCGTTGTTCAGTCAGTGCACTGAGGAAGAGGCGGCGCGCGTACCAGCACCAAAACATATGTTATAGATCGTAGACGCCGTCAGGAATACGCCCTCCAGCCATCGTTCCAATTCTACTGCGATTGCTCCAGATGGTCAGGGGTTAAAGCGCTCTCCTCTCCTCCCGGTTATTCACCTGAGGCCTTGTCTTTAGACTTGTGTCCTTGTATAACGGACAAATAGCATAAGCTCGAACATGAGAGATGTGGGGCTGGGTTTACAGCCTGAGTGTATTCGAATAGAAAGTCGTGTGTTAATTAAAAAACTAAATGACAGCACAGCCATGTGAGCATCTGCTAAAATCACATTTGATGTATCCCACTGGCACAGCCGGGCATAGGGGCACTAGCCTACTCAGTCAGTCACAAATCAATCCCTCTTTAGCTGCTGTGTACCAACCTCCATCACCTTATTAAATCATTAGTCTGTATTTCATAACCATAATTTTTTTTGCCAGCGTGTGCACTGAATCAATAACATGTCACCTGACTGCAGCGGAGGGATGTCATTCACCCGCTGGACTCCTTACAAATGGAGTTATAAATCTGCCTCCTTGGCTCCTTCACACCACACCACACCACACACACACACACACACACACACACACACACACACACACACACACACACACACACACAAACACCAGTTCTGAGTCGCGCGCTCTCCCCATGTGCAGACACGATGTGACGTAAGCACTGACGCACAAGATGTAGCCTTGGTCTGAATTGAAGAACATAGACACTACTGAGCTGTAGCCAATGCGGAGTCGACAGAAGATGCTAACATCCGGAAGTGGGAACTCCGCTCAGGCGTCTTTTTACGCCTACTACGTTAGGTTAACTGAGCTGAATCTGTCTCTACAAATCTATAGGGGTTCTCCAACCTGGAGTTGGGCACAGTACGGTGCAGACTATATACAGTGCATTCAGTAATATGTTTACACACGATGTAGCCCCTATAGGCCATAGGCCAGGGTAAATGCCATAGCTCAGGAACATTATTCAAATGATGTGCTATATTATAGGTACCTATATGCCAGGTGTTCACCCTGCCAGAACCCCCCCCATTCGTGTGAACGCGCACACAATAAATTCTTCATTGCTGCGACTTGCTTGCTAGGTTGAGATTTCTGTTCTTCTCTCCGTTGTCAGTTTAGTCTACATTTCACTGATCTTAGTAGCAGAAAGCATAGGAGAAAAATAAAAAATCCTTTCTGCTACTAAGATCAGTGAAATGTAGACTAAACTGACAACGGAGTGAAGAGCAGAAATCTCAACTAGCAAGTCGCAGCAATGCTCGTTCACGCGAGGAGTGGGGGGCGGGGGGGATTCTGGCACGGGGGAGATTTTCGGCACTACACCGGCACAATCAGAAATCTATTTGAGTGTCTACCAGAATTTGTAACCTGAGTCTGATAAACAAATAGACAAAACCGTTAATCTGATCAAATTTGCAAGAACAAGAACATCAGTATCTCTGATAAAAATCAGGAGTTTCTGACTTATGTCTGACTTGACCATGACATTCTCATCCTATAACTCATTCTATTATATGTCACAGTAAATATGTGTTGGAAATTCAAGTTAATATAACCTTTCTTTGAAATTAAAGTTAACATAGCTTAATTGAAATTCAAGTTACTAGAATTTTTCCATGTAATTCAAGTTAAATGCAACTTTTCCTTGAAGTCCAAGTCAACAGTAAATCAGAAAACAGGTGGCAGGTGGTAATGACTTGCTCCATTGTCTCTTGGTAGGGCAGGTGAGTGGAATATATACCAGTTTCTTGAAATACTTTGCAAATGCAGCTTATTTCTATGTGAAAACTGAAATGTCTTTTCATTCCATTTTAGTAGACGCTCTTATCCAGAGCATCTTATAGTAGTGACTGCATACATTTTCATACTGGTCCTCCGTGGGAACCGGACCCACATTCTTAGCATTGCAAAAGCACCATGCTCTCCCAACTGAGCCACTTAATCAGATCACATCATCACAAACCACTTGATGTCTCAAAGTACTCAATTACTGTATTGTGTATTGTCTACAGGTACAAAGTCGACAGGTACAAACCTAGATTAACAGCCTATGTACAATACAGTAATGGTTTGTAAGGATGGTAAATTAATACTGCACAAAAAGTCATTGTTTTCCATGTTATTTGATCAAGAAAAATATTTAATTTGATGTGGAGTTGTGTCTTTGCCTATAGCACCTTTTGATGTACATGTTTTAGGACAGTGTTTTGTTCTTTCTGGATTCCATTAGAATGAAATTGCAAAGAAAGGGACCGGGCCCATGCTATAGATGTCTATATCGTCCACTAATACTAGTAAAGGCCCAGTGTACTACCTTTATTTCAAATATTATATATATATTTTTATTCCGATTTTTCAGTGGGTGCTGTAGCACCCTCAGCACCCCTACTTCCCACGGCTATGGTAACAGCATGATTGAAATGTAAATTTAGCTGAGACTATGTTCACGGTAAACACTGCATTATGTCAGCTCAATCGGAATTTAACTTTACATTTCTATAGCAGAATCTGTAACGCTTCAGTTTTAGAGCCCAGGTGAGTTTGTGGTTCTGGCTCTTGCACCGCAACTGTTTAACCAAGTTGGCGTGTGCAGTTTTATAGCTAATCTACACATTTTGCTATGAGGGTGAGATGAAATGTTGCTCTTGTAGAGTTCAAGGATTTTTTTTGAATGAAATGTCTTTTATGGTGAATTAAGACGTATTTGTGGAAAATATTGTCCTGTTTTTCAAGAATCCTTGAACTCTAGAAGAGGAACATTTCATCTCACCCTCATAGCAAAATGTGTAGATTAGCTATAAAACTGCACACACCAACTTGGTTAAACAGTTGCCTTGTTTAAAGGCCTTGATCGTTTAATAATAACATTAGATATAACAAATATGTAATACAAATCTCCAAACTTCTTTTTGTTTTGTTTCATATCACTATTAAATGCTCCAGGGTTAATTTTGTTAGCATTTTGGCATGTTTTGCTAGATTTAGAACATAAAACAACATTTATAAAGCAAATATCCCTTAGGTCTAGCACAGCAAATATCCCTTAGGTCTAGCACAGCTAATATCCCTTAGGTCTAGCACAGCAAATATCCCTTAGGTCTAGCACAGCAAATATCCCTTAGGTTTAGCACAGCAAATATCCCTTAGGTCTAGCACAGCAAATATCCCTTAGGTCTAGCACAGCAAATATCCCTTAGGTCTAGCACAGCTAATATCCCTTAGGTCTAGCACAGCAAATATCCCTTAGGTCTAGCACAGCAAATATCCCTTAGGTTTAGCACAGCAAATATCCCTTAGGTCTAGCACAGCAAATATCCCTTAGGTCTAGCACAGCAAATATCCCTTAGGTCTAGCACAGCAAATATCCCTTAGGTCTAGCACAGCAAATATCCCTTAGGTTTAGCACAGCAAATATCCCTTAGGTCTAGCACAGCAAATATCCCTTAGGTCTAGCACAGCAAATATCCCTTAGGTTTAGCACAGCAAATATCCCTTAGGTCTAGCACAGCAAATATCCCTTAGGTCTAGCACAGCAAATATCCCTTAGGTCTAGCACAGCAAATATCCCTTAGGTCTAGCACAGCAAATATCCCTTAGGTCTAGCACAGCAAATATCCCTTAGGTCTAGCACAGCAAATATCCCTTAGGTTTAGCACAGCAAATATCCCTTAGGTTTAGCACAGCAAATACTTCAATTGTTCAAGCGTCGATCTTGAGAGGGTTACCCATCAGTTGACAAGCCACTGACGGAGTTGACGACAGACACTCAAAACAGACATATTTTTGCCTCTAAAAATAAAGTTAAATAGAAACATTTGTAGAATATGAAAAATTCTTCATTTGAAAATCCCCAATAAAAAATAACCATTCTATCAGATCTTTCAGCACTATGACGGAGTGGATGTCAGACAAAAATCTGACAGAGTTGATGTTTTACGGATTTGACAAAAATGGCATTTTTCTTCTTCATTCAAGTGGTATACACAGTAGCAATTTAGTTTTTCTTCAGTTGTTTTATGACTCTGAAACCTAAATAAATGTAACATATTTGAACCAAAATTCATATTCTAATTTAATCTATCAGGCAGATGGACAGTTTATGGTTGTGACCATGGTGATTCCAATATGGTTTGTTTAAATCTATCAAAACTAGAGAACTTTGCAGACCATCAGTGGTCTTGTTGTACTTCATGTAATGAAGACATGAATAAAGAGTCCTTAAGGTATAACTGACCCTGCTCATTTCTGATTCATTTAGAATTTTAACCAAATCTCCAGACACATCTTTTAGGAATCACAGTTTTGGATAAATACATTTTAACACTTTTTATTTGGGAGAGTTTAACATTGGGATCGTTTGCCCGGGACTGTGGTATTTCCAGGCATAGAGCTGACATGGAAGTACAAAATAAATACATTTTCCCTTGTAAAATTCCCCTAAGTGTACATTTTAAGAACAAATCATGCAACAGAATAAAGTAAAATCCACTATATAAATTAAGTTTCAAGAAATGCTGATCTAATTTCCTGCTATTCTACACATTTTGCCATGAGGCTGAGAGAAAATGTAGCCGTTTTAAAGCTAATTAAATTAATGGCTTATGATGTGTTCCTATGTTATCTGGGGGCCCAACCTCCCCCCAAATATCAGAGTCCTTTCAGTCTTCAAAGGTATTCAAAGATACTTAAGCCATAACCAAAGCAATATATGGCTCTGCTTATGAATAACTTCCCCTTCATCTGTGGTATTATCCCCAAATTAGGCCTACAGCTTGGACTGGCAAAGGTACTGTAGTTTAATGCCATAGTAATAAAGACAATACCAATCATGTACTGCCCCTCTGTGGCCATTTAGCAAGTAAACATGTCCACAAAGTGGATCACTGGGGAATAGAAAATACCTTGTAGCTGTGACTGTGGCCAAACTGTGGCTGTATATAATTTGTATATATATGGGTGTCAAATACAGTGCCTTCCCGAAAGTATTCAGACCCCTTGACTTTTTCCACTTTTTGTTACATTACAGCCTTATTCTAAAATGGATAAATACCCCATAATGACAAGGTAAAAACAGGTTTTTAGAATTTTTGCTAATTTATAATAAAACATATCCCTGAAATATCACATTTACATAAGTATTCAGACCCTTTACTCAGTACTTTGTTGAAGCACTTTTGGCAGCGACTATAGCCTCGAGTCTCCTTTGGTATGACGCTACAAGCTTCCGCTACAAGACCATGGTGCTTGCCTACGGAGCTGTGAGGGGAACGGCACCTCAGTACCTCCAGGCTCTGATCAGGCCCTACACCCAAACAAGGGCACTGCGTTCATCCACCTCTGGCCTGCTCGCCTCCCTACCACTGAGGAAGTACAGTTCCCGCTCAGCCCAGTCAAAACTGTTCGCTGCTCTGGCCCCCCAATGGTGGAACGAACTCCCTCACGACGCCAGGACAGCGGAGTCAATCACCACCTTCCGGAGACACCTGAAACCCCACCTCTTTAAGGAATACCTAGGATAGGATAAAGTAATCCCTCTCACCCCCCCCCCTGAAAAGATTTAGATGCACTACTGTTCCACTGGAGGTCATAAGGTGAATGCACCAATTTGTAAGTCGCTCTGGATAAGAGCGTCTGCTAAATGACTTAAATGTTAAATGTAAATGTAAGCTTGGCACACCTGTATTTGGAAAGTTTCTCCCATTCTTCTCTGAAGATCCTCTCAAGCTCTGTCAGGTTGGATGGGGAGCGTTACTGCACAGCTATTTTCAGTTCTCTCCAGAGATGTTCGATCGGGTTCAAGTCTGGGGTCTGGCTGGGCCACTCAAGGACATTCAGAGACTTGCCCCGAAGCCACTCCTGCATTGTCTTGGCTGTGTGCATTGTCATGTTGGAAGGTGAACCTTCACCCCAGTCTGAGGTCCTGAGCGCTATGGAGCAGGTTTTCATCAAGGATCTCTCTATACTTTTCTCCATTCATCTTTCCTTCGATCCTGACTAGTCTCCCAGTCCCTGCTGCTGAAAAACATCCCCACAGCATTATGCTGCCTCCACCATCCTTCACCGTAGAGAAATGTGCCAGGTTTCCTCCAGTCGTGACGCATTCATGTCAAAGAGTTCAATCTTGGTTTCATCAGACGAGAGAATCTTGTTTCTCATAGTCTGAGAATCTTTAGCTGCCTTTTGGCAAACTCCAATGTTGTGCTGCTATTTTTATTGACTTGGCCAAAGCTTTTGATATGGTAGACCATTCCATTCTTGTGAGCCGGCTAAGGAGTATTGGTGTCTCTGAGGGGTCTTTGGCCTGGTTTGCTAACTACCTCTCTCAAAGAATTCAGTGTATAAAGTAAGAACATCTGCTGTCTCAGCCACTGCCTGTCATCATGGGAGTACCCCAAGGCTCGATCCGAAGCCCCACACTCTTCTCAATTTACATCAACAACATAGCTCAGGCAGTGGGAAACTCTCTCATCCATTTATATACAGATGATACAGTCTTACACTCAGCTGGCCCCTCCCCGGATTTTGTGTTAAACGCTCTACAACAAAGCTTTCTTAGTGTCCAACAAGCTTTCTCTGCTCTTAGGCCTTAACCTTGTTCTGAACACCTCCAAAACAAAGGTAATGTGGTTTGGTAAGAAGAATGCCCCTCTCCCCACTGGTGTGATTACTACCACTGAGGGTTTAGAGCTTGAGGTTGTCACCTCATATAAGAACTTGGGAGTATGGCTAGACGGTAAACTGTCCTTCTCTCAGCCTGCAGCTTTGATGTGTGCTAAGGTTAAATCTAAACTTGGTTTTCTATATCGTAATCGCTCTTTCACACCAGCTGCCAAACTAACCCTAATTCAGATGAACATCCTACCCATGCTAGATTACGGAGACGTAATTTATAGATCGGCAGGTAAGGGTGCTCTCGAGCGGCTAGATGTTCTTTACCATTCGGCCATCAGATTTGCTACCAATGCTCCTTATAAAACGCATCACTGCACTCTATACTCTGGAAACTGGTCATCTCTGTATACCCATCGCAAGAACCACTGGTTGATTCTTATTTATAAAATCCTCTTAGGCCGCACTCCCCCCTATCTGAGATACCTACTGCAGCCCTCATCCTCTACATACAACACCCGTTCTGCCAGTCACGTTCTGTTAAAGGTCCCCAAAGCACACACATTCCTGGGTCGCTCCTCTTTTCAGTTCGCTGCAGCTAGCGACTGGAACAAGCTGCAAAAAACGCTCAAACTGGACAGTTTTATCTCCATCTCTTTTTTCAAAGACTCAATCATGGACACTACTGACAGTGGCTTCTTCGCATGATCCATTGTTGTCTCTACCTTCTTGCATACATCTGTTGTCTGTGCCCAATAATGTTTGTACAATGTTTTGTGCTGCTACCATGTTCTGCTGCTGCCATGTTGTTGCTACCATGCTGTGTTGTCATGTGTTGCTGCCGTGCTATGTTGTTGTCTAAGGTATGAGCGGACCAAGTAATTGGGCGTCACTCTAAAGCGGGAAGGTGGAATAAACGAGTCAGGAGTAGGTTTTCTTGATCGAACACAGTTCTCTATTGAGGGCATTTGGTCAACACAAACACTCCGACATAATCAATGAAAATCTTCCAAGGAAAAACATACATCTTCTTCTCCAGATGAAACAGGAACACAATAGGATTATCTTTAAACTACAACAAAAAGTCACAGGATTGTCACCGTCTTAGTGGTTCTTCCTGGATAGCTCCTCTCTCTCTCGGTGGCCATCTTCCAGAGATAGTTTTCCCCCTCTCTCTGCTGGTTCCATTCTCTCTCTTATAGGGGAAGGAGAGTATGTCATTAGTACCGTCAGCTGTGCTTAATTGCCTCTGGTTACCTTGTCTCCCATGCCTTGTTGGGCTACTATCCATGAGCCCAGCCTGCCCTCTGGAGGTCCTTCCACAAAGGTCTCTCTTTATGTAGTGTTGTGGTGTCTCTCTTGTCGTGATGTGTGTTTTGTCCTATATTTTTATTTTAATCCTAGCCCCCGTCCCCGCAGGAGGCCTTTTGCCTTTTGGTAGGCCGTCGTTGTAAGTAATAATTTCTTCTTAACTGACTTGCCTAGTTAAATTAAAAAAATATACAGAAATATTGTAACTGCAGTTTCCAGAAGGCACTGAATGTGTCAGTGACGAGTCCACTGTATTTGGTATTTTGGGGGTATTTTATTAGGATCCCCTGTAAGCGGTGCGTAACTGGTAGCAGGGAAGTCAGGCGCAGGAGAGCAGAAATGGGCCGGAGCACTTTAATGATGCAAAAACAAATGGCACCCAGAACAGCAAAATACGGGTTGAAACAAGTGGTCCCATGTAGCACAGTTGGTAGAGCATGGCGCTTTTACATTTTTGGTCTTATTTGCAACGCCAGGGTTGTGGGTTTGATTCCCATGGGGGACCAGTATCAACATGTATGCACTCACTACTTTAAGTTGTTCTGGATAAAGATATCTGCTAAATGTAAGGATACATGTATGTGACCTGGTTCACTGACACATATCTAAGGCGTTTGAATGACTTCATTTCCACCAGCCGACTCTTATCAGAGGTATGTCTATGTTGTTGGTGTTTTAGGGTATTAAACCAACAACCCTGGTGTTGCTATTGCCATGATCTTACCAACTGAGCCACACAGGATCACAGGAGTCTCACAGCAATATGAATACTTGGTGATTCAATTCACCACCAAATGTGATAACCAAGTGTTTGCAGAGGTTATCAGAGTGAGTGGGTTTTCCATCACTGAGGGAGGGTGTGGTTTGAAAATAAGTGTTTGTCATTGTACAATTTCCCTCCCTAATTCAGTCTGTTTACATCCATTGGGTATCTAATGAATATGACCCTGAAATGAATTTCCTTCCTGGTAGAGCAGGTCAAATGTAAGGATTGGTTCATTGCGTCAACAGACTACGCGTATATCTGCTGTCTCAGGGATGTGGGTCATTTTCATCACCGTCACAACTGTGTGTATTTGTGAGTTTCTGTACTTTTTTTTTAGATGTTTATATCCAACACTTTCCTCCTATCTCAACAGTTGGATGTTATGTCTGTGTGGCTGCATATGTCTGTGTGACTTTTCTTTCTGTGTGATAATCACATACGTTTGCAGCTGTCTAGGTTTCATACAGAGATGTCTGGGAGTTTGTCCGAAGTGGGTCCGGTCAAAATTAGTACACTACATAGTGAATAGGGTGCCATTTCAGACACAGATTATGTCTGTTTCAAGTTACGTTGCCGGTGATTGCAGCGTGCGTGCAGAACTTGCAGCGGCCTCTGGCCCTGTTGGCTGTGTTCTTCCTGCTGAGGGACTGGCTCATGGGCCGCTACTGATCCTGCCTCTGGGACAGCCTGCAACCTACCAGGAGCACCCTCAACACACACAGGGTCTGGCTCATTTGGTGAGAGCTGCATTTTCTTTCTTTCTCACTCTCTTTTCTTTGTATAATATCACATTTTTCCTGTATTTTGTCATCCTTTTTGGTGATTCCCATTGTTGTCCCTCTTTTGTCTGTCTTTCTGTCTATCTGTTTGTCTGTCTGTGCATGCACTATGGTGTGTATGCTGCTTTTGATGGCAGCGGTGTGCTGGCTGGTCTTTGACAGGGCCAAACAGGGAACACGGCAGCTAGTCTTTCTCCGGTCATCTGCTTTGTACTGCTCATGCTGGTGTTCTCATGGAACCCATTCAGTGTATGGAAAAGTGAGAACACACACACACCTTGATACTTCAACTCTGCATGGATCCAGAGACCGGCCGCTGTAGTTCTGACAGATCTTGTGCCTATATGTGTTTGTGTGTGATTCCCTGCAAGTCTGTGTGTTTAACTGTGTGTAGGTGTCACGGCGAACTTTACTGCGGGGTGTGGTACTACAGTTCTTCTTATTTGGACTCATCATCCTCAGAACCAAAGCAGGATTCACTGCTGTAGACTGGCTGGACCATCAAGTCTAGGTACTGTATACTATACACATACTGTGTACCAGCCAGGGATACTCAGCCAAAGGGTAAAATGGCAATCTATTGGATCACTGATATTGCAAATAATAGCCAGCAAAAAAGCCCTTGTTTTTATTTGGACCATATAGCTAATGTCACTCTCATCAGCATAATCATATGTCTCTGTCCCCTGTCTGCAGTCCCCAGTCCCTTATCCCAGTACACTCAGCAGACAAAGAGCAAAGTTGGCCTGTTAGTAAAGACTGACCTCAATACTTCAGTCTGTGTTGAAACATCTCTCCTCTGTCACCCAGGTGTTTCTGTCCTACACTGACACCTGCTCTCAGTTTGTCTTTGGCGACAAATACACAGATCACTTCTTTGTATTCTTGATAGAGGATCATATGAGTATGTCTGTATATGTGAGACTGAGAAAATTACAGAGACAGGAAAGAAAAGAGAAACCAAACACTAATTTCTTCTCTCGCTCTTCAGATTCTGCCCATTGTAGTGTTCTTCAGCACTGTCAACTTTGTGCTCTACTACCTTGGCTTCATGCAGTGGCTCATCCTTAAGTTACATCAAAGTACACAAATGGGGGGAATATTTTTGGAAAATTGAATCATGCCCTCTTTAAATCAGTTCTGATATTATCAGGTCATATCTGACATAACGAGTGCTCTCTGTAGCAAGGATAATAATAACTTATTAAACATATATAGCACTATTGATTACATAAAGAAACCTCCCCCAGGTAACCCTTTATTTGGATAGCCCCAAGTATACTGAAAAAATATATAAACGCAACATGCAACAATTTCAAAGATTTTCCTGAGTTACAGTTCATACTCATATAAGGAAACCAGTTAATTGAAATAAATTCATTAGGCCCTTATCTATGGATTTCACATGACTGGGCTGGGGCGCAGCCATGGGTGGGCCTGGGAGGGTATAGGCCCATCCACTTGGGTGCCAGGCCCACCCAATCAGAATGAGGTTTTCCCACAAAAGGGCAGACAGAAATACTCTTCAGTTTCATCAGCTGTCCGGGTGGCTGGTCTCAGACGATCCCGCAGGTGAAGAAGCTGGATGTGGAGGTCCTGGGCTGGCGTGGTTACACTTGGTCTGTGGTTGTGAGGCCAGTTGGAGGTACTGCCAAATGACCTAAAACAACGTTGGAGGCAGCTAATGGTAGAGAAATTAACATTCAATTCTCTGGTAACGGCTCTGGTGGACATTCTGTCACGAATCCCGCTTCCTGAGTCTGTGTTTGCCTGTGTTTCTGTCCTGGAGTGTGTTTCCGGTGTCCTGGAACGCACCCTGTCTGGTTGCCGGGCGAATTAGCTTGTTGGGAGATCGATGTTCACCCGCACCTGTATCCCATCAGTAATCTGCACACCTGTCCTGATCATCACCTCTCCTCTTCAAAAGCTCTGACCTGACATCCAGATCGTTAGCCATGAACAGTATGTTGTGCCAGAGTATCAGCCTCAAGTACTCAAGTTGATACAGCCTCAAGTTGAATTTGTTTTGTTGTTTTTTTACGTATTGCTTGCCTTAAACTTACCTCCGTTTGTTCTGTCTTCAGTTACTCACCCGGATCATTTACCCCATTCCCGCCTGGTCGTCGGAGGATTCCGCTACCCCATTGGATCCACCTATTTACTCCCATCAACTCACCACCGCTGCCCGCTACGCCACCTGGATATATCTACCCATTCACATTCACTTGTAAATAAATACTCACCTTCTTCCTACTCTCCTTGTCCTGGTCTGCTTCTGGGTTCGATTTTGAAAGAACGTGACACATTCCTGCAGTCAGCATGCCAATTGCACACTCTCTTCCAAACTTGAGACATCTGTGGCATTGTGTTGTGTGACAAAACTGCACATTTTAAAGTGACCTTTAATTGTCCTCAGCACAAGGTGCACCCGTGTAATGAGCATGCTGTTTTTGTGCATATGGAACATTTCTGGGATCTTTTATTTCAGGTCATGAAACATGAGACCAACACTTTATATGTTGCGTTTATATTTTTATTTAGTATAGTATATGCATGCATGACTGCATGCATCGCAGGTAATTTTCCAAACAGTGTTTGTGATATACTCTGAGTATACAAAACATTAAGAACACCTGCTCTTTCCATGACAGACTGACCAGGTGAAAGGTATGATCCCTTATTGATGTCACTTAAATCCAATCTGTGTAGATGAAGGGGAGGAGACAGGTTGAAGAAGGATTTTGAAGCCTTGAGACAATTGAGACATGGATTGTGTATGTGTGCCAGTAAGTGCCTTTGAACGGGGTATGGTAGTAGGTGCCAGGCGCACCAGTTTGTGTCAATAACTTCAACTCTGCCAGGTTTTTCACACAACAGTTTCCTGTGTGTATCAAGAATGGTCCACCACCTAAAGTACATCCACCCAACTTGACACAATGTTGTCAAACAATATTAGGAAGGTGATCCTAATGTTTGGTATACTCCGTGTTTATCTTATCATTAGGGATGCACCAATGTTATATTTTTGGCCAATATCCAATATTTTCCTTGCCAAAAAAAACTATACCGATATCAATAACCAATATTTAAAATGTTTGCAGCCTTAAGCATTCTAGTACAGTTAAATAGTTGACACACACACACACACACAGACCATTTGTTGGCATTTACATGTCCCCATTACCAGAAAAACATAATCAAAACCTATTTCTTTCACTTATTTGCTGTGCTGTTTCGTTATTAATTTGTTCAGTCTCAACCAGGATTTCATCATACATGTCAAGATGTGATGTTTCAGCTCTGATGTCCGTGGCCTCTCTTCCTCTGTGCGCACTTTTCCTGTCCGTTTCCATCTTGTCCAGCTGTGTCTAACATTTCACGTTTCGTCCATGTTTTTTGTCTGCATTGAAGTAGCGGTCCTTGTACCTAGCATTGAGCATGGTGGCGACACAGTAGAGGCTCAGAAAGAATCCCAACAAATCGCTTGTTCACAGCCTCTACAAGAGTACTTTTCCAAGTTAACCCGACGGTCTGTGTTGGCATTTTTGTTGAGCAGGCGTTTCAATGCCATGACAGGTTATTATGTCTGCTGCAGACACAGTTGAGCTTATTTCTCAAGTTAATTGTTCGAATGGAGCTAGGAGTATTAATGTTTCCAAGTTTCAAACATGTTCTCAAATGCCATAGAAATTGCAGCAGCGGTATGAGAACCAGCACATTCATGAACGTGCAATACGACTTTCCTCAGTAGGAAATCCTCATCGACCCACTGTGCTGTCTGAATCAGCATGCTCATGGGGCTGACATCGCTGGTACAAATGTCAGTAGTGAAGCTAATAACAGTGACGCCCATAGCAAGTAGATCATGGATGTGTTTCAACAGTACTGTGTAACTCCGGTAAGGCAACATCTGAAAAATAGCAACCACTTGGTAGTGTACTGGTGTTTGACCAGTCAGCGAAAGCCAACATCATCCATGACAGAGAACGGTTGATTGTTAAGGGCAATGAATTCCATTATCTTGGCGTTAATGGATTTCGCCTTTGAGTTGTCTCGCTGAAATGTTCTTACTCTTTCAAATGACTGCTCGATCCACACAGCAGACATTATGGGCTAGATCAGGAATGCGTTGTGTTGCATGTGTAGCACTATATTTTTTGTGGCGTCATTACGTCATACAGGTATGCACGTCAGCTTTGACATCGATATTAAACGACATCGGGCTGATGCCGATGTTGGCATTTTTAGCTAATATTGTCCGATTCCGATATTCTTACCGATATATTGTGCATCCCTACTTATCATTATGCATTATCCTTGGTGGTGACATTTTATTTATTTATTTTACCTTTATTTAACTAGGCAAGTTTTCAGTTTTCAGTTTCTCGGTCCCTGCTTTGATGCACCTGTACGGACCTCGCCTTCTGGATGATAGCGGGGTGAACCGGCAGTGGCTCGGGTGGTTGTTGTCCTTGATTATCTTTATGGTTTTCCTGTGACATCGGATGGTGTAGGTGTCCTGGAGGGCCGGTAGTTTGGCCCCGGTGATGCGTTGTGCAGACCTCAATAACCTCTGGAGAGCCTTATGGTTGTGGGCGGAGCAGTTGCCGTACCAGGCGGTGACTCAGCCCGACAGGATTATTATTTTTTTGAATATATATATTTTTTAAATCACCTTTGTTTAACCAGGTAGGCTAGTTGAAAACAAGTTCTCATTTGCAACTGCGACCTGGCCAAGATAAAGCATAGCAGTGTGAACAGACAACACAGAGTTACACATGGAGTAAACAATTAACAAGTCAATAATACAGTAGAAAAAAGGAGAGTCTATATACATTGTGTGCAAAAGGCATGAGGAGGTAGGCGAATAATTACAATTTTGCAGATTAACACTGGAGTGATAAATGATCAGATGGTCGTGTACAGGTAGAGATATTGGTGTGCAAAAGAGCATAAAATAAAATAAATAAAAACAGTATGGGGATGAGGTAGGTAAAAATGGGTGGGCTATTTACCGATAGACTATGTACAGCGGCAGCAATCGGTTAGCTGCTCAGATAGCAGATGTTTGAAGTTGGTGAGGGAGATAAAAGTCTCCAACTTCAGCGATTTTTGCAATTCGTTCCAGTCACAGGCAGCAGAGAACTGGAACGAAAGGCGGCCAAATGAGGTGTTGGCTTTAGGGATGATCAGTGAGATACACCTGCTGGAGCGCGTGTTACGGGTGGGTGTTGCCATCGTGACCAGTGAACTGAGATAAGGCGGAGCTTTACCTAGCATGGACTTGTAGATGACCTGGAGCCAGTGGGTCTGGCGACGAATATGTAGCGAGGGCCAGCCGACTAGAGCATACAGGTCGCAGTGATGGGTGGAATAACGTGCTTTAGTGACAAAATGGATGGCACTGTGATAAACTGCATCCAGTTTGCTGAGTAGAGTGTTGGAAGCAATTTTGTAGATGACATCGCCGAAGTCGAGGATCGGTAGGATAGTCAGTTTTACTAGGGTAAGCTTGGCGGCGTGAGTGAAGGAGGCTTTGTTGCGGAATAGAAAGCCGACTCTTGATTTGATTTTCAATTGGAGATGTTTGATATGAGTCTGGAAGGAGAGTTTACAGTCTAGCCAGACACCTAGGTACTTATAAATGTCCACATATTCAAGGTCGGAACCATCCAGGGTGGTGATGCTAGTCAGGCGTGCGGGTGCAGGCAGCGAACGGTTGAAAAGCATGCATTTGGTTTTACTAGCGTTTAAGAGCAGTTGGAGGCCACGGAAGGAGTGTTGTATGGCATTGAAGCTCGTTTGGAGGTTAGATAGCACAGTGTCCAAGGACGGGCCGGAAGTATATAGAATGGTGTCGTCTGCGTAGAGGTGGATCAGGGAATCGCCCGCAGCAAGAGAAACATCATTGATATATACAGAGAAAAGAGTCGGCCCGAGAATTGAACCCTGTGGCACCCCCATAGAGACTGCCAGAGGACCGGACAGCATGCCCTCCGATTTGACACACTGAACTCTGTCTGCAAAGTAATTGGTGAACCAGGCAAGGCAGTCATCCGAAAAACCGAGGCTACTGAGTCTGCCGATAAGAAAATGGTGATTGACAGAGTCGAAAGCCTTGGCAAGGTCGATGAAGACGGCTGCACAGTACTGTCTTTTATCGATGCCGGTTATGATATCGTTTAGTACCTTGAGCGTGGCTGAGGTGCACCTGTGACCGGCTCGGAAACCAGATTGCACAGCGGAGAAGGTACGGTGGGATTCGAGATGGTCAGTGACCTGTTTGTTGACTTGGCTTTCGAAGACCTTAGATAGGCAGGGCAGGATGGATATAGGTCTGTAACAGTTTGGGTCCAGGGTGTCTCCCCTTTGAAGAGGGGGATGACTGCGGCAGCTTTCAATCCTTGGGGATCTCAGACGATATGAAAGAGAGGTTGAACAGGCTGGTAATAGGGGTTGCGACAATGGCGGCGGATAGTTTCAGAAATAGAGGGTCCAGATTGTCAAGCCCAGCTGATTTGTACGGGTCCAGGTTTTGCAGCTCTTTCAGAACATCTGCTATCTGGATTTGGGTAAAGGAGAACCTGGAGAGGCTTGGGTAGCTGAGTAGCTGCGGGGGGGCGGAGCTGTTGGCCGAGGTTGGAGTAGCCAGGCGGAAGGCATGGCCAGCCATTGAGAAATGCTTGTTGAAGTTTTCGATTATCATGGGTTTATCGGTGGTGACCGTGTTACCTAGCCTCAGTGCAGTGGGCAGCTGGGAGGAGGTGCTCTTGTTCTCCATGGACTTCACAGTGTCCCAGAACTTTTTGGAGTTGGAGCTACAGGATGCAAACTTCTGCCTGAAGAAGCTGGCCTTAGCTTTCCTGACTGACTGCGTGTATTGGTTCCTGACTTCCTGAACAGTTGCATATCGCGGGACTATTCGATGCTATTGCAGTCCGCCACAGGATGTTTTTGTGCTGGTCGAGGGCAGTCAGGTCTGGAGTGAACCAAGTGCTATATCTGTTCTTAGTTCTGCATTTTTTGAACGGAGCATGCTTATCTAAAATGGTGAGGAAGTTACTTTTAAAGAATGACCAGGCATCCTCAACTGACGGGATGAGGTCAATGTCCTTCCAGGATACCCGGGCCAGGTCGATTAGAAAGGCCTGCTCACAGAAGTGTTTTAGGGAGCGTTTGACAGTGATGAGGGGTGGTCGTTTGACTGCGGCTCCGTAGCGGATACAGGCAATGAGGCAGTGATCGCTGAGATCCTGGTTGAAGACAGCGGAGGTGTATTTGGAGGGCCAGTTGGTCAGGATGACATCTATGAGGGTGCCCTTGTTTACAGATTTAGGGTTGTACCTGGTGGGTTCCTTGATGATTTGTGTGAGATTGAGGGCATCTAGCTTAGATTGTAGGACTGCCGGGGTGTTAAGCATATCCCAGTTTAGGTCACCTAACAGAACAAACTCTGAAGCTAGATGGGGGGCAATCAATTCACAAATGCTGTCCAGGGCACAGCTGGGAGCTGAGGGGGGTCGGTAGCAGACGGCAACAGTGAGAGACTTATTTCTGGAGAGAGTCATTTTTAAAATTAGTAGTTCGAACTGTTTGGCTATGGACCTGGAAAGTATGACATTACTTTGCAGGCTATCTCTGCAGTAGACTGCAACTCCTCCCCCTTTGGCGGTTCTATCTTGACGGAAAATGTTATAGTTGGGTATGGAAATCTCAGAATTTTTGGTGGCCTTCCTGAGCCAGGATTCAGACACGGCAAGGACATCAGGGTTAGCAGAGTGTGCTAAAGCAGTGAGTAAAACAAACTTAGGGAGGAGGCTTCTGATGTTGACATGCATGAAACCAAGGCTTTTTCGATCACAGAAGTCAACAAATGAGGGTGCCTGGGGACATGCAGGGCCTGGGTTTACCTCCACATCAGGATGCTCTCGATTGTGCATCTGTAGAAGTTTGTGAGTGCTTTTGGTGACAAGCCAAATTTCTTCAGCCTCCTGAGGTTGAAGAAGCGCTGCTGCGCGGTAGTCGTTTAGCTCAGTTACCTTAGCTTTCTTGGGAACAGGAACAATGGTGGCCCTCTTGAAGCATGTGGGAACAGCATACTGAGTTAAGGATTGATTGAATATGTCCGTAAACACACCAGCCAGCTGGTCTGCGCATGCCCTGAGGACGCGGCTGGGGATACCGTCTGGGCCTGCAGCCTTGCGAGGTTTAACCCATTTAAATGTTTTACTCATGTCGGCTGCAGTGAAGAAGAGTCCGCAGGTTTTGGTAGTTTTCTTTTTGTAATCCGTGATTGACTGTAGACCCTGCCACACACCTCTTGTGTCTGAACCGTTGAATTGCGACTCTACTTTGTCTCTATACTGATGCTTAGCTTCTTTGATTGCCTTGCGGAGGGAATAGCTACACTGTTTGTATTCGATCATGTTTCCGGTCACCTTGCCCTGGTTAAAAGCAGTGGTTCGTACTTTCAGTTTCATGCTGCCATCAATCCACGGTTTCTGGTTTGGGAATGTTTTAATCGTTGTTGTGGGTATAACATCGTCAATGCACTTTCTAATTAACTCGCTCATATAATTTTCCATTTTGAGGAAGTTTGTAATCTAAATATAAAGATATTTTCATATTGATGTCATTTGTGCTGCTGTTTTTAGATTAAGTATTTGTAATACTCTTAAGTTCCTGAAACCTACAGTATATAGCTTGTGACCACTAGGGGACACTACAGTATTATTTATTGGTATACATGCTTGTTTCCGGGTGATTCAGTTGACCAGGTGTCCCTGTCCCCCCAATGGCCAGGCTTTTTTCCCCCTGCATCAAAGAACCTTCTACTACTGACCATCACGTCCTGGAGTTCAGATATGCATGCAGACAGCAATAGCGGAATAGTTTGGAGAAAGGAGGGGAGGAGAGGAAGGAAGGGAACAGGGATAAAGAAAGCTAAAGGCAGAGAACAGAGAGAAGCCAATATTACATTGAACAAAAATATTAACACTACCATTTAAGATTTAACTGAGTTAAAGTTCATAAGGAAATCAGTAAATTGAAATAAATTCATTAGACCCTAATATATGGATTCCACATGACTGGGAATACAAATATGCATATGTTGGTCACAGATACCTTAAAAAAATGTAGGGGAATGGATCAGAACCAGTCAATATCTGGTGTCACCACCATTTGCCTCATGCAGCGCAACACATCACCTTCACATAGAGTTGATCAGGCTGTGGATTGTGGAATGTTGTCTCACTCCTCCTAAATGGCAGTGTGAAGTTGCTGGATATCAAATCTAATAAAATGTATTTATATAACCATTCGTACATCAGCTGATATCTCTAAGTGCTATACAGAAACCCAGCCTAAAACCCCAAACAGCAAGCAATGCAGGTGTTGAAGCACAGTGGCTACGAAAAACTCCCTAGAAAGGCCAAAACCTAGGAAGAAACCTAGAGAGGAACCAGGCTATGAGGGGTGGCCAGTCCTCTTCTGGCTGTGCCGGGTGGAGATTATAACAGAACATGGCCAAGATGTTCAAATGTTCATAAATTACCAGCATGGTCAAATAATAGGTCTGGGACAGGTAGCACGTCCGGTGAACAGGTCAGGATTCCATAGCCGCAGGCAGAACAGTTGAAACTGTAGCAGCAGCACGGCCAGGTGGACTGGGGACAGCAAGGAGTCATCATGCCAGGTAGTCCTGAGGCATGGTCCTAGAGCTCAGGTCCTCCGAGAGAGAGAAAGAAAGAGAGAATTAGAGAGAGCATACTTAAATTCACACAGGACACCGGATAAGACAGGAGAAGTACTCCAGATATAACAAACTGACCCTAGCCCCCGACACATAAACTACTGCAGCATAAATACTGGAGGCTGAGACAGGAGGGGTCAGGAGACACTGTGGCCCCATCCGATGATACCCCCTTTGCCAAAGCACAGCCCCCACACCACTAGAGGGATATCTTCAACCACCTGAGACAAGGCCGTCCTGAGACAAGGCCGAGTATAGCCCACAAAGATCTCCGCCACGGCACAACCCAAGGGGGGGCGCCAACCCAGACAGGAAGATCACATCAGTGACTCAACCCAGCATCAGTAAGCCAACTCAGCCCCTGTAATAGGGTTAGAGGCAGAGAATCCCAGTGGAAAGAGGAGAACCGGCCAGGCAGTTCGTTGCTCCAGAGCCTTTCTGTTCACCTTCACACTCCTGGGCCAGACTACACTCAATCATATGACCCACTGAAGAGATGAGTCTTCATTAAAGACTTAAAGGTTGAGACCGAGTTTGCGTCTCTCACATGGGTAGGCAGACCATTCCGTATAAATGGAGCTCTATAGGAGAAAGCCCTGCCTCCAGCTGTTTGCTTAGAAATTCTAGGGACAATTAGGAGGCCTGCGTCTTTTGACCGTAGCGTACGTGTAGGTATGTACGGCAGGACCAAATCAGAGAGATGGGTAGGAGCAAGCCCATGTAATGCTTTGTAGGTTAGCAGTAAAACCTTGAAATCATCCCTTGCCTTGACAGGAAGCCAGTGTAGGGAGGCTAGCACTGGAGTAATATGATCAAATTTGTTGGTTCTAGTCAGGATTCTAGCAGCCGTATTTAGCACTAACTGAAGTTCATTTAGTGATTTATCCGGGTAGCCGGAAAGTAGAGCATTGCAGTAATCTAACCTAGAAGTAACAAAAGCATGGATTAATTTTTCCGCGTCATTTTTTGACAGAAGGTTTCTGATTTCTGCAATGTTACGTAGATGGAAAAAAACTGTCCTTGAAACAGTCTTGATATGTTCATCAAAAGAGAGATCAGGGTCCAGAGTAATGCCGAGGTCCTTCACAGTTTTTTTTGAGACGACTGTACAACCATTAAGATTAATTGTCAGATTTAACAGAATATCTCTTTGTTTCTTGGGACCTAGAACAAGCATCTCTGTTTTGTCCGAGTTTAAAAGTAGAAAGTTTGCAGCCATTCACTTCCTTATGTCTGAAACACAGGCTTCTAGCGAGGGCAATTTTGGGGATTCACCATGTTTCATTGAAATGTACAGCTGTGTGTTATCCGCATGACATCCCGAGAGGTAAAATATATAGTGAAAACAATAGTGGTCCAAAAACGGAACCTTGAGGAAATACCGAAATTTACAGTTGATTTGTCAGAGGACAAACCATTCACAGAGACAAACTGATATCTTTCCGACAGATAAGATCTAAACCAGGCCAGAAGTTGTCCGTGTAGACCAATTTGGCGGGAACTGAAACACGGTGTCGTACACGTCGATCCAAAGCATCTTAAACATGCTCAATGGGTGACACGTCTGGTGAGTATGCAGGCCATGGAAGAAATGGGACATTTTCAGCTTCAAGGAATTGTGTACATACCCTTGCGACATGGGGCTGTGCATTATGCTGAAACATGAGATGGCGGTGGATGAATGGCACGACAATGGGCATCTGGATCTTGTCACGGCATCTCTGTGCATTCAAATTGCCATCGATAAAATGCAATTGTGTTCATGGTCTGTAGTTTATGCCTGCCCATACCATAACCCCACCATGGGGCACTCTGTTCACATCAGCTAACTGCTCGCCCACACAACGCCATACAAAATGTCTGCCATCTGTGTCTTCACTATTATTCTACAATGTAGAAAATAGTACAAAAAAATTTAAACCCTTGAATGAGTAGGTGTGTCCAAACTGTTGACTGGTACAGTATATATATATATATATATACACACACACACACACACACACACACACACACACACACACACACACACACACACACACACACACACACACACACACACGTAGGACAAAGACAGGTTGAGATGGTACACACATACATGGTATAGGAAGAACAATAAAGTTGTATGATCTTAAATTTGATCACCCTGTTACATGAGAACTCTCCTGCATTGCAGGAATGTAACTTCTAGTGTATTGCAGGTTTACCGATGCTTCTGATGTTTTAATTTCAGACTGGATTTTCCCTTATGAAAAATGTATCTTCTACAAAAATGGCCATTAATTATAATCCACATTTTCTGTTGCTGCAGGGTTGTTTTCCTGTTGTAGCAAACTGGTTAAAATATTAAGATCCTACATCTGTCACGCCCTGGCCATAGAGAGGCTTTTATTCCCTATTTTGGTTAGGCCAGGGTGTGATTAGGGTGGGCATTCTATGTTCCTTTTTCTATGTTTTTGTATTTCTTTGTTTTTGGCCGGGTATGGTTCTCAATCAGGGACAGCTGTCTATCGTTGTCTCTGATTGAGAACCATACTTAGATACCTCTTGCCCACATGGGTTTTGTGGGTAGTTGCTTTCTGTTTTGTACCTGACGGAGCTGTTTCGGTTGTTATTTTTGTTACTTTGTATTTAGTGTTCAGTTCTATTTAATAAATGACGACTACGTACCACTTTGGTCCTCACCTTCTTCCACCAACGGCCATTACAACATCTGTAATTCCACTAAATGATAATTTCACCCTGAAGTATACTGTTTTTTGTTGATACTGCTGCAATACAAAATTATATGGGCAAGTGAGGTGACAAATGGAAATAGACTTTATTT
The DNA here is from genome assembly GCF_034236695.1 of Oncorhynchus nerka. Taxonomy (NCBI): domain Eukaryota; kingdom Metazoa; phylum Chordata; class Actinopteri; order Salmoniformes; family Salmonidae; genus Oncorhynchus; species Oncorhynchus nerka. The sequence continues at coordinate 21,472,700 of NC_088422.1, read as the reverse complement.
ATTTATTTTTACCTTTATTTTACTAGGCAAGTCAGTTAAGAATACATTCTTATTTTCAATGACGGCCTAGGAACAGTGGGTTAACTGCCTGTTCAGGGGCAGAACGACAGATTTGTACCTTGTCAACTCGGGGATTAATCTTCCGATTACTAGTCCAATGCTCTAACCACTAGGCTACCCTGCCGCCCCATGTAGGCATGTTGTAAATACCTTTTTAGTTCTGTTCACTTGTTTGGATTCCTCTAAAATAATTATATGCTTGAGAAACCATGTAAACAATTCAATCATTTTGGTAGGGCCTATTACTTCTAGAGCTTAACCCAGGGCCGGCTCCAAGCATAACCAACAGTCAATATGCCATGTAGGCTAACAATTTTTAGATTGGTAAATTAGTCTAGTCAATTATCTAAACTTGTAGGAATCATGGCTGAATACTGACCGAGCACGTGCCCTGATTACCAGGGGGCCACCATTGATTTTGTTAGTCACTCACAGATATCATTAACATGGCAAAATGTGTAGAATTGCAGGTAATTCTTTAAAACTGCAGTTTTGTGGCATTAGTGCTTAATATTAAATTATATTGGAGAATCCCATATGCCTAAACAGAAGGATGGATTTAATTCAAAACAGGAGTTTATGGCAGATTGCCTATTCTGAATGCAGCAGTTGAGGTAAGGAGCTGATACATGAGCAGGTGTCCCGGTTAGAGGACAAGGGTAGGACAGAGTTGGGGTATCAGTTTAGAGAGTTTCAGCTGCCATTTATTTAGTCCTTTCAATTATCCATTTCATTTCCATAATTGTGTGCTAAAAATACAGCACATATTTGCATTAGGATATTTCACTTCAAACATATTCCTCGACAATACATGCAGTATTTCATATAACCTAAATTATTTCCTAAACATTTACACAATATATTCATAAAATGTATAAATCAGATCATTTCAATACATATGTTATCATTCCTTTTCAAATCCACACGCGGCATCAACTCAACATCCTACCGCTAATTATACAACAGCGCATCTTGCATCTATACACAAAAAAATTAAGTAAAAAGTAAATATTTCGGGTTTCTCACTGTGGATATTGTGACACACAGATAACAAAGACAAATGCGGGAGAATTCTTCACAACTCCATGGATTGTTTGGCACTGAACTAAAAGACAAATGTGAATTGGTTGTAGGTGCGCTCAAAGCAGAAAGATATATAGAGATGTCTCTAGTGCCCAAAAGCTTGTATAACATGGGCTGCGCCATTTAGGTCTGATACATAGCGATCTCTACACATCTCTAGGGCTCAGAGGCGCCTGCAATTAAAGGGTCCGTTAACAAAAAAGTGCAATTAAAAGACACAGAGAACTAAAAAGTGTCTAAGTTAGTTCAGAGTCATGATTATCTATCATTTCTATGGCACATTTCAGACAAATTCATTCTACTTTTAAGATGAGATCAACTTTATTGCCTTCCTGGTGGCGAAATGCATTGGACAGCCAATATCGCTGCATAAAAATTAATATAAAATGTGTATTATTTTCATGTATTTGGCCCCACGCACATTCGTGTTGCTTGTTTGTTCTGGGAACCGTGTGACACTTGCAATTCCCTGTAAAACCTTAGATTAGAAGTGTTTATTCTAAAACCCGGGTTCTGGCAAGCGGAGTGTCTGACTGCCTATAAACGCACGGGCGCTCAGCTTCCCACTGTGAGCTCATATACGTTTCCCCGGAGACAAGTGGGGGGCCTGGTTGGCCACATGCTGTGTGCAGACCTAAGGAGTGGCGTTTTACCCAAAATCATTGTTTATTTCCCTTTTAGCGCTCATGAATGTTCCTGCTCTAGTCCGCACAATCTCTCGGAAATGCACCGGCGTCATTATGTGTTCTCGGTTTCACTAATTCTCGAGGCCTAACCAGTTGGGTTGATCATTGTTTTTAGATTACTTGCTCTCTTCAACCCAGAGCACTACACTAAATTATTTTAATTGATGGTGAATTTATATCACATCGTTACTTTTGCCCTAGGCCCACATTAGACATCTCTGTTTACTGGTTGCTGATGTTTTTTTAGTTTTGTTCCATTTTTACAAATGGCACTGCAAGTCGAGTTGGCCTATATTTTCCTTTATAAAGTATTGTTTGGAGAGACGTCTGTTTTAATATTGTTTTTTTACACATTTCACAGCGCACATTCAGTTATTCCAGAAATTTCCACGTGTTTACAGGGTTTTTTGATGATAAATGTGGACATTTATGAAATTACTAATGCCACCTTGGCAACCAGTGTCCATAAGTGAGTCGGGCTGCCATAAGAGAGAGAGAGATTATGATGCTGGAGTAGTGTCTGGTCCAATAAATATTACATTCTCATCAAGAAACCCAAATCACCAAATGACCCACTACAATTTTGTCCATATGAGTTATGCAACTCCAAACAAAAAACTTTTCCAGATGAACAAAGTCAACTTTTCTGTATGCTCTACCCCCAGGGTACTCCTGGCACATTCATTCATATGGTCTGGGAGAGCCCAGAGGTTTTCTCCTTTTGGCAATCTGTGGCTACAGATTGCCTTTACATCAGGCATTTTTGTCTAAACCCATCCCATGTCTGCCCAATGTGCTACTGCTTAATGATGACTCTTCACTGAATTTAACATACAGGTAGAAAAGGATTTGGCTTGCCGGCTTAACAGCAGCCAAGATAATGGTTGCCTTACAATGCCAAGCCCCACACACACTGCCACATCAGCAATGGGTTTATTTATTCATTGACATAGCTCAACTTGAACTGTCAATCTCTGGACTGCATGGTGCAAAATCAGAGAATATTAACATGTGGACAACAACACTTGGCAGTATAAAATCATTACTAAATTACTAAATGTACTTAAGTAAGCAATATGCTGTGAATTTGTTGTGCTAAGGGTCAGGTTGCATAAAACATGTTAAGTGTTCCCATTAAGGAATCATTTTCCCTTACCTAAGGGAATTGTTTAAGGGTGTTGCATAGAGCCCCTCGAACATTTCCTTAGGTAAGGGCATAATTGAAGGGTATTATGGTAGTTTAAAGGCATGTATGTCAGAAAGAGTCTCTGGTTAGCATGGAGACGATCTGACTCACTGACTGAACCTCTTGTCAAAGACATCTCATATATTTTGGAAGATGGCTGAATAGAACCTCTACATTCAAGACAGGAGAAACAAATTGATTCAGACGATAATAAAACACGTTTCTTTTAGTAACTTTTTTCTTAACTTGTTTCTATTACTTTCTAGCACATCTAGCTAATTTACAGAGTAGGTAGCCAACTAGCCAGCTAGCATTGTAGTCACGGATTGTGCACAGTCCACCTTCCATTGTTTAGCTAAATTCTTTAGATAGCTTTAGATTACAATAAGTAGCTAGCTAGTTGGATGATGGTTTCCTTTTGAAACCAGGGCAGAGGAAAGCAACATTCACCTCCACAAATACTGTTTACATTGGTATCTATACTGAATGAAGCATTTAAGGGACCTCATGGGCACCCTTAACATCGCCTTAAAATGTTTTGTGTAACTTAGTTAAGGAAACCTTAAGGGAAATGAAAATGGGAACATTAACTTAAAATGTGTTATGCAACCGTCCCGACTGCATCATTGAAACCTCTAACAGGTCTGGGTCTAGTGAAGAAGCTACAGAATGTATTGTTCAGTCTGGTGTTATACAACAGCTACTACCGGTACATACTTCTGGCCTTGATCTGCCTGTGCATCCACTCAGCCCTAGGATAGGGTCACACAGGGCACACGCACAAAAACTCCACGAAGTGTGGTGACATCATGGTTAAGCTCATACATGCGAGTGGTCCGACCTTGGTCTTTTTTTCAGGGAACACTTGCAGACAACCATTCAATCAGCCAGTTCAATTTCTTCCCCCCTCTAGCTGCGTTTATTAATTGGATTTCTGCCTGAAAGGCATCTCAATTACTGTAAAGGAACATTTCTCAAAGATGTTTCCCTCAAATCAGAGATGTTCATTTCTGTTTTCCGAGGCCTCGGGAAAGAGCATCTGGTGCTTCTGGAAGGACATGTGCTCTGGGTTGTTCCCTTCTTCCACAGGAGAAGCTTTATGTGTGGTCTAATTGATACCAAGTCCATGCACCATCTAGCTCTGTCTCCTGCTGTCTTACATGGTTGAAGGCTTGTCATTTAAAGGTATAATCCGCCACATTTCCTGTTGGTCATTTTAATATCCATTGATTCTTGAAGAATCTAACTTGTATATGAGCTCAGTACAACTGACTGTCTTACCCTGGCATAACCCAAAATATACAGTTGATTAAGTCCCCTTTATTTTATAGCGACCCGGGACGATTAAACACTGTTGCTTAGGCTAAAGGCCATCAATGATTCCTCTCCAGCAAATTCGACTTTGGGCAGTCTTCTCAATCTCATTCCAAGAGAAGTCCATCTTTCTGCTCTACTTCAGTGGGGTTTTTTTCATCCTCCCTTCCTTCCTTTTCTCCTGTGGATTCCATATCCAGAAAGCTGCCCTTCAATGTATTTTTTTTTTAAGGAGTTAAATGGTTTCATAATATTAAATACAAAAGTAGTTGAATCAGCAGAACGGACCACTTTCTCAACAAGATGTGCCAACATTTTCTATTAAGAAAACAAACACGGGTACTTTAAATGTTATTCTCCAGCGCATGATCATTTACTCTAATTGATAAGACTATTGGTTGCCAGCTGTTACATTTTCGGTTTAACAGATTAATAACACTAATCAAGTCCCCAGACAGAGTGACTGTGTTTCTGACCGAGGGAGACGCTGATGATCATAATTATGTTGGTATAATTCAGCATAACCTCTGTTTCCGAAGCGCTAGTTGTTTACAGAGTGCTGGTGTGTGGCGACAATTAAGTGATTAGTAGCGGGCTCTCTGGTGGCTCGTGTCGCTCCAGCTGTGTGGCACTCATAGACATGATGTTCCCGCTCCTGGTGCCTCACTGTCAAGAACACTGTTATCAACCAAACCTGTTTTAATCCAGATGAAGAACCATAGACATAGGGACCTTGGGGCAAAGGTGACTGAATTAGAAGAGGGTTGGAGTCAACTTTAGCCCCCTCTCTCTAACACACACAGTTTCTTTTGAGGTATAATGTTTCCCTTAATTTCTACTTTTCTCAGTGGTTTCCTGATGACCTTTTTCATATCATGAATGAAAGGCAATATCTAAACCAATAAACACCCAAAAGTACCAATAAACACACATAGGCAAGTCAATACACACACATAAACAAACAAACATAAAAAATGCTTCTGTACAGTGTCGATTTGAACACCTCAGCGCCCAGAGAAAAACAAGTAGCCGTCCAGCACACGTGAAATTTGGTACTGGTTTCAGAGATTAGATCAATATCTACATGGATAGTTCAGTGGGTGGCGTGAGGGGGTCTGTGTCAACTCCCTAAAGGAGGCATGTAATAAAAGACTGTGCATAGGTCTATGACCCTCACCTCCATCACATTGGGGCGGCAGGGTAGCCTAGTGGTTAGAGCGTTGGACTAGTAACCAAGTTCAAACCCCCGAGCTGACAAGGTACAAATCTGTCGTTCTGCCCCTGAACAGGCAGTTAACCCGCTGTTCCTAGGCCGTCATTGAAAATAACAATTTGTTCTTAACTGACTTGCCTGGTTAAATAAAGGTAAAAAAAAAAACATCCTGTCCTCCTCCCTAACACACGAGAACACGTTTGTGTTCATTAGGGCACGCAATGGAAAACATTTTTCAACAAATCACAAAAATCCAGTCTGTTTCTTCCATTTGGTGCCTAATGAACACACCACATGGCTTCCAGCTATTCAGAATTGGGAAGGTAAGGGGGTTGAGGTGGTGTCAGGTCAACATGAACATGATTTATACCATTTTCATTCAATTACCCTCTAATTGATGAGTTTGACAGACCGCTCTCCCATTTAGTGAAGGACAAGTGGAGGCCAATGAATTCTGTCTTTTTTTGTCTGAATCACCCATTCTCTCAATCTTTTCATACATTTTCAAATGTATGTAATTATTGCGTATGGTGTGAGAATGGACTGACTGTGCCTTGGAAGTGGGTTTATTTATTTTATTTCACCTTTATTTAACCAGGTAGGCTAGTTGAGAACAAGTTCTCATTTGCAACTGCGACCTGGCCAAGATAAAGCGTAGCAATTCGACACACAACAACACAGAGTTACACATGGAATAAACAAAACATACAGTCAATAATACAGTAGAGCAAAAGGTAAGGAAGGAAAAGCTGTTCCCACTGGGCACACAGGTTGAATTAATGTTTTTTCCAACGTGGAAGACAGTGCATTGACGTCTGTGTCCAGTGAGTTGTTCGTCGAAGTGCTGTTAAAGCTCTTTCAGCGCACCCAGGGTATGGCTTTTCCATTAGTCTGGTAAGGTTAACTATTTACCGCTGCACTGAATGGATGCAAAATACCAAATCAATTTAGTTCAGTAATTGCAGTTTTACCCCCCCCATCACTTATAATCCTTTTCGTATTGTTTTTTTTGTTTCCATAGGAGAGAGTGTGAGAGATTCGTTTGGATGGTTCGTTTTGGAACGCTATATTCCAGTGAGTTGGACCACAAAACTTCAGACTTCATGTCATTGAGCAGTTCTCCTTCAATTATCTTTATTGCAATACTGCAGTACAAAGAGTATACTTGATCCTACTGTGCTTTATTGCAACAAATCAGCCCTGCCATAGCCAACAATATTTTTGATCATGACACAAGTGTCCTCTGCTCATACATTTGTCAGTCGTCAGATGTTCTCGTTGTTGTTTAAAAAAAAATATTCAGGTCCAATGATTGTAAACAACCATAAATCATAGATGCTCATAGAACATGCAGTTTTGAGTAATGAGGGACAATAAACTCCAAACTGTCTTCATTTAGATAAAACATTTAATCGTTTTAGTGTGCCTAAAAACGAATTTCATGATGGCCACATCATTAGCATGACTCATACTGTACTAGAATGAGGAACAAACATCACAGAATTTGACCTCTTGAACCCAGTCAGTTGAAGAGATATGGCTTTGCCTCTGCTTGAACCCACTCTCTGCTAGATCCTAATAATTCCCATCCCATCAACGTCTGGATAAAATAATGTACCAAATGTTTTGTGAGACCAATTTTCCTGTAATTTCTATTCCCTAATGACGCGCATCTTCAACTTGGAAACACACAAACAGGGATGGCTCGGGCAGAGAAACCCATTTGCTGATCTTCATGGAACTCAGACAAAGAGGCCAGGCCTAAGTGGATTTTTCATTACCCATCTCTAATAGGGAAGTTAAATTACAGCTTAGTATTAGTTTGGTTTGCTGATGTTCATTTTTCCTCTAAAAATGAAAGGACCAAAAGGGTACACTACATCTGTGGTACGAGCATTAGAGAAATTAGCACGTCTCTCCATGCACCCACCACCACTCCCCTGTAATTCGGGAACATAGAAACTCGCTGGAGACGTAAAGACAGACTGCAACAGAAAGAGGGGGTGTGGCATAAAATCAGGGAAATAACATTGCAAATGGCCTCTTAGCAAAGTCAAAATGTTCTGATGTTGCTTCTAAAGTAATTCACACTACTCCTAATAACAGGGGAAAGACACCTTGCTATAGAACACACGAGTTTATTTTATGAAGTTCAGACTATTTATCATGTATTATAAGAGTAGTGCATGAACAAGGTCTGTAGATCAAGGTATCTATGCATTAATACGGTATTGCTATTTAGCAGACCTTTTTATTCAAGCGACTCAAACCCACCACCATGTTGTTGCAAGCACCATACGCCAACCAGCTGAGCCTTTGTAATCATCCTCGGCATATACACTCCCTTCTTTCTGTATGTATGGACAGTGAAGCTAAAATATTTAATTTGGCTCTATTCTCCAACATTTTGGATTTTAGGTATTTGTATTTATTATGGATCCCCATTAGTTCCTGCCAAAGCAGCAGCTACTCTTTCTAGGGTCCAGCTAAATTAAGGCAGTTTATACCATTTTAAAACATTACAATACATTCACAGATTTCACAAAACACTGTGCGCCCTCAGGCCCCGTCTCCACTACTACCTCATATCTACAGTACTAAATCCATGTGTATGTATAGTGCATATGTTATCATGTGTATGCATGTGTCTGTGCCAATGTTTGTGTTGCTTTACAGTCCCCGCAGTTTCATAAGGTGTTTTCATGTTTTTTAAATCAAATTTTACTGCTCGAGTCAGTTACTTGATGTGGAATAGAGTTCCATGTAGTCATGACTCTATGTAGTACTATGTGCCTGCCTCCCATAGTCTGTTCTGGATTTGGGGACTGTGAAGAGAGGTACACTTATTCATATTGTTACATGGATGAAATTTGAGGCGGGAAAGGGTATTTGTAGGCTGAATACCATATTTATTTTGACAGCGAAGCTAAACATTTTTATTAGTCTCCTCCACTCCAGCATTTTAAATGTAAATGTTTCATATGAAGCGACATTAGATTGTCACCTTTATTTGAGGGCAGTTCCATACATATCTGTTTTACCGTTTGGAAATGAAAGCACTATGTATCTGGTCCCCCCATGTGAAGATGTCAATTATTCAGCCAAATTCACTTAGAGTATCAAAGTAGTGAAACGTTTTGTATTTGGGCCCATATACCTTTCACTCAATGACTACACCAAGCTTGGGACTTTAACTGACTGGATTGTGTTTCTTAGTGAGCAGATAAGATATTTCTGAACACTCATGAATTAATCATGAATAATGATGAGTGAGACGCTACAACATCATAAACCCTTTACCATTACCAATAACAGGGGGGGGGGGGGTGGTATGATCTTTATTCATGATAATCCATAATCCTTATGGCTTCTTTAAATGGAGGGGGGGAGCAGATAAATTGTGATTTAATTTCCAAACAGTAAAACAGACGAATGGGAATACCCTCAAATAAAAAGGTGACATTCTATAATGTCACCTCATATGAAACACTTCAATCCAAAATGCTGGAGTAAAGACATAAAAATGTTTGGCTTCACTATCCAAATAAATACAGTGTGCAACCTATAAATACAATTTCATCCATGTAACAATATGAATAACACAGAACATTGTACCAATGTGTGGCTTCCTCTAATCCACCCACCCAACCAAGCCCGTCGTCCCATTCTGCAGCTAATTCCCCAGGCCTATGGGTGCTCACTACTCTGGACTACACCTACTACTTCTCACGGTGGGCCCAGTGATTAACGCATAACAGGCTAATGACATGCAACGCAGGCTACTAATTTTGGTTAGGGCTTAATGAAATCAGACGAAAGCTCTGTATACGTGTGCACAACACAGAATAGCAATGAGCCAAGGATGACTATTACTCAGTCTCTTTACAGGGGAACAGAGCGAATTGCCCATGGCCTGAGCACCACTCTACAACTCAATGACTAACAGAGGTATATGACCGAAAATGTGTCATTGTGTAGTAAACTACACGGACTGACCTGTAGCAAAAGCAGGGATGGTGAAAAGTAATTATAAGAGTACAGAGGATAGAGAATAACATTCAAATATGATTTATCCATCAAAATAACTGTCATACATTAGCAACAGTTAATCTAATCAACCATCAGTGAGGGACATCTACACAGTTTTATACCTACTATCAAATACTGAAGGCTAACTTCTTAAAAATACTGTATTTCAGTACTGTAATAAGCTTGTGTTCCTTCACATTCAAAACACACAAAAAAAAGAAAAGAATAATTTATATTTATTAACATTGTTGCACTTGAACATAGTAGCCTAATGGCTGCATGAATTAAGTTTTACAACAGAGACACCGTAAAGCATGACAGTGGACCAGGGCCAGAGAGCTGGAAATCCACTTACATCCAAGGCAGTCATCACAACCCAGAATTCCCCAAAGCAGTCCTCCATAGCCCACATCACAGAAGGTTGGTGGCACCTTAATTGGGGAGGACAGTCTCATGGTCATCGCTCGAGTGGAATAAGTGGCAAATACATCAAACACATGGCTTCCATACATTCGATGCCATTTCATTCACTCCATTCCAGCCATTATTATGAGCCGTCCTCCCCTCAGCAGCCTCCACTGGTCCATGTCCCAGAGTCCTCCTGCCTTTCACCCTCTCCTCCAGGGCTCGGAAGTCCTCCTCTGTGACTGCATCAGCCTTGAGGACCACAGCCTTCCCACCGGCAGGGTCCAACCTCAGAGTCATCACGCAACACATGTCCACCAGGCCCTGCTGACACGCCTTCATCCCTGCGTCCTTCCGGGCTGGGTCTAACTTCGACTTCTCAGCCGCTGAGAACCCCAGCAGGCCCGTCAGAAGCTGGTCTGAGAGGTGAACGTCCATGTAACCAGTTCCATCAGAGATGGAGGCGCTGACCAGCCACTCCCCCTTACTGCATTTGAGGTTCCCTTGCAGGGTGACGATGAAGGCTTTCACGCACACCTCACTCATGCACTCCAGCAGGTCTGAGGCGCCCGCAGCAACCTGTTGCAGCAAACACAGGTACGTAAACGGGGATGAATAGAGCGCCACAGTCGCCGCACTCTCTGGGATTTTGGTTGAGAGCCTCTCTGCTCCTGCCACAGAGGGCTGGCCTGTTCCCAGTTCTCTGACACAGGTACTATCTCGTCTTTGCTCATGTCTAGGAGCTTTTGGCTCTGGTGGGAAGAAGCAGTTCATGTCCTCGTCCAAAACAGGATCATCCCTCTCATCAAGGGAGTCAAAATGGCTTTCGTTTCTCATGTCATCTAATGGTGGAGCGTAGTTGTTAGATACTTCTTCCTGCCTTCTCCTCAGGTTGTCTCTTTGATTATCCCTCCCGTTTGTCAGTTGGATTGGGCTCTCCTGAAAAATCATACCATCAAGCTCATCCAGGGGAAGGTCATCAAAGTCCTCATCTGGGATGTCTAAATTGTCCAGTTCAATGACCTCATGGGGTGAAGAGGTTACGAGTAGAGAATCTGCAAGGCTTTCAATGTGCCGACTCTGCAACGAGGCATTTCTGTAAGAGGCAGAGGATTCCTCACTGCGGGTCCTGTAGCCACTCTCCAGGCTGGGTTCCACACTCCACCCCACCTGCCTCTCCTGGGTCTCCAGGTTGGCCAGCAGCTCTAGGTCGTCTGATTCCTGGTTGTCAGCCTGCTGGTTAACTGGTTGTGGGACCTCTGGCTGCTCAGCCGGACCCTGTGGCTCCTCCTCAGGCAGTCCCAGAGCCCTGCATAGCACCTTCCCTTGAGAGTGCCTCTCACCCAGCTCCTCCACCTCCCCTCCCAGCACCTTTACGTTGCCTGGCTTCAGCAGTAGCACCCCTAGCCGGCAGGTTATTTGGCCCTGCAGCTGCAGTTTGACTCCTGGCTTGAGGGTGGTGCTGAGTGCAGGGATGGGCTGGTACTCCATGGCCTCCAGGGTCTGCACACCATCAGTGAGCTGCAGCAGCAGCATGCGTGTGGGTTTGGCCTCCCAGGTCCGCTGGGTGGCCTGGGTGATGGCTGACACAGCCTCGTTGGTGCAGTCAGTGCCCCTCCAGCCCTGAAGCTGGCCATAGGCAGGCTGGCTAATGTCCAGTAGGGAGTCCAGCTGCACGCAGAAGCTGCCACTGAGCTCCGACTTCTGGGCCTGATATAGCCCTGCAGGGAGCACAGAGTGGGCCAGGTCACGTAGGTCGGTCAGCAGCCACTGATCCAAGACCTGCAACGACACAAATGTTAAATTTGTGTAAAGAGCTTCAATTAATTTGTACCAGAGTTGAGAAAAATGGTTAATGAAATAGTACCTGCTGATTAAGCTGGTGTTGAGGCAGGGGGGCACCTCCTCCTTCCTGCTGCAGCCACTCCACACATGCCTCTAGCCAGGCGAAAGGCACCTGGATCTGCCAAGAGGACTGGAGCCAGGTCTGGGTTGCTAGCACATCCTGAGGGCTCATCCCCGCTCTGTCAGGTGGTGCCACTTAACAGTTGACCAGAAACTCCAGGCAATTTCTCATATGCCTACAAAGTGCCAGAGGGCAGAGTGAGAGCAGACTCACTGGCCATGCAGATGACAATCTGTACGGAAGTATAATAAGAACGGGACGGTTGTTTTCAATGGGAATGGAACGAATGGAAAGAACATTAATTTCAGTAGTCTGATGAAACAGAAAGCTAGTGTTCATGCATGTATTGGAAAGCAAGAAACTCAGAAGTAACTTAATATTAAACAGTGACAGTCACTTAAAAAAATGAGAAACCTTAATTTACTTACAATGGTTTTTAGTCTTTCTGTACGAGAAGACTAGTACAGCTGCTTTTCGTTGGGCGAATCGCCAAGGCGCCAAAAATGTGGAGGCAGAATAGTGTGAAAATGTTTGTGGGTAGCTTAGGCAAGCGCCCATAATACATTTTTGGATATTTCGCGAAGCATACGAAAGGTGTGATATCTACATTTTAGAACTATGATAGAATTAGCAAGATTACATCCCTATATGAACATAACTAGTAAGTATTCACATGATCAGCAAGACTGAAAGCGAAGCCTGCTGCAAATCAAGCAAACTATCTAGGTACGGAAGAATGAGTTACCACAGACACAGTCATAAACCCCGCCTATTGGTAAAATGTTCATCTTAAAATCCGATTTGAAACCTAACTCTAACCTTAACACTAACCAAACTGCTAACCTTATGCCTAACTCTAACCTTAAAGTATGACCAAAAAGCACATTTTTGTTTTTACAAATTTGTACGATAGCCAATTTTGACTTTGTGGCTGTGTTCGTGAAAACCGGAAGGCATCATCACTGCAATCCGATATCCTTGGGACGTCCCTATCCTAAACCCTACCAAGCCCAATTTCCTAATTTTACTTTACAACTTCTTATTGGGGGGGTATGCACGTCCCAATGATCCCTTACAACAAGGACCACGGAAGAATGAGCAACAACATCGTTTGAGACACGCCTCCATCCTGTGAATGGCATACGAGCTGTCCAATGCTTGCTCTTTATTTCCAATTCACTCGAAGCGGCTACATCTTTCTTTAGTGCACTTTTTCAGAGCCATTTTTGTGCTTGCGTTCTTCGTCAGAGTGAGAAGGGTCGAAAACGAGTAGCGATACAAGGTGTAGAGCAGGTCTGTTTTACACACATTTCTATTTAGCTCTGTAACAAATACATTACATCTGATTACATGTTAATGCTATGGTATGAGCAAAATGATTTGCGTAACTACATGACCAAAGCAATGCCAGCCATGCATGGCTAGCTAACAAATGTTAGCTAATTATTGTATCCGGTGTAACGTTAGCAAGTTACTTTAGCTAGCTGTTTTCATCATAGCTAGCTAGTTTACACGGCTACATTTAGAATATTAATTGTAGACATAGATTTCATAGGATTATTTAAAGGTATACATCGTTTCTTCATGCCCATAACTACTAAACTAGCTACCTACATAATATTAGCAGCCCAACGGCTAGCTAGTTAAACAACAGAAGCTAACGTTAGCTAGCCACATTTAGCCAACTGAATGCACTTACTGGCTTCCCAAGATGGATGCTAGTTTGTTCTTACTCGCCTAGCTAGCGAGCACATTTTCTCGTCTAGCCTAGAGAGCTACCTACACGGTTGGGTACTCAAACGTTATGCGCACATCATTAATCTAAACGGAATGTCCGATGAGGAAACGCATACTTTTACCGTAGTTAGCTAAACATGTGTCCAGTGTAGCTAAGATCAAGATAATTCTCGGTGCGAGATGGTACTGAGACGAGCCCTCTGCATTGACATTCTCAGTTGTCCAGACTCAGATTTCGACATTGTGCCATGTCGAATATATTGTCAAATGCAACGGCATTGATACTTCATTCATGCGATTGACTTTAGATACATAAATTATATGTGCATCAATTAATTCCGCATCAGTATGATCAGTTCAGTAACGTAAATTGTCATCTGTTCTCCTCTGTGTAGGCCGTCATTGTAAATAAGAATTTGTTCTGAACTGACTTGTCTAGTTATATAGGTTACATTTTTTTTAAATGTTACATTTTTATTTCCAGAATTGTAAAGAGCTCAACTCACGCATTCCTTTGAATCAATGCTGTTCCAGATGCTTCACCTCATCACATCTGCTGTTTTATTTTATGAAATGTGTCATTACCCAACCTTAATCCGCATGTATTACAGTTTTGTAATCGTATGTGTCATGTAAGATTATTCTTGGGCACGGTTTTTTATGGCACTAGCTAACTAACGTTGATCAACCTAAGCTTTTTCTCAATAGGTTAGCAGCGGCTCTGAGACTTGTTACGTTCCGCCCATAACACGCCCATCTTCTCGCAATAAATAGCGGTAAGTGTTGGTTACCAGGCTAGTCTCATCTGCCATATTGACTGTTTCGTCAGTTCTGAAAACTCAAAATCTCACTCTCATCAAGTAACATCGACCATGTCCCCCCCACAGCCAGTACGACCGAGGAGCCCTCTCCTTTCTCCCCACTCTTACCTGCTCCCAGGACCGAGGTGCCTGGCCTACCCTGCCCGGTGTTAACTGACAATGGAGACAGAAATTGAACAACAAGAAGAAGATACCTCATTCAGCAACACAGAAACCAACGGTGAGTTATAATCCCTTCATGTATTAATTATATGTTACTAGTATATCAAATGAATATTAACAGTATAGTTATTTTAAATAATGTAATCTGTATGGTGTATCTATGTTCTCTCCTGTATTCATTACTTATTTATCAATGATCTAAAATATAAGCATCTCAGTTCCTAAATTGTAGCTGCCAGATATGTGCTGAAAAAGTTCAGAGCAGATGTGTGTAGTGAACAAACCATGTCTATTAAATCTATGCAGTTTTAACATGTAAGTACAATGAGTGGGACATTAGTATTAAGTGTGTATTGTTTTTACATCAATTGAATGCAGAACTAGAGAACCTGTGTATGTGGGAAATTAAAGTCAGTATTTTTCCTTCTCAGGTAAGCGTCCTGCGGAGGACGCCGATGAGGAGCAGTCATATAAGCGCTCCAGGAACACAGAGGACATGGTGGAGCTCCGCATACTCCTGCAGAGCAAAGTCAGTCCGCTTTCTGTTCCTCATTCACAATCTCCTCGTGGCATTTCCTGCAATGTAGCCTGTCTTCTTTCCTCCCCAATTATTTTATTGAACCTTTGTTTGACCAGATCTAGGAGTTTAACTTTTCATTTTTCTACCCCCTGTGGTTCACTGTCCAATTTAATGCCGTCAAGATCCATTTTCAATTATGTAGTTGAGGATTTTTAAAAAAC
Organism: Oncorhynchus nerka; assembly: GCF_034236695.1. Lineage (NCBI taxonomy): Eukaryota > Metazoa > Chordata > Actinopteri > Salmoniformes > Salmonidae > Oncorhynchus > Oncorhynchus nerka. The sequence goes on along the minus strand of NC_088422.1, from coordinate 21,457,357 downwards.
TTATCACAATAAGTTTATCATCTGACTTCTCTCTTTTTGCTTCAGAATGCAGGAGCCGTGATTGGGAAGGGTGGTAAAAACATAAAATCCCTGCGCACAGACGTGAGTACATTTATACACCTTTTCTTATTGGGGTAAGCGCGGGTTATATTAACAGTACCCACCCCCTTATACTGGGATGTACTTTGGGAATGTATGATTTTAATACTTTATATTTGAAAGTTGAGGCATTTGGTAGTTTGGCCTTAAGAAAATGTGTCTGTTATTAACTGTGGTTGGGGAAGTTAAGCTATGCTGTTTTGGGGTAACGGTTAATGCAGGGATATGTGTATTGAGACCTGCTTTTCACCGGTTATGGTATATTCCCTCCAAAGTGTAACGTCATTGTAATCAAATGGCGCCCGCATATCGATATGAAACAGTTGGCCTTTTTTTGTTTAACGAATAGTGATATTACTACCAGGCATCGGCACCACTAAGACTGTCGTTAATACTTGAGTGGGCCCAGTGTATTTTAGGATAGAGCTGTTATAGCACCCAAAGCCAATTCATCATTCTATAGGAAATGTCTTGTATATAAACAACCTGGCCAATTCTCAACTAATTTAATGCCATTACCTCTCTCTTTCTCTACTCTCCACTCTTCTCCCTCTCCTCTACCACTATCCCTATCTCACCTTCCTCTCTACGTCTCCCCCTCCTTTTCTGCTCTCGTTCATTCTACCGGTCTTTCTCTACTTCAATACCTTTGTCTTCTCCTTTTCTATCTACACTTCTGCACTCTTAAAACAAAAAAATCTCAGAGAATGAAATCACAATGAAGAATATTAGCCTGTATTAAAATGTATTCCTCTTCCCCCTCCCTCTTCCCTCTCCTGTTTTTTTATTTTTGTTTATTTTTGCCCACTTCCTCTGTTGCCCATGTTCTGGATCGCCCCTCCTGCGCCCGCCCACCTGACACCCTGGTTGGCCCTGCCCATAATCGTGCCCCTCCCTAAATGGGCGCCTTACTTGATTGACATCTGTGTGCTCGAATGGCCCCTGCCCATGCCACGCCCACGGCCCTTGCAGTTCAATGCCAGTGTGTCAGTCCCAGACAGCAGTGGGCCTGAGCGGTATGTCCCTAAGCTCCTCCCTCTCACTACCTGACTACAGGAAATAAACAAACAAACCTGCCTCTGTTCTAGTGACAATATCAAAATCTGCCTCTGTTCCTGTGACAAACATGTAAACTTTCCTTCATTTGTTCAGTGACACCATTATAAGCCTCTGTTTTTAGTGAGGGTTTCAACAAATACTTTAAACCTGCCTCTGTTCTAATGACCGTATTTCAACATTCTATATTTTATTTCAGTGACAGTATCTTTCCCTTCCACGTTCCACACCTCCCTCCTTCTCAGAATCGGTGTGCTGGTCTGTTTTAGTTTCTCACATCCCCCCATACCCTCTTCCTTGCTCCCTCTTTTGATTTTTGTGGGCGGTTTGACCACTGTAAATACTGTAAAGAATGTTCTGCCATAGAGCAGCTAGGGCTCAAGTGTTGTATGTCTATTTCTTGTCTTTACTCCTCATATAACCTTTGCCATTGTTGAAACTGTTGAATATGAACTTTTGTCACCTCATGCCTGTGGCCCATGCCCTTGCCTTCCCTCAACATCCTTCTGTCCAATAGTGGGGAGCATAACTCTCTGTTGCCCTGCCAACTCTCATCCATCTTTAAGTTAACTTTAAACGGTTCCATAGTTTGATGTTTTTTTTGTGTTGGCTTCGGCTACTACTGTCATCTTGTTTTTTTGTTCTTTTTCTTTTTTTTCTCCCCCATGTTGAGCCACAGTACAGTTCCTTTAGTGCGCTGGCAGCAGGCCCCATCGGTGCAAACCACCCACCAACCTTTCCTCCCCCTCCCTCTTCCAGCGGTCACTAAAACACACTTGCTTTCTTTGGGTTCCTTTTACCTGTTTTTTTGGTTCCTCTTCTTTGTCAGACACACTTTGAAGGGAGTTACTTTTTTCAGTCTTTATTTGTCTATGTATGGATATCTGTTGCTACGTTATATAGATATCAATGGGTTTTGGTCTGTCCATTTCTATTCCTCAGTTGTGATTTTGGAGGGTGCACATGGAAATATAATTACTAGATATGGCCATTGGTACACTCTTCACAGAATATTGACTTGAATGGGAATGCTCATTCTAGTAAATCTATTTCAATGGGGGTGCTACCTGGTTCATACCCAACAGCGGAGTGGGAGGGAATGGGTTTTTTAATTCGTTATTAGACGGTATGGTTGGAATTTTTGCTGAGGGAGAGTTGACCCCGGCTTTGAAATACTGTTCGTTTCCTCTGTCCCTCTCACCATTTGATTGGTCCTCCTGGGAATGTCCTGCACTGTGATTGGTGGCTCTAAAGAATTCTGAGCATCGGTGCGGAAATCGAGACCGTTGGAGACATCCTGCTCAAGATCATCCCTACTCTGGAGGAGGTGAGCCTGGGTTGGAGATGAGCCTAATGGCTGCCTACCATTTTCAATGATAGTCCTATGGTACAGCTAGACATTGAGTGTGTTGATAATAAAAAAAACATATACATTTCAAATGCATAGATCTGAATATGGTGATGCTAAAGTCCTTTTCTCTGATTGCCCCCAATCCTCCTTAGTACCAACAGTACAATGGGATGGACTTTGACTGTGAGCTGAGGCTGCTGATCCACCAGAGCCTGGCAGGCAGCATCATTGGTGTGAAGGGAGCCAAGATTAAAGAGCTGCGAGAGGTGCAGTTACACCAAACTTCTCACCTGGGTCATGTTCAGTAGCTAAAAAAATGGGAGAGCATCTTAACCAGGGAGATAAACCTGTCTCATAAGAATGCACATTTTCCTTTGAGCTTACTGTAGGTGACCCTGATTCCATGTTTTTCTGTGGGTTCTTCTCAGACCAATGGCATTGCTTTGTCTTATTTGACCAGTGTTTACTTTGACTATTGCAGAACACCCAGACCAACATCAAGCTGTTCCAGGAGTGCTGTCCCCAGTCCACAGACCGCGTGGTTCTGGTCAGTGGCAAGTCTGAGCGTGTCGTCGAGTGCATCAAGATCATGCTGGATCTCATCGCCGAGGTTGGTGTTCTGATCAAACTGTTGGTTCTCTTATCGAACCATTGACTGAGCTGCTTAACATACCACATACCAGTGTAAAAACCACAGCCAGTCAACTGTAGAAATTGTGTGATCCTGTCCCCCTCAGGCTCCCATAAAAGGGCGCACCCAGCCCTACGACCCTAACTTCTATGACGAGACATATGACTACGGCGGCTTCACCGTGATGTTTGAGGAGCGCGGAGGTGTTGGTGGTGGTGGACGGCGCCCCATGGGAGGCTTCCACATGCGAGGCGGACGTGGTGGCGGAGGGTTTGACCGGATGCCCTCTGGGCGAGGTGGTCGAGGTGGGCCCATGCCCCCCGCCCGCAGGGACTATGAGGAGATGAGCCCCCGCCGTGGACCCCCACCACCCCACCCAGGAAGAGGGGGAAGGGGAGGGAGCCGTGGCCGCAACCTGCCGCTGGCCCCACCACACAGAGGAGGGTAAGAGAGCTACACCATCACCCATTGCCATCTCCTTCTCTAAATTTCTTGCAATCCATTTGGCTTTGTCTACATCGGTTTGCTCTTAAAGGTGCAGCAGATATATGATCCCATTTAAGTATGTATTTCATTCATAGTGTGTGTGTGGGCTCATGTGTGTGTTCCATTTCCACGTTGTTTACAGAGATGACCATTACTCCTATGATTCCTATCGGGGCAGTGCAGATGACAGACAAAAGTAAGTACTTCTCCTGCAGAATCCCCTGGTTTGGAGGCAGCCAGTCAGCACTGTGGTGAGGCAGCCAGTCAGCACTGTGGTGAGGCAGCCAGTCAGCACTGTGGTGAGGCAGCCAGTCAGCACTGTGGTGAGGCAGCCAGTCAGCACTGCGGTGAGGCAGCCAGTCAGCACTGTGGTGAGGCAGCCAGTCTTGCCTTAGACTGGTCCTCTGATTTACTGGTCTCATCAGTGTCTCAGCTCTGCCATCAGTCTGTCATCACCTCTTACTTTTGTGTGAATGCTGTGTTTTTCTCTGTCTGTTGTTTGACTTGGATCAGAGATCTGCTGAAAAAGCACGCTCTGCCTTGTCAATATTTTCCTCATGTCAGACTTGCATTTTCTCTCTCTCAGCAGTGACAGGCGAGGGAGACCAGGAGATCGCTATGGTGATAACATGGTTAGTGACATGACTAAATGCGTGCAGCAGTCCTCTTGGCATTTGTTGGCTGAAAGCATCATCATAGACTGAAAAGGCTGTAGGTCTTTCATAGACAATGATTGCAATTGCCTGATAATGATAATGACCACAGCTAACCACACAATAAATCCCAGCAATATATTTACCACTATCATGAATTGTAATAAACACGAGTTTACCACAGTTAACCATACACACAGGTAATGGGTAACTTACCCACGATTATAATTACCCCTACCACCATAACCACTACTATCTACTAAATCTGTGGGGGGGCGATGTGGTTGCTAGGTGTTAATAATAATGCTTTGTTGTCAGATGAGTGGGCTCTTTGAAAGCTGTCAGAAACTGCCTCCGGTTGCTCGGCAACTGATTTTTTGAATCGCTTGTTGCCCTGGTGACTGAGGAGCCTCTGAATAGCAGGTGAAAGCTGTGGAGTGAGTGGCTAATAGAGTTGCAAGCAGAGGGAGGGTTCTACATTATCAAATAGGGGCTTTTGGACAAGCTGGGCAACTCAAACCTGACCGTGCAAGGCCGGGATTGCATGCATCCATGAGTGTATACAACAGATCAGAAGGAAATCTGTGATGTGGGTTTAACCCGGCTCCCCCTCTCTTTTCTGTCTTTCTGCAGGGTGCGGGTGGATATGGTGAGTTGTTCTGCTCTTCCTATGGGGTTCTGTCTAGAATGCCAGTTTGAGTTCTGTTGTGCCACTGGAGACAGCAATGACAATCGAAGGCCAGTGGTACCAGTCTGCTCTGGATATGTAGTTTTAAGCATATTTTCTAACAAACTTCAAACTGTAAGGCCAATTTCCCTAAGTGTAGATCTATTTTCTCGGTCTCTCTCCTTTCAAACAGATAACAGCTCGTCCTGGAACTCCTATCAGCCTGGTGGGTATAGAAACGCGTCTCGGCAGCCTGGTATTCAATGTTGTTAGCTCATGGTATCATTAAATATGTTCCGGTTCTGTTAATAGAACCTCCACACTTGCTCAAGTTTTTCTCTGATCTCTACTTGTCTGTATTAGGTGGACGCGGTTCCTATAATGATATGGGAGGGCCAGTCATCACCACACAAGTGACGATCCCCAAAGACGTGAGTGTATAACCAGAGGGATGACTCTTTACCTCACATACACTGTTCACATACAGCAGGGGTGTCAAACTCATTCCATGGAGGGCCTAGCGTCTGCCGGTTTAGTTTTTTCCTTTAAAGTAATAAGCCTTAGACAACCAGGTGAGGGGAGTTCCTTACTAATTAGTGACTTTAACTCATCAATCAAGTACAAGGGCGGAGCGAAAGCCTGCAGACTCTCGGACCCCCGTGGAATGAGTTTGACAAATGACATACTCGGTCTGTCTCACCCACCATGGCCCATGAAACCCTAATGTAGCACAACACCCACATTCTCTCACACATATTTTTACACTTTTCTTGTGCATCACGTTCTGTTGACTGTGGAGTTGTTCTCTCCAGCTGGCCGGCTCCATCATCGGTAAGGGAGGCCAGAGGATCAAGCAGATCCGGCATGAGTCTGGCGCCTCCATTAAGATCGACGAACCACTGGAGGGTTCAGAAGACCGCATCATCACCATCAGCGGCACCCAGGACCAGATCCAAAACGCTCAGTACCTATTGCAGAATAGGCAAGTTCTGGATGCCCTCTGAGTGAATAGAGATCATGTCTGCCTTTCTATACATTCCCCTCCCTGTTTTTAACCTACTTTTTGATCTCAAAATATATGTCTAGATGTATATATATTTTTTTACCCTCTTATTTTATTTCTCTGTCTGCTGATGGTGACTAACCACTTCCTCCCATGCAATGTGCAGGTAGTTTGAGCTTCCCCTTGGGAAATGTCTGCGTATTAAACTGTACAGAATTCTTGTATAACTATTATTATATTGATACGAAACTGGAGATCCATATTTTTTAATTGGTAATGTCTGGTTTTTGAAGAATGTGATTGGTGAATTGTGATTTTATGACTATGACTTAAGAGCCGTTTCAGTGTGAAGCAGGGAGTGGACCTCTTCCCTGCCTGTTGCTGTGTGGAAGACTAGTGATTTTGTTGTTTTTAGTTAGATGAATCGACAACAAATCACAGTCTGCCAAACGGCACAGGCTCCTCCTCTTCTGTCTCCCCAGCAACCCTCAGCCTGTCTCATTGCGTGGATGCTAATATGCTAACGCTGCATCGTAGCCATGGTGACTAACCCTGCCTCCCTCCCTCCTCTTCCCTCAGCGCACTGCACCTGCTCGGACACCAGGACTAACCCTTGCCTCAGACTACGCCCACATCCTGTGCCCTCTCTCTCCGTCTCTGACTCTCGTCCCCCTCTCCCACCCCAACCCCTCTTATCTATCTTAATTGACTCATGTGAATTCTCTTATTTTTTCTTTTTACTCTTTATATTTCAGTGTGAAGCAGTCCTCTGGTCAGTTCCTCTAAACAAGGAGACTCAGATTGAAGCAAGTCCCCTGGTTTGTGGGCATTTTGTTTATTTTTATTTTTAAAGGGCAACATTCCTGTGCTTAATGTAGACGTTCTGCATTTTTAGAGTGTAGTTATCTACTCCATCTCTTGTATCTGTATTTTTAAAACACATTTGTCTAAATATTTGGAGTCTCCTGACAGACTAGTGAACATGATGTATTTTTTTGGATGGGTTGATTTCCATGGTGTGTTTGTCAGTAGAGTAAGCCTGTCCCGTGTGTGTGTGTTCTCTCTGTGTTGGAGTTTCTCACCCACCCCCTTACTATCACTCAGTGCAACGTGCAGAATGTAAGCTTTTTGTTGTTGTTGTGGTAAGGAACATTTTATGATTTTTAAAAAAAATAATAAATGTAGGAAATTGAACTTCTTGGTTATGTTTTTCAGTTAATTAAATGTATTTTCAGGATGCATGCGGGGTGGGGGATTATAAATACACAAGTATTCATATTATTCATTACATTTCCTGTCTAAACTTTTTTTCCTGTCAAAGTTTGTACCGACAGAGGTAGCCTATAGAATATTCATAAAATACATTCTCCAATTGCAATGTCTGCCTATCCTCACACACATTGTCTCAAGAAAATTATATTATTTTTAATACCCTCAAACGCCAAGTTAAGCATCTTTAATTTCAAAATAGGCTATCGCCATGAATCGTGAATTATAATTCTTCATAAATGTTCAAACTGCATCTGCATGCCAGTCATTTGATATCAATCAGTTTCATGGGAATATGCATTTAGATATTCTTCAATTACTTTGTGTGCAAATTAGAGCAGATGGTGTTAACTACACTGAACAAAAATATAAATGCAACATGTACAATGTTGGTCCCATGTTTCATCAGCTGAAATCAAAGACAAGACACTTTCCCTCCACACAAAAAGCTAATTTCTCAAATGTTGTTCACATTTGTTTACATTCCTGTTAGTGAGCATTTCTCCTTTGTCAAGATAATACATCCACCTGACAGGTGTGGCATATCGATAAGCTGATTAAACAGCATGATCATTGCACATGTGCACCTTGTACCAGGGAGAATAAAAGGCCCCTCTAAATTGTGCAGTTTTGTCAGACAACACAATACCACAGATGTCTCAAGTGGTAAGGTAGTGTGCAATTGGTATGTGGACCGCAGGAATGTCCAAGAGAGCTGTTGCCAGAGAATTGAATGTTCATTTTCTACCATAAGCCACCTACAACGTCGATTTAGAGAATTGGGCAGTACATCCGACCAACCTCGCAGGCGCAAACCACGTGTAACCACGGCAGCCCAGGACCTCAACATCTGGCTACTTCACATCCGGAATCGTCTGTGTGGGTATTTTGGACTGTGATGAAAAGCCTTCTGTGTGGTGGTCAATCAGAATGAGTTCTTCATGTTTTAAGTATCCAGCCTTTGCCTTGACAGCTTTGCACACTTTCACAACCAGCTTCACCTGGAATGCTTTTCCAAAAGTCTTGAAAGAGTTCCCACATATGCTGTGCACTTGTTGGCTGCTTTTCCTTCACTCTGTGGTCCAACTCATCCCAAACCATCTCAATTGGGTTGAGGTCGGGTGATTGTGGAGCCCAGGTCATCTGATGCACCACTTCATCACTCTCCTTGGTCAAATAGCCTTTACACAGCCCGGAGATGTTTTGGTCATTGTCCTGTTGAAAAAACAACGATAGTCCCACAAAGTGCAAACCAGATGGGATGGTGTATCGCTGTAGAATGCTGGGGTAGCCATACTGTTTAAGTGTGCTTTGAATTCTATATAAATCACAGACGGTGTCACCAGCAAAGCACCATCACACCACCACCTCCATGCTTCACAGTTGGGAACAACACACGGAAATCGTCCGTTCACCTACTCTGCGTTTTACAAAGAGACAGCGGTTGGAACCAGAAATATCACATTTGGACTCATCAGACCAAAGGACAGATTTCTACCTTTCTAATGTCCATTGATTGTGTTTCTTGTCCCAAGCAAGTCTCTTCTTCTCATTGGTGTCCTTTAGTAGTGGTTTCTTTGCAGCATTTTGACCATGAAGGCCTTTCATGCGGTCTCTGAACAGTTGATGTTGAGATGTCTGATACTTGACCTCTGAAGCATTTATTTGGGCTGCAATTTCTGAGGCTGGTAACTCTAATGAACTTATCCTCTGCAGCAGAGGTACCTCTGGGTGTCTTCAGTGGGGGTTGTCATGAGAGACAGTTTTATCATAGTGCTTGGTGGTTTTTGCGACTGCACTAGAAACTTTCAAAGTTCTTGACTTTTTCCAGATTGACTGACCTTTGTCTTAAAGTAGATATGGACAGTTGTTTCTCTTTGCTTATTTGAGCTGTTCTTGCCATAATATGGACTTAGCCCTATTTGGTAAAATGCCATCTTCTGTATACCACCCCTACCATGTCACAACATAACTGATTGGCTCAAACGCATTAAGAAATTCCACAAATTAACTTTTAACAAGACACACCTGTTAATTGAAATGCATTCCAAGTGACTACCTCATGAAGCTGGTTGAGAGAATGCCAAGAGTGTGCAAAGATGTCAAGGCATTGGGTGGCTGCTTTGAATCTCAAATAAATCAAAATACATTTTATAACACTTGGTTACTACATGATTCCATGTGTTATTTCATAGTTATGTCTTCACTATTATTCTACAATGTAGAAAATAGTAAACATTTATAAAAACCCTGTAATGAGTAGGTGCGTCCGAACATTTGGCTGGTACTATACATAAACTCTCACTGTCAACTGTGTTTATTTTCTGCAAACGTAACGTGTAAATATTTGTATGAACATAAGATTCAACATCTGAGACATAAACTGAACAAGTTCCACAGACATGCGACTAGCATACATTGAATAATGTGTCCCTGAACAAAGGGAGGGTCAAAACAAAAGTACAGTCAGTATCTGGATTAAGTACTGCAGTGCATCTCCTCATGGACTGTACCAGATTTGCCAGTTATTTCTGTGAGATGTTACACCACTCTTCCACCAAGGCACCTGCAAGTCCCCGGATATTTCTGGGGGCAATGGCCCTAGCCCTCACCCTCCGATCCAACAGGTCCCAGACGTGCTCAATGGGATTGAGATCCGTGCTCTTCGTTGGCCATGGCAGAACACTGACTTTCCTGTCTTGCCGGAAATCATGCACAGAATGAGCAGTATGGCTGGTGTCATTGTCATGCTGGAGGGTCATGTCAGGATGAGCCTGCCGGAAGGGTACCACATGAGGGTGGAGGATGTCTTGACAGTAACACAGCGTTGAGATTGCCTGCAATGACAACAAGCTCAGTCCGATGATGCTGTGACACACCTCCCCAGACCATACCATGACGGGCCCTCCACCTCCAAATCGATCTTGCTCCAGATTACAGGCCTCGGTGTAACACTCATTCCTTCGACGATAAACGAGAATCCGACCGTGAGACAAAACCGTGACTCGTCAGTGAGGAGCACTTTTTGCCAGTCCTGTCTGGTCCAGCGGCAGTGGGTTTGTGCCCATAGGCGACGTTGCTGGTGATGTCTGGTGAGGACCTGCCTTACTACAACAGGCCTACAAGCTCTCCGTCCAGCCTCTCTCAGCCTATTGTGGACAGTCTGAGCACCGATGGAGGGATTGTGCGTTCCTGGTGTAACTCGGGCAGTTGTTGTTGCCATCCTGTACCTGTCCCGCAGGTGTGATGTTCGGATGTACCGATCCTGTGCAGGTGTTGTTACACGTGGTCTGCCACTGCGAGGACAATCAGCTGTCTATCCTGTCTCCCTGTAGCGCTGTCTTGGGCATCTCACAGTACGGACATTTCAATTTATTGCCATTGCCACATCTGCAGTCCTCATGCCTCCTTGCAGCATGACTAAGGCATGTTCACGCAGATGAGCAGGAACCCTGGGCATCTATCTTTTGGTGTTTTTCAGAATCAGTAGAAAGGGCTCTTTAGTGTCCTAAGTTTTCATAACTGTGATCTTAATTGCCTACCGTCTGTAAGCTGTTAGTGTCTTAACAGGTGCATGTTCATGAATTGTTTATGGTTCATTGAACAAGCATGGGAAACGGTGTTTAAACCTTTTACAATGAAGATCTGATTTTTACAAATGATGTTTGAAAGACAGGGTCCTGAAAAAGGGGCGTTTCTTTTTTTGCTGAGTTTACATTCATTAACGCATGACTGCAAGAGACCGGTTGGAATGTCTAACTGAAATATTGGACAAATCAGCCTTTTATTTTAACTAGTGGTGTTTGAAGTTGCTGTTTTAAAGTGCCGGACAAAGGCAAAACGCAGGACTGTCCGGGACAATCCGGGAGAAGTGGTCAAATACCATTTTACAATGTTAGGTGTATGTACGGTATCTCTAGTGTTAGACTTTAAATACACTCCAGAATCCATCATGCTTAATGATTTTCTTAATGTGTTGGTATCCCCCTGCGCCTGACCCTTGCCCTGCTGTAGCTTGAGAAACTGACTTGTCTTATGAAAATAAAGTTTATGCCACTTGTCTGACCGAACCTGCCGACTCAGTTTAAATAGGATGCTGCAGGGTGGGACGTTGTCATAAAGAGTTATCAATTGTTTTTAGGCTACGTGCAGTACACGAACGGTTTTATTTAAAAATTGCAATGTAGTGGAGGTCCAGGAACAAAATGATCACGGTCAACCACACTCGTCTAGGCCTTTAGACACAATCTTTCAAATTTATGTTCATGCTTATTTCACTGTTGTAGAGTCATAGCCTATAGCAGCAAAGGGTTTCATGTGACTGTTTTATTTTTTACATATAGCTGACTTTAGTGTAGTGGTGGCGCAATAGTAGATATGTGGTGCCAAATAGCCAAACTAAACAGCACCATCTTGTTTCCCTTTACTGATAAAATAACGAATCAATTACTAAACTAATGAATAAAAAAAAAACGGGTCACAAAACAATTACGGTAAAAGTCCATTTGGATTAGGAACAACAAACTGACACAGCATGTCCTTTGGCACTGTAATGTCCTCGGAAACAAATATACCGGATCTGAGGAAATCGTTACAAGCTACCTCTTTATTTTTCCGCATTCGTCTGACATAGGCTCTAATATAATTGGTTGATGTTGCTTTGACGTAAGCAAATGAGCCACATTGATTTGTTCAATGAATGACAGACACCGGATATAGACCTATCGCTCCACGCCCATTTTTTTTTCTGTCTGCCGCTATTTCAGCCAAGTCCTAATGTCCAGGTAAGGCCAACTAACTACACAATTGGTCATGTTTAAAAAAAAAAAGATGTATCGTCGTGGACAACGGTTGATTTCCTTGAACCTTTAACTGATAATGTTTCATTTATCAATCTAGTAATATTACATTCGATATAAAGTACAGGCGTAACGTTACAATACAGCCTATTTAGTCAACATAGAACGTAGAAACTCATGTAGAATGAACAGTAAACGACGCATTTCACATGCAGGGTAATTTTGCCGCGTTCAAAGCAACTGGGAACTCTGAAAAATACGAGGTCAATCATGACGTTAGTGATCTTCAGGTCGGAGTTCAAAATAGAGGCCCGAAATCCCGAGTTGAATGACCGTTCAAATCGATTTTCCCAGTCGGAGCTCATTTTCTTTCAAGTTCCCAGTTGATTTGAACGTGGCATTACTTGCACGAAGTCCAGTTATGACAGTTTACTCGTTGTCCTTGTCACAGTGAACTCATGCTGCCTTCATAACCAAATGGAAAGGTGGTAATTACCAGTTTTAAAGTCCTAAATACCAGTTGGATGCATTCACATGTTTTGAACTTGTTGACAAACGCTGATTGGCTAATGGACAACAAGCTGTGTCAACAATCAACTAAAGTACAGCTATCATGCTTGTAAACAATTTTTAACCATATGAATAGATTTTCATAAATGGTGTTTTGTTGCATTTAACTGTGGAAAATGCTGTTATCAAGGTAATTTCCCTAGTAGGTGACGTCAGGTCAGCATGTAGGAGAAGTCTCGGAGTTTAGGGATGGATGATGCCCCACGCAAAACAACTGGGAAATCTCTGACTTTTGACTTCAATGCGTTCAAGACAACTGGGATCTCATGGAAAGAAATCTGAAGCTCAGACTTTCTGACCTGAAGAATCCAGTTGTCTTGAACGCACCATGAGTTTCCCACTAGTAATTACAAGTTGGAGTGGCGTTCAAGTGGATTTTTCCAAGTCGTGTATAGTAAATACAACCTTTCCACATGGTTATGAACGCAGCATTAGTTGTATAGGACTATACTGGGCTATATATAGCATTTGAGTCATTCACAGGGTTGTGGTTTTTCCATTATTAAAGATGTACATTTGTTTTTCCCATAAAAAGAGGGAAGCGCGAGCGTGACTCAACATCAATCAATCCAATGTATTTTATAAAGCCCCTTTCTTTTTACAAACATAGCAGAGTGAAGGTGGTTTTGAACAGGAGACTACCATGTATGCAATGCTGGTGTTATGTCCCAGTCTCTAAGTTTTATTTGAGAACATTTTAATTTGTCGTGATATGGTGTACCTATTTATGTAGAGCGAGGGGGTGAGAAGTGCAACATTGAACATCGAAGATCATGTGACTGGTCTTTTTATTTGCAGTGCTGATGGAGGCCCCACTGCCCCCCCGTGAGTCTGGCCGGTTCGTGGTGGAACACAGTCAGGATGTGTTTGTGGAGGATGAGGGTGTGCGGAGGGTAGCGGAGATGCTCTATGCCCTGCGGAAGAGCGAGGACCTCACAGCCAGTGGGTGGAAGAAGGCCAACCCCTTGGCCCCCTCCCCAACCTCCGATCATGCCCTGAACTGGGTGTTTGTAGTCGACACAATGAACTTCTCCTTCTGGCCCGAACGGGAGGACCAGCAGTGTGAGGTGACGTACCGTGGGACCACCTACTACGGTTACATGACCCTCTGTGCTGCCATCACCAGAGCAATGGAAGAGGGTAGGAAGGGACAATATCCAGATTTTCATACCGTTTCTGTACCATATGTACTTATCGGAAGTGCACACAAGGGGCGCTATAAAATGTTTCTTTACACACAAACAACTTAGGCAACAAGGATCTTGATCCAGAAGGGGAATGAATCTCCTGTAACCAAGAAGCTTGATCTTGACATCTAGCCACTTAGCTGGGAAGTTAGCAAACCAAATGCATAGCTGGAGCCCTGAGCTGGATATAATTTAACACATCTTAGATTTCTTATACTTATACTTAAACTGCAGTGGCGTCGCACACAATCCCCCCCCCCCCCCCCAAAAAAAAACAATAAATAAATGAAACGGTATTAAAAATATCGGTATATCGGTATATTTCGAAATACCCCGTTAAACGGTAGACCGCCCAAGCCTAGAAGAGGGTGAGCGCTACAGCCCTATATCTGTTCTGTCTAGGGCTGCCTGTCCTCTCATACACACACTGCTTTGTGCTGTTTGCTTGTACACCATTATCATTTGCAGAATGCATGCATGATAAAACCTTGGAAGTAAATTACACTCTTGCCTGTTCTAAAAATTACCGTTCAGTCTTCTTAACACATTTTCAGTAACATTTCCAATGACCTATTGTCCATCTGAATGCAGCTAATCAAGATACCATGCCCTCTATAGGTATTCCCATCACAGAACCGTCCTATTTCTCCCAGATGAGTGTTGAGGAGTTGGGCCGTGTCTTGCGCTCTGATAACAACACGCCCATGCCCATGCTTGAGGAGCGTCACCGGGTCCTCACAGAGGGGGGACGTGTGCTCCTGCAGCACGGCGGGAGCTTCCGGAGCTTCATAAGCCCTGCCGGTAGAGATGCGCAGAAGATGGTGGAGCTCATTGTAGACAACCTACCCTCGTACAGGGACGAGGCCACATACAAGGTCATACACAAAACACAACCTCTTCAACATAACGTAGGGTGAATTTAGAATAACTGGGACACTTTTTGCATTTCTGTCTTCTGTAACCTATCCAACATATTAGCCCATGATACATTTCTGAAATACTCAAGATGTTTCCTAATCTCACACGTATTTTATTTTACATTTGTCATTTAACAGACATTCTTATCCAGAGCAACTTTCAGTTAGTGCATTCAGAGCAACTTAAGATAGCTAGGTGGGACAACCACATTTCACAGGCATAGAAAGTAAACATTTTCCTCAATGTAGCTGTCAGTAGAGTCGGAGCTGGGGGGGTCAAGTGTAAGTTCTGTTGTTTTTTAAAGAAAGGATTATTTTAGATACGGTTTGAAGAGGTAGAGTTTCAGATGTTTTTGGAAGATGGGCAGGAACTCTGCTGTCCTAGCTTCAGGGGGAAGCTGGTTCCACCATTGGGGTGCCTGGAAAGAGAAGAGCTTGGACTGGACTGTGTGGGAGCTGCCCTCCCGTAGGGGTAGCAGGGCCAAGATACCTGAGGTGGCAGGTTGGGGTGTAGTGTTTGAGCATAGCCTGAAGGTAGGGATTTTTATATCATATTCACAGGAGACATGACACACACATTTGTGTACACTGAGTCAAAACCATATTTTTTGTTTGCATTTGGTGGACTGGGATAGTAGGTTAAATAGGGACACCATTATTATAGTCCTAATTGTACCCCAATGACAATTACATTTTGTGTGATAAGGAAACATCTGAAGATTTTAGAAATATATCATGTCTGAAGAGGTTATAAAATGTCTCCCACTTTTTCTGAATTCACCCAAATAACAGTGCTAACAAGAGTACTACAATAAATAATTAACAGTATATAGTACTACAATAACCAGAGCCCCGCCTAACCTAAGTACAGGGCGTCCCTACTGGATCTCTTTCCTCCATTGGAGAAGGCAATAAGACCCACTTTAGCTACTCTATGATGTCCTACTTTAGCAAGTTATGGTTGGTAAAGCGGGACAACAACAAAAAAATCACTGAATTACAAAAATGAAACATAATATTGGTAACTTTTTAATGTATTTTGATGCACCAGTACATAGTATACACATTTACATCATCATTTGGCTCAGTGCATTATTTGACAGTTTTAGAACCTTAACTTTTTTTTGTTTTGATGTTATGTCACTGATCTTAACTTGTGCTTTGCGGGGTGAGCTTCCTGTTTGCAGCTTGCACTGCTTCCCTCTGATGTCGCACTTAATAAAGTGATGTGATTTTGATCTTGTGGTTTCTCTGCAAGGGCTTAATAACCAAGACATAAACGCATCAGGATTAAGCTGTCCCAGTTAATAGGATGACCCACTCATTCCAAATTCACCTTGTGTAGAGAGTAAGAGCACAAATGTGCCTCAGGTGCTGTAAGATTAATGTGGAAATGGTGCCATGTGGAAGCAAGGATTAAAAATGTGTTTCAGTTACACACAATACAGTATGTTATCTATGCTATACATTCATTACCATACTTTTGATTATACAGTCGTGGCCAAAAGTTGAGAATGACACATATTAATTTTCAAAGTCTGCTGCCTCAGTTTGCATGATGGCAATTTGAATATACTCCAGAATGTTATGAAGGGTGATCAGATGAATTGAAATTAATTTCAAAGTCCCTATTTGCCATGCAAATTAACTGAATCTCCCAAAAACATTTCCACTGCATTTCAGCCCTGCCACAAAAGGACCAGCTGACATCATGTCAGTGATTCTCTTGTTAACACAGGTGTGAGTGTTGACGAGGACAAGGCTGGAGATCACTCTGTTGTGCTGATTGAGTTCAAATAACAGACTAGAAGCTTCAAAATGAGGGTGGTGCTTGGAATCATTGTTCTTCCTCTGTCAACCATGGTTATCTGCAAGGAAACACGTGCCGTCATCATTGCTGTGCACAAAAATGGATTCACAGGCAAGGATATTGCTGCCAGTAAGATTGCACCTAAATCAACCATTTATCGGATCAACAAGAACTTCAAGGAGAGCGGTTAAATTGTTTTGAAGAAGGCTTCAGGGCACGCAAGAAAGTCCAGCAAGCGCCAGGACGTCTCCTAAAGTTGATTCAGCTGCGGGATCGGGGCACCACCAGTACAGAGCTTGCTCAGGAATGGCAGCAGGCAGGTGTGAGTGCATCTGCACGCCCAGTGAGTAGTAGTAAGGCTAGCTTTTTAAAACAGAAATTTGCATCCTGTATTACAAAATCAAAAATGTTCTGGGACACTAAAGTTCATGGAGAATAAGAGCACCTCCTCCCAGCTGCCCGCAGCACTGAGGCTAGGAAACACTGTTACCATCGATAAATCCACTATAATTGAGAATTTCAATAAGCATTTCTCTACACCTGGCCATGCTTTCCACCTGGCTACCCCTACCCCGGTCAACTGCCTGGCACCCTCCACAGCAACCCACCCAAGCCCACACCATTTCCCCTTCACCCAAATCCAGATAGCTGATGTTCTGAAAGAGCTGCAAAATCTGGACCCCTACAAATCAGCTGGGCTAGACAATCTGGACCCTCTCTTTCTAAAATTATCTGCCAAAATGGTTGCAACCCCTATTAGTAGCCTGTTCAACCTCTTTCGTATCATCTGAGATTCCCAAAGATTGGAAAGCTGCCGCGGTCATCCCCCTCTTCAAAGGGGGTGACACTCTAGACCCAAACTGCTACAGACCTATATATATCCTGCCCTGTCTTTCTAAGGTCTTCGAAAGCCAAGTTAACAAACAGATTACCGACCATTTCGAATCCCACCGTACCTTCTCCGCTATGCAATCTGGTTTCAGAGCTGGTCATGGGTGAACCTCAGCCACACTCAAGGTCCTAAACGATATCGTAACCGCCATCGATAAGAGACATTACTGTGCAGCCGTATTCATCGACCTGGCCAAGGCTTTCGACTCTGTCAATCACCACATTCTTATTGGCAGACTCGACAGCCTTGGTTTCTCAAATGATTGCCTCGCCTGGTTTACCAACTACTTCTCTGATAGAGTTCAGTGTGTCAAATCGGAGGGCCTGTTGTCCGGACCTCTGGCAGTCTCTATGGGGGTGCCACAGGGTTCAATTCTCGGGCCGACTCTTCTCTGTATACATCAATGATGTTGCTCTTGCTGCTAGTGATTCTCTGATCCACCTCTACGCAGATGATACCATTCTGTATACTTCTGGCCCCTCTTTGGACACTGTGTTAACTAACCTCCAGACGAGCTTCAATGCCATACAACACTCCTTCTGTGGCCTCCAACTGCTCTTAAATGCAAGTCAAACTAAATGCATGCTATTCAATCGATCACTGCCCGCATCTGCCCACCCGTCCAGCATCACTTCTCTGGACGGCTCTGACTTAGAATACGTGGACAACTACAAATACCTAGGTGTCTGGTTAGACTGTAGATGCTCCTTCCAGACTCACATTAAGCATCTCCAATCCAAAATTAAATCTAGAATCGGCTTCCTGTATCGCAACAAAGCATCCTTCTCTTATGCTGCCAAACATACCCTCGTAAAACTGACCATCCTACCGATCCTCGACTTCGACGATGTCATCTATAAAATAGCATCCAACACTCTACTCAACAAATTGGATGCAGTCTATCACAGTGCCATCCGTTTTGCCACCAAAGTCCCATATACTACCCACCATTGCGACCTGTACGCTCTCGTTGGTTGGCCCTCGCTTCATACTCGTTGCCAAACCCACTGGCTACAGGTTATCTACAAGTCTCTGCTAGGTAAAGCCCCGCCTTATCTCAGCTCACTGGTCACTATAGCAGCACCCACTCATAGCACGCGCTCCAGCAGGTATATCTCACTGGTCACCCCCAAAGCCAATTCCTCCTTTGATTGCCTTTGCTTCCAGTTATCTGCTGCCAATGAGTGGAACGAACTGCAGAAATCACTGAAGCTGAAGACATATCTCCCTCACTAGCTTTAAGCATCAGCTGTAAGAGCAGCTCACGGATCACTGCACCTGTACATAGCCCATCTATCTACCTCATCCCCATACAGTATTTATTCATCTTGCTCCTTTGCACCCCAATATCTCTACTTGCACATTAATCTTCTGCACATCTAACATTCCAGTGTTTAATTGCCATATTGTAATTATTCGCCACCATGGCCTATGTATTGCCTTAACTGCCTTATCTTACCTCATTTGCACTCACTGTATTTTGATTTGTTCGATTTTTTTTCTACTATTATTGACTGTATGTTTTGTTTATTCCATGTGTAACTTTGTTGTATGTGTCGAATTGCTGTGCTTTATCTTGGCCAGGTCGCAGTTGCAAATGAGAACTTGTTCTCAACTAGCCTACCTGGTTAAATAAAGGTGAAAAAAAGTACATAAACAGTATACAGTGCATTCGGAAAGTATTCAGACCGCTTGACTTTTTCCATATCTTGTTACGTTACAGCTTTATTCTAAAGTTGATTAAATCATTTTTTTCCATCAATCTACACATGATGACAAAGCAAAAACAGGTTTTTAGAATTTTTTGCAAATGTGTGTATATATAAAACCCCCCTGGAAATATAAGTATATAAGTATTAAATAAGTATTCAGACCATTTACTCAGTACTTTGTTGAAGCACCTTTGGCAGTGACTACAGCCTCGAGTCTTCTTGGGTATGATGCTACAAGCTTGGTACACCTGTATTTGGAGAGTTTCTCCCATTCTTCTCTGTAGATCCTCTCAAGCTCTCTTAGGTTGGACGGGGAGCGTCACTGCACAGCTATTTTAAGGTCTCTCCAGAGATGTTCGATCGGGTTCAAGTCCAGGCAGTGGCAGGGCCACTCAAGGATATTCAGAGACTTGTCCTGAAGCCGCTCCTGTATTGTCTTGGCTGTGTGCTTAGGTTCGTTGTCCTGCTGGAAGGTGAACCTTCGTCCCAGTCTTAGGTCTGGACCGCTCTGGAGCAGGTTTTCATCAAGGATCTCTCTGTACTTTTCTCCGATCATCTTTCCCTCGATCCTGACTTGTCTCGCAGTCCCTGCAGCTGAAAAACATTGCCACAGCATGATGCTGCCACCACCATGCTTCACCGTAGGGATGGTGCCAGGTTTCCTCCAGATGTTACACTTGGCATTCAGGTTGAATAGTTAAATCTTTGTTTCACCAGACCAGATAATCTTCTAATGGTCTGAGTCCTTTAGGTGCCAGTTGGCAAACTCCAAGTGGGTTTTCACTGAGGAGAGGCTTCCGTCTGGCCACTCTAGCATAAAGGCCTGATTGTTGGAGTGCTACAGAGATGGTTGTCCTTCTGGAAGGTTCTCCCATCTCCACAGAGATACTCTGGAGCCCTGTCAGAGTGACCAATGGGTTATTGGTCACCTCAATGACCAAGGCCCTTCTCCCCCAGTTGGTCAGTTTGGCCAGGCGGCCAGCGCGAGGAAGAGTCTTGGTGGTTCCAAACTTCTTCCATTTAAGAATGATGGAGGCCAATGTGTTCTTGGGGACCGTCAATGCTGCAAAAATGTTTTGGTACCCTTCCCCAGATCCGTGCTTTGAAACAACCCTGTCTCGTAGCTCTACGGACAATTCCTTTGACCTTGTGGCTTAGTTTTTTCTCTTGCAACTGTGGGACCTTATATAGACAGGTCTGTGCCTTTCCAAATCATGTCCAATCAATTGAATTTACCACAGGTGGACTCCAAGTTGTAGAAAAATCTCAAGGATGATCAATGGAAACAGGATGCACCTGAGATCAATTTTGAGTCTCATAACAAAGGGCCTGACCACTTACGTAAATAAGGTTTTCAGCTTTTTACTTGTAATAAATATTCAACAATGTCTAAACCTGTTTTTGCTTTGTCATTATTGGGTATTTTGTGTAGATTAATGAGGAAAACAATTATTTCATACATTTTAGAATAAGGCTGTAACGTAGCAAAATGTGGAAAAGTCAAGGGGACTAAAGACTTTATGAATGCACTATGCATGACTATGGTTAATATGTTCATGGTGAACGCAGTCTCTGTGTGAACGTGTCTTGACAACTGAATTGTCTGTGTGTCTACCTCAGGGAAAGAGGATTTCACTCTACAAGCGAGCTCAGATTCTGGTGGCTGATTTTTGGGGCATCATGGAGGCCAGGGTAGAGGGGGACATGCCAAACCTGGACATCCTCACCATGTTTGCTGACTACAGAGTACCACAGGCCCTGGTCCACCTGGGGGCACTACGCTACTCAGACACCCTGATGGAGACATTGAGGAACGGTTAGTCTTTTCTCCCCTCTATGCTGTGTGTGTGTGTGTTGGAACCTCCTTTGACCCTCTTCTCTCTCTCAGGTGAGTTGCTCAGCTCAGGCGACAGGAGAGAGGTGGAGATTCGTGGCTGCTCTATCTGGTGTGTGGAGAAGATCAAGGCACACCTGTGGAGTCTGGTTGAAGATCGAGATGGCCAAAGCTGCAATATCAACTCTGCCATCATTGACTTTTATCTCTGGCCTTATGCCAAACAGCACCATAAAGAGATGGCCCACATTCCCATACACCACACACGCTGCATATATTACTGACAGTCCTACACAGAGAAACTATTTTTGTGATTCAAAAAAATTATAAATGATTTCCGGTCCTTAATGTTGAACTTTATACAAAGAACTTTGGCTTTGGCTGAGGATGACCATACTAAGAATAAAATATAGCCAACATTTTCAAGACTATCACATCTCTTTCTTTCCACATGCTTTCACAGATGGACAGGGGGAAATGTAAAATAAATAATTGAATAAAGATTCTTTGCCTGCAGCAGCACAACCCCGCCATAGAGCGGGGCTGTAGCAGCGGATTGTGTGTTTTACAACAAGTGTCTTTTCTTGGACAGAAAGCGTGAGCTTCTTTGACTTATCGGTGGTATCCCATGGCAACTGAGACAACAAAACTGTTTTCACTAGTTACTACAGCCTCAAAGTCTATCGTACAAATTCAAGAAAACAAAATGAGCTTGGTCTTAATTTAAGGTTAGGGTCAGACAATGTTAGCAGGATGGTGAAAGTTAGGGTTAGGTTTAAAATCCAATTTCAAGAAGAGAGTTTGTAGAAATAGGCGGGGTTTATGACTTTGTGGCTGCAGTAACTAGTGACGACAAAAAAACGGCCATAAGTCAGCGGAGAAGAATAACAAAAGCAGAGACTGACGGTAAGATTTATGGAAAACTAGTTAACTACAGTAATTAGCGAACTCTGTAATCAAGGGTTAGTTTAAGTTTAACGTTGTTTCAAATACTGTTAAACAACGCCATATGCCAACTTTACGCTTCACGGTCGAAAGTGCGAGAAAGTCGTGGTTGCTGAAGAAGTGAGCAAGTTAGACTTTTTTTTCTGTAAACATGCCTTCTTCAGGGAAAGGGAGTGAGTGTTTGTGTTAAACTCCATAGAGGTAAATACAGTGACTGATTTTGTTTATAATGTTACCAGCGTCCTGTTTGATCATGGGAGAAGTGTGTGTGCGGGTTGCGGTTCGGATCAGACCTTTGCTTCCAAAAGAGGTGCTACGCAATCATCAGGTGTGTGTGCGC